>NC_052312.1:33723361-34084194 GCF_016432855.1 Salvelinus namaycush
TTTTATTCGATATAGGTGTTAAAGACATCGTAATGTTGTTATTTTAAACCGAATTATATCAGTTTATGTCAGTATATTGCGATTTTCGGGTATTTATTTTCGTGGCGTTGTAGGAAGTTGGGTATCTCTGGCCCACATGGCTATTGTTTACTGCTAATTGCAACGTTGAAGACGACGTTCTCCAACCTAGCAACGATTCTTTTGGACAAAGGACACCTTTCCCAAGATTCTGATGGGAGTTCATCCAAAAGTAAGAACTATTTATGCTGATAATTCATTGTTCTGTTGGAAAAAGTAAAATGCATAAGACGCCATTACTTGCAGTGTAGCCTTGCTTTATCGCACCCTGCATTGCGCAGTAACGTTAATTTTTAAAATGTAATTCAGCGATTGCATTAAGAACTAATTTGTCTTTCAATTGCTGTCCAACCTGTATTTTTTTAGTCAAGTTTATGAATAGTTTTCGATAAGAATAGGTGTCTTTCCAAGATGGCGCCGGACAGATTGCTTGAGTATTTGGACACTATTTTCATTGTATAAGCACGATTTGTGCCGCTAAATATGCACATTTTCGAACAAACTCTATATGCATTGTGTAATATGATGTTACAGGACTGTCATCTGAAGAATTCTGAGAAGGTTAGTGAAAATTAATATATTTTGGTGGTGAATACGTTATCGCTATGTTTGGCTGGAATCAATGCTGTTGTGTGGTTTGCTACTGTGCTAAGCTAATATAACGCTATATTGTGTTTTCGCTGTAAAACACTTAGAAAATCTGAAATATTGTCTGGATTCACAAGATCTGTGTCTTTCAATTGCTGTACGCTGTGTATTTTTAAGAAATGTTTTATGATGAGTAATTAGGTAATACACGTTGCTCTCTGTAGTTATTCTAGTCGAGTTGTGATGGTGGCTGCAATGGTAAACTATGATTTATACCTGAAATATGCACATTTTTCTAACAAAACATATGCTATACAATAAATATGTTATCAGACTGTCATCTGATGAATTTGTTTCTTGGTTAGTGGCTATTTATATCTTTATTTGGTCGAATTTGTGATAGCTACTGATGGAGTAAAAAACTGATGGAGTAAGAAAAGTGGTGTCTTTTGCTAACGTGGTTAGCTAATAGATTTACATATTGTGTCTTCCCTGTAAAACATTTAAAAAATCGGACATGTTGGCTTGATTCACAAGATGTGTACCTTTCATATGCTGTATTGGACTTGTTAATGTGTGAAAGTTAAATATTTTAAAAAAATATCTTTTGAATTTCGCGCCCTGCACTTTGAGCTGGCTGTTGTCATAAGTGTACCGACGTCGGGCTTGCACGCCAAACAGGTTTTAAGTATTAAACTTTCAAATAGCTCTTTGTTGACTGTTGCTGGGTGCTAACGTCCTCCATCAGCACCGGCCTGTACCCTACCTGCCCTAAGCTCGCTCCTGGCCCCTTACACTAAGTCTGAATTTGTCCTGCTAGGTGACCTAAACTGGGACATGCTTTAACCACCTGGCCAGTTCTAAAGCAATGGGACTCCCTAAATCTTCCTCAGATAATTACCAATCGCACAAGGTATGACTCCAAACACCCAGAAAAGGCTACTCTTCATGATGTTATCCTCACAAATAATCCTGATAGGTATCAGTCTGGTGTTTTCTGTAATGACCTTAGTGATCACTGTTTCACAGACTGTGTTCGTAATGGCTGCTCAGTGAAACAACCTGTCCTGATTTGTCATAGACGCTTGCTAAAAAACTTTCATGAGCAAGCCTTCCTTCATGAACTGGCCTCTGTAAAACGGTATAGAATCAGCTTGATTCCCTTCTTTTTTGATATTTGCAGTTGTATTATTAACGAACACGCCCCCATAAAGAAAATGAGAATTAAAAACAGGTTCAGCCCCTGGTTCGACGGTGATCTTGCAGAGTTACTCCACCTCAAGAATTGCATTTGGCAAAAGGCTCGGCACACACATACTCAGGCTGACTGGCTATCGTTCAGGCAAATGAGAAATAAGTGCACTCAGGCTATCCGGAAGGCCCAAGTTAGTTACTTTAAGGAGCAGTTCTCTCTCTGTGGGTCTAACCCCAAGAATTTCTGGAAAGTGGTTAAAGACCTGTAGAATAAACCCTCCTCCTCACAGCTACCCATGTCCCTTATAGTTGATGATGTGGTTGTTACTGGCAAGAAGAACATGGCTGAGCTCTTTAATCACCACTTCATTAAGTCAGGATTCCTATTTGACTCAGCCTTGCCTCCTTGCACATCCAACATTTCCTCATCTCCCACCCCTGATGCTCCTCCCTCTTTGAACCCTGCCCCGCTACAAAGTTTCTCCCTGCAGGCTGTCACTGAGTCCGAGGTGCTAAAGGAGCACCTGAAACTTTTTGGGTCTGACCCCAAAAAAACATCTGGGTCAGACCCTTTCATCTTTAAGGTTGCTGCCCCTATCATCGCCAAGCCTATCTCCGACCTTTTTAACCTGTCTCTCCTTTCTGGGGAGGTTCCCATTTCTTGGAAGGCAGCCACGGTTTGTCCTTTATTTAAAGGGGGAGATAAGCATATCCTAACTGTTATATGCCTATTTCTATTTTGCCCTGTTTATCAAAAGTGTTGGAAAAACTTGTCAATAATCAAATGACTGGCTTTCTTGATGTCTATAGTATGCAATCTGGTTTCCGTTCAGGTTATGGATGTGTCACTGCAACCTTAAAGGTCCTCAATGATGTCACCATTGCCCTTGTTTCCAAGCAATGTTGTGCTGCTATTTTTATTGACTTGGCCAAATCTTTTGATATGGTAGACCATTCCATTCTTGTGGGCCGGCTAAGGAGTATTGGTGTCTCTGAGGGGTCTTTGGCCTGGTTTGCTAACTACCTCTCTCAAAGAGTGCAGTGTATAAAGTCAGAAAATCTGCTGTCTCATCCACTGCCTGTCACCAAGGGAGTACCCCAAGGCTCAATCCTAGGTCCTACACTCTTCTCAATTTACATCAACAACATAGCTCAGGCAGTAGGAAGCTCTCTCATCCATTTATATGCAGATGATACAGTCTTATACTCAGCTGGCCTCTCCCCTGATTTTGTGTTAAATGCTCTACAACAAAGCTTTCTTAGTGTCCAACAAGCTTTCTCTACCCTTAACCTTGTTCTGAACACCTCCAAAACAAAGGTCATGTGGTTTGGTAAGAAGAATGCTCCTCTCCCCACAGGTGTGATTACTACCTCTGAGGGTTTAGAGCTTGAGGTAGTCACCTCATACAGTGGTTCCTCCTTTAAAAGTTGCAGCGTACTGCAGCACAGCTTGAATGGTGCCGCAGAATTCTATGGCACGTTATTTAAGTGTGAACGACTGGTACTATTAATGCTTGTTGGTGCTAGTTTGACCACCAGAGGGCATATTTGAGAATTATTTGATAGCCTTCAATAATGGCTGTACTAAAGAATGCGGGCACGTGGGAGACCGGGGTTCAATTCCCCGACAGGGAGGAAGGAGTAGTCTGTCCTTGTAAATAAGAAATTGTTATTACCTGATTCCATATGTGTTACTTCATAGTTGTGATGTCTTCACTATTATTCTACAATGTAGAAATGTACAAATAAAGAAAAATCCTGGAATGAGTAGGTGTATCCAATCTTTTGACTGGTACTTGCTTAATTCATTTGATTAATATTATGGTGTTTCTATTCCAAGAAAAACTAAAAACCCTCTGGGTTTCCATTAGGATGGAATGGAAAATATGGCGCTGTACAACATGACGGTCGGGAGTACAGTACTGGGCTATTTAGCTAAAGAATCTCTGTGTCGTGTGGGCACGCGGGAGACCAGGGTTCAATTCCCCGATGGGGAGGAAGGAGTAGCAATCCTTGTAAATATGAATGTGTTCTTAACTGACTAGTTAAATAAAGGTTACGCTAAGAGGATAACATTTCTACACCCTAATTTTCTAAATCTAGTTTAACTGATACCCAAACGGAGATTCAGTGAAAATAAAAATCTCATTGATTTATCAAGACCAGTCCCCATGTTTGTCTCAGAGCAGCACAAAACAGTGCTGAAATAGTTGTAGGCTATTGCTTAAAATCCAATTGCTTCTAACTTCAATATGCTCTTAAAATAAATAGCTAACAGCCATGGAGGAGGGTGAAAGGATAGCAGCCCCAACTGTCAGTGAGAGAGTAGGCTATGCTGGATAGGGCAGGTGCTTTTATGTAGTTCCTGTCCCTAGAAGTGAGGATGGAAATAATAGTAACATAATATTCAGTACGGTGTAATTTGACTATATTGAAGTCTGTTTCTTGTGAGGTTTCCTGTCCTCAGATAAAGAGAGCTAGGAAAGCCTTTTTACATATGAAGAGGTCCCATTGAAGAGCAGTGGTTCTCAGTCCTGGTCCTGGGGACTCAAAGGTGTGCACATTTGTCTTTTTTCCTTAGCACCTGCACAGCTGATTCAAATGATCAATTCATCATCAAGCTTCAAGCGGTATTTGCTGTATGTATTAATTTGTGATGCTATCGTTGATATGATCCTGTTATCATCACATGCTACACATGCACATTTGTATGTCCATGCATCTATCAATAATTACATTGTCTTCCATATTCCTACAGATACCTTGTAAATGGAGATTCCTTCAAAACGATTGCCTACAGTCAACGTGTAGGGCACTGCAAGGTTGGGTGACCAGGGTCATCTGGGACTGCCTCCTGGAGGAATTCAGGTGTGTGAAGGCTACCTGTGTCCTGCATAACTTCATGAGGATGGACAGAAGGACCAGGAGCGGATCTGCAGCTCACCGCCGTGTGCCAGAGAAGTCTGCTGCTCTGCAGGATGTTTCAAGGATTGGGTCCAACAACGTAGCAAGAGAGGCACCTCCTACTTCTTCGAAGAGGGTGCTGTTCCCTGGCAACACCATAGACTACACTATGCACAAGCAAAGGCTCTTTTAAGAGCCATTCACATTGCAATAAGAGTATTCTTCCATTTACTTAGCTATATCAACTGCAGTTATTCAATTCCCAGTTTCTCTCCCTTTGATTTCTACTTCTCAGGTGAGGGTGCTGTTTAGGTAAGGGTGTGATGTCTGTACAAAAACAAAGCAGGCTATTTGAAATCACCCATATTGATTTTTTTAAACAATTAGACACCCTATAACCCACACCTACACACTCATGTATCAATCTGATTGATGGATTGTGTTGTGCAGTAAGCAGTCTCAGGTGTATAACTGTGGCTCCTTCCACCTTCAAAGAATAGGCAAGAGGGCCAACCATGGAGAATAGTAAGACACTTCATTATTTCTATAACTACGCTATATTGTTTGTCCTCGTGTGTCCGTTCATGTTTTTCAGCATAAAGTACTCTGCAGCCACTTAGTGTGGTGTGGACACCAGGTGAGGCCACACACAGAGATTCATTTTGAACACTGTCCCTTTAACTACCTTATTTTCTCAATAACAGTCTCTCTCCTTCACTTCATCCCTCTCCCCTTCTCCCTAAATCCTAGGGAGAAGAGGCTGTCCTTGCAAATAAGAATTTGTTCTTAACTGACGTGCCTAGTTAAGTAAAGGTTACACTAAGAGTTTAACATTTCTACACCCTAATTTTCTAAATCTAGTTTAACCGATACCCAAACGGAGATTCAGTGAAAATAAAAATCTCATTGATTTATCAAGACCAGTCCCCATGTTTGTCTCAGAGCAGCACAAAACAGTGCTGAAATAGTTGTAGGCTATTGCTTAAAATCCAATTGCTTCTAACTTCAATATGCTCTTAAAATAAATAAGACCTACACCACATTTAACAGCACATTACACAACACTAGTGAGACTCATGTCGCCTACGGTAGGCCTATAGTATATTGAAAAATATGACATGTCTCTTCCAATAATTACATATTGAGGATTGGAGGATTGGAGGATATTTCTGTAATTCAGTAATATTTACTCCCATAGTAATTCGTTATGGATCCATAACTAAATAAACATCGGCATTTTGAAAGAGTATTTTTATCATTATTTTATTAACGAAGGCATAAAGATGCCATTATTAGTTACATTGTTTTAGTTTGAACGTGCAGACTGGCACTAAGAACAGAACAGCGGGAACGTTTCCCTTGTCAGCGCCATTATTAGTGCAATGCCCCTTAAAACCTGTTGAGGATAGAGGGCGCTATTTACACTTTGGGGGAAAATCGTGCCCAATTTAAACGGCCTCGTACTCTATTCTTGCTCGTACAATATGCATATTATTATTACTATTGGATAGAAAACACTCTCTAGTTTCTAAAACCGTTTGAATTATATCTGTGAGTAAAACAGAACTCATTTTGCAGCAAACTTCCTGACAGGAAGTGGAAAATCTGAAATCGATGCTCTGTTCTAGGGCCTGCCTATAAATGTGCTTGATATTTATTAGTATACATGCACTTCATACGCCTTCCACTAGATGTCAACAGGCAGTGAGAGAAGAAATGGAGTGTATAACATGATCTGAGGTCGAATAAAAGCTCTTGGCATGACGTGACCCCAATTTCCTGTTTTCTGGAACGCGCGAGAAGTGACCTGGTATTGCCTTCTGTAAAGCTGTCGTTATAGACGACTAATATCTCCGGCTTTGATTTTATTTGATACATGTGACAATATCATCGTAAAGTATGTTTTTTCAATATAGTTTTATTAGATTATTGAAATTTTTTCGGGACGTTAGGCGTATTGCTTTGTCTGCGTATGTTCAGGAAGGAGAGCTTCGCGCCACTTTGCTAGCTTTCCGTGCTAATTGACTGGAGAAGAGGACATTCTAAATCCAAACAACGATTGTTCTGGACAAAGGACCCCTTGTACAACATTCTGATGGAAGATCATCAAAAGTAGGACCCATTTTATGATGCTATTTCATATATCTGTCGAACATGTGAACTAGTAGTTTGCGCCCAGATTTTGGGCACGCTCTCGCCATAACGTAAACTGCATGTCGTAATGAAGTTATTTTTAGAATTCTAACACGGCGATTGCATTAAGAACTAGTGTATCTATCATTTCCTATACAACATGTATTTTTTAGTAATGTTTATGAATAGTTATTTGGTCAGAATATGTGAGTGTCAGAAAAATATCCGGACGTTGTGGGAAAAAGATGCTACGTTAGCACAATGTATAACCACTGATTTCAGCTCTAAATATGCACATTTTCGAACAAAACATAAGTGTATGTATAACCTGATGTTATAGGACTGTCATCTGATGAAGCTTATCAAGGTTAGTCAAAAAGTATATATCTTTTGCTGGTTTGTTACGATCGCTAACTTTTGCTGCTGGTAAATGGCTTGTGTTTCTGGCTATTGTGGTAAGCTAATATAATGCTATATTGTGTTTTCGCTGTAAAACACTTAAGAAATCGGAAATATTGGCTGGAATCACAAGATGCCTGTCTTTCATTTGCTGTACACCATGTATTTTTCAGAAATGTTTTATGATGAGTATTTAGGTATTTCACGTTGGTGTCTGTAATTACTCTGGCTGCTTCGGTGCTATTTCTGACGGTAGCTGTGATGGTAGCTGCAATGTAAAACTGATTTATACCTCAAATATGCAAATTTTTCGAACAAAACATAGATTTATTGTATAACATGTTATAAGACTGTCATCTGATGAAGTTGTTTCTTGGTTAGTTTGGTTGGTTCTTGGTTAGTTAGGTTGGCTTTGTGCATGCTACCTGTGCTGTGAAAAATGTCTGTCCTTTTTTGTATTTGGTGGTGAGCTAACATAAATATATGTGGTGTTTTCGCTGTAAAACATTTTAAAAATCGGACATGTTGACTGGATTCACAAGATGTGTATCTTTCATTTGCTGTATTGGACTTGTTAATGTGTGAAAGTTAAATATTTCTCAAAAATATCTTTTGAATTTCGCGCTCTGCCTTTTCAGTGGAATGTGGGAGGAGTTCCGCTAGCGGAACGCTGGGGCTAGACAGGTTAAAGTTTTGCCAGTGTGGCGGTCCACCCTCCCCCTTGCTCCTCCTCCCTTCCCCATGGGCTAGGTCGGTCTTCTGTGCGCGGCTCTGTTGCCCATCCCGTGCCCCCTGGCCTCGTGCCTTGAACCTTGAGCTCTTTCAGTGGATACAGCTGGAGAACTGCAAGGCACTCGGGAGCGCCACTCGGGAGCCATGAACAATTTGACCAATATATATTGTCCTGCTAATAACAGCGTTAATAATATATGTGTGATATATCCAATGGGCTTTTATATAATTCTAAATTAATAATAATAATAATCACAATATTTTGACATGATTTTGTTTCAAATAATGTAAAATGAGTGAGAAAAGGGCCATTCTTGAACATGGGGTGAGACATTGATGCTAATTTGTAAATAAAGCCAGTTTGTTACTTAGACTTATTTATTTCTGTTTTTAGAGGGAGAGAAACCAAAAACCTACAATCATCTCACGGGCCTCCCAGTCAAGGCCGGCACAGGTATCGAACCAGCATCTGTAGCAACACAGCTTACAATGTTATGTAGTGTCTTAGACCTTTGCTCCATTCAGGCACTGTATAATGTGACTGGTCGGGAGTGGGCTACAGTACAACAGTAAGACCAAAATAATCCTAACAAAATAATAAAAACCTTAGTGTAACAACAGTTTTAGTAAGTAATACTGAAGTCGTGCACAATTATCAGTTTCTATTTAGGTTTATGTCGCCCATTCATTGTCAGTTAGAGACACAGTATGACCTAAAAGCATAATCAGTGCTCTAACTCCCCCTTGCGCTGGTCTGGAGCAATGAAGTGGTGACGCAGGGTACCGTACTAAACCACAAATTACCTCTAAGTCCCGCAGTGTAAGCTCGCAATTTTTGAAGGAGGAACCACTGTACAAGTACTTGGGAGTATGGCTAGACGGTACACTGTCCTTCTCTGAGCACATATCAAAGCTGCAGGCTAAAGTTAAATCTAGACTTGGTTTCCTCTATCGTAATCGCTCCTCTTTCACCCCAGCTGCCAAACTAACCCTGATTCAGATGACCATCCTACCCCTGCTAGAATACGCAGACATAATTCATAGATCGGCAGGTAACGGTGCCCTCAAGAGGCTAGATGTTCTTTACCATTTGGCCATCAGATTTGCCACCAATGCTCCTTATAGGACACATCACTGCACTCTATACTCATCTGTAATCTGGTCATCTCTGTATACCCGTCACAAGACCCACTGGTTGATGCTTATTTATAAAACCCTCTTAGGCTTCACTCCCCCATATCTGAGATATCTACTGCAGCGCTCATCCTCCACATACAACACCCCAAGTCACATTCTGATCAAGGTCCCCAAAGCACACACTTCCCTGGGTCGCTTGTCTTTTCAGTTTGCTGCAGCTAGCTACTGGAATGAGCTGCAGCAAACACACAAACTGGATAGTTTTATCTCAATCTCTTCATTCAAAGACTCAATCACGGACACTCCTCCTGACAGTTGTGGCTGCTTTGTGTGATGCATTGTTGTCTCTACCTTCTTGCCCTTTGTGCTGTTGTCTGTGTCCAATAATGTTTGTACCATGTTTTGTGCTGCTACCATGTTGTTGTCGTGTTGTGTTGCTACCATGCTGTGTTGTCATGTGTTGCTGCCTTGCTATGTTGTTGTCTTAAGTCTCTCTATATAAATATATATATATAAATACAAATAATATATATATATATATTATATATACGTATATATAAAATATATACGTATATACATACATACAGTATATAGCAAGAGGCTTTTTGCCTTTTGGTAGGCCATCATTGTAAATAAGAATTTGTTCTAGGTTGAGTGAACAGTTTAAATAACAGGTTAAATAAAAACCTTTTTTTAAAGCGGGTGAAGAAGGTGTTTAGCTTGTCCGGGAGCAAGACGTCGGTGTCCGGAACGTGGCTTGTTTTCCCTTTGTAATCGGTGATTGTCTGGAGTCCCTGCCACTTACGTCTCGTGTCTGAGCCGTTGAATTGCGACTCCACTTTTTGTCTCTGTACTGACGTTTTGCCTGTTTGATTGCCCTACGGAGGTTATAAACGGACTGTTTGTATTCAACTATATTCCCAGTCACATTGTCATGGTTAAATTCCGTGGTTCACACTTCACATTTTGCTCAAATGCTGCCATCTATTCACGTTTTTGGGTTTAGGTAGGTTTTAATCGCTACAGTGGGAACAACATCCCTTACACACTTCCTGATGAACTCGGTCACCGTGTCAGTGTATACATCAATGTTATTCTCAGAGGCAACCCGGTACATATCCCAGTCCGTGTGATCAAAACAATCTTGAAGCATGGATTCCGATTGGTCAGACCAGCATTGAATATACCTTAGCACGAGTACTTCCTGTTTGAGTTTCTGCCTATAGGAAAGGAGGAGCAGAATGGAGTCGTGATCTGACTTGCCGAAGGGAGGGAGGGCGAGGGCCTTGTAGCCATCCCAGAAGGTAGAGTAACAATTGTTGAGAGTTTTTGAAGCGCAAGTACTACAGGCACTGTGTTGATAGAGCTTCAATAGCATTTTCCTCAGATGTGATTGGTTCAAATCCCCTGCTACAATAAATGCGGCCTCAGGATATGCGGTTTCCAGTTTTCACAAAGTCCAGTGTAGTTCCTTGAGGGCCGTTGTTGTATCGGTTTGAGGGGGAATATACACCGCTGTGACGATAACTGAAGAGAATTCGTTTGGGAGGTAATGCGGTCAGGATTTGATTGTGATGTATTCTAGGTTGGGTGAACAAAAGGACTTGAGTTCCTGTACCTTAATACAATCACACAATGAGTAGTTAATCATGAAACATGCACCTCCGCCTTTTTTCATCCCGGAAAGTTCTTTATTTCCATCTGCACAATGTACTGAGAACCCAGCTAGCTGTATGGACGGCGGCAGAATATACGGAGAGAGCCATGGTTCCATGAAACAGAGTATGTTACAGTCCCTGATGTCTCTCTGGAAGGAGATCCTCGCCCTGAGCTTGTCTACTTTTTTGTCCAGAGACTGAACATTAGCGAGTAATATACTCAGAAGCTGTCGATGGTGTGCGCGCCTCCTTATTCGGACTAGAAGTCCACTCCGAATATATCTCTTCTCCGTTGGCGGCGTCTTGGAGCAGCCTCAGGGATAAGTTCAATTTCCTTTGGGGGGTACAAACAAAGTATCCAATTCGGGAAAGTCATATTTGGAATTCTGGGGAGTTACTGCCCCTCTGATATCCAAAAGTTATTTCCGATTGTTTGTAATGGCGCAAAAAAAAACGGTCTGGGCTAATACAGTTTTTTTCAATTGTTTAAGCACAATTTTGAAAACAGGGCCCGGTTTGTCAAAACACTACACACAATTAGCACAACCCTACACCAAAGTAGCACAACACTTCAGATCATTTGCAAAATGGAACACTTTTGTCAAAACTATACACGACTTCATAAAAATTATATTTTGTTACCATACGAAACACACACATTTCATATGACTTCAATCTTTTTGAACCAGTTACACACTGCTGTTGCTAACCTAAAACACTTTTAGCAAGTCTAATTGTCAGTGATTAGAGTAGTGTAAATGAAGTACACAGAGAAAGTGCAACTATACAAACACTACACAAGACCAACGCTGCAGACTGAGGAAAATATCATTTATTTCTCTCCATATACCCAAATCAGTCAACATGTCAACATGGAGAATCACAACAAAACATGTCCCAGTTTTCATGCTACTACAGTAGTGTGCATAACACTGTTAGCTCAGCAAACAACAGACAAACTTAAAATACTGTATCCAGTACAGGTTACAATTACAGTAAATAACAACAACAACAAACATAAAAAAATATCAGAAAAAAACTGACAATATTGTACAGAAAATACTACAGTAAACATACTATACATTATCTCTTCGCCTAGCTGGATCTGGCCAGAGAATTTCATCATCACAAGCAATATCATCATTAGCAAGACAACGCGGGAAGAACCGTCTTGAATGTCGAATCCATCCTTGCACAGCTGCGCCGTCGACTTGGTCACAGGCGTCCTCCATGGCCTGAATGAGGGGTACCTGAGCCTGGGGCTGGAGATCGTAAACCTTCCACCGCCATGCAGAGAAAAACTCTTCGATAGGGTTTAGAAACGGAGCGTATGGTGGAAGGTATAGTACTGTCAACTGTGGATGGTGTTGAAACCAGTTCTGGACCAAAGTAGAGCGGTGGAATGACACATTGTCCCAGAAGACCGTGTATTGCATCTGGTGCATTTCATTACCTACTGTGACGATGTGGTGCAATCGGTCCAAAAATGAGAGAATGTGAGGTGTGTTGTAAAGGCCCATTTTGGCATGATGGAGGACAACCCCATGCTGTGAAATGGCAGCGCAAAGGGTGATGTTACCCCCACGTTGCCCTGTGACATTGATTATATTGGTTGAAGGAATTTTGGTTGAAGGCAGGTGAACCTACCTCCTGCATGTTTATAGTGCTTAAACCTGATTGGTGTGTCTACAATTTAGCAATCATGTGTTTGTGCACCTGATGGCTGTGTTTAACAGATTGGCTCATAGGTGTGGTAATTTGACAGTCAGTGCTTTTGAATTGCAAGGAAGTGACATTATGATATACTTCTGTGTCTGATGTATACAAGTGTGTTTAGTGTTTTGCAAATCACTGTGTGTAATGTTTTGCAAATAGTGTGAAGCTGACAATGTGCTTACAGTTGTGCAAATCTAGCCTTGTGTTTTGCTCCTTGAGTGTAAGGTTTTGCTAATTGTGGGAAAAGTTCAATTGTAGTGTGTCAGCAATCGTAAAAAACTGTAATGTGAGAAATAACACAAAAAAATACTGTGAAGTTGCTTAGGAGCTAGAAGCAGAGCTGCCATGTCTATCAGTGCCATCGTGTGTGTGTGTGTGTGTGTGTGTGTGTGTGTGTGTGTGTGTGTGTGTGTGTGTGTGTGTGTGTGTGTGTGTGTGTGTGTGTGTGTGTGTGTGTGTGTGTGTGTGTGTGTGCGCGTGCATGTGCATGTGCATGTGCATGTGCATGTGCATGTGCATTTGGTTTGGTTTTACTATTCTTGTGGGTACCAGAAGTCCTCACAAGGATAATAAAATAAGGACAATTCAGACAAGTGGGGGTCCCAATAATGGAAAACGCTATTTTAGGGTTTAGGTTAAGGATTAGGAGTTAGGTTTCGATTTAGGGTTAGGTTAAGATTAAGGTTAGGTTAGGGTTTAACTGTTAGGGAAAATACATTTTGAATGGGAATACATTTCTTGGTCCCCACAAGGATATTAAAACAAACGTGTGTGTGTGTGTGCCCGTGTATGCATGTGCGTTGCCGTGTGCGTAGATGCGTTCCTCCAACACAGTACAATCTATAACAACTGGATCCTCTGCATTTTAATGATAAAATTGTCTCTTTCCCTCTCTGAGTAACATATGCAGTGGGTTAACGGTTATACAACTCATTATTATTGAAGAGCATCCACTGAAGAGCCCTATAGAAGTTGCTTGTGATGCAAATGTAATTGCTTCTCTAAAAGCATAATTGTCAGTTGTAACATAGTTGACTATAGAGAGGCTGAGTTGTCTGTCCAATCTCTTTTTCTCTCTCTCTTTCTCTTGAATAATGACGATAATGACAATCCTTTACTCCACTCATTAATGTCTCAATAATTACTTTATTTAAGAGAGAGCGAGAGAGAGAGAGAGAGAGAGAGCGAGAGATATAGAGAGAGAGAGAAAAGAGAGAGGTGAACGGAGATATGGGTCCCTTCTTCAGAGTCAAGGCAAAATAATGACGTTGAGAAAAAGACTGGACTGTAACTCAAAGGATCTTTACTGGCCTTTGTGCTCCAGCTCCGGCCTTCCAGGAAATTGAATTTGTGCGACACGCAGCGAAGGTAATTGTCATGTGCATAAAGGGACACTGTTCGACAGAGAGCTGTGTAAATGAAGCATAGCGCTGCTTAAGTCACAGTTTGTGGTAATGTGTGTGTGTGTGTGTGTGTGTGTGTGTGTGTGTGTGTGTGTGTGTGTGTGTGTGTGTGTGTGTGTGTGTGTGTGTGTGTGTGTGTGTGTGTGTGTGTGTGTGTGCGCGCGCGTGTGTGTGTGTTTTTCGATGAATATTCATTATATTCCTCCCATTTGTATAATTTTACGACAGGTCCCCTACATTCTGAGCACTCTATTTTCCCCACTGTATTCACCCACCTCTGTTGTTGCTGTTCTATACACAGTCACCAGGTGGTGCATTTGAGGGACATTGGGATATATCTCTATCCATTGTTGAGGATGATCCAGTGTTTGAATGGGAACACACTGAAGGGAGCATCTGATAAAAACTCTGATTGTAACCCGATATTTTACAGTAACATTAGGCGGTCGTATGCTCATGACAAGTATTATAACTGGATCATGGTCCCTCCACACCGACACTGTGGTGAAGAAGGCGCAACAGCGCCTCTTCAACCTGAGGACGCCGAAGAAATTTGTCTTGGCCCCTAAAACCCTCACGAATTTCTACTGATGCATCATCGAGAGCATTCTGTCAGGCTGTGTCACCGCCTGGTATGGCATCTACATCTACAACCCCTGGGCTCTCCAGAGGGTGGTGCATTCAGGCCAACGCATCATCGGTGGCACACTGCCCGCCCTCCAGGACATCTACAGCACCCGGTGACAAAGGAAGGCCAAGAAGATCATCAAGAACCATGGTCTGTTCACCCTGCTACCATCTAGCAGGCGGAGACAGCGCAGGTGCATCAAAAACAGGACGGATAGACTGAAAAACATATCCAGGCCATCAGAATGTTAAACAGTAATCACTAGCCGGCCAGTGCCCTGTACCCAGACTGCTGCCCTATGTTTTCTAAGTTGCTGTTTTTTATTTAACATTTTATTTAACAGTCTCTTTTACAAATGCGCCCTGTATTTAAAACATAAATATACACATTATATCCCAGATATATACGCTGAGTGTAGAAAACCTTAAGGATACCTTCCTAATATTGAGTTGCAACACCCCCCCCCCCCCCCCCCCAAAAAAAAAAACACACACACGTTCGATTGAAGAACAATCTAATGAGGCTGTAGTTTTGACACAGCCAGATCAACAGTCAGGGCAATAGCATACATAATAGTATCATTTGCATATAGATTAAGTTTACAATTTTTAACCGATTGACCAATAGTGTTTATATAAATAGTGAAGAAAACAGGTCCCAAAATTGACCCATGTGGTACATCTCAAGAAATCCAGACTTAACCCCATCAATGACGATGGCTTGAGTGCTGTCACTAAAATAATCCTAAAACCATTAACAGGCGTCAGAGCTCAGGCTTATTGAGGACAATTTGTTCAATAAAATAGCAAGATCAACATTATAAAAAGCTTCCAGGTCCACAAACAAAGCAGCACATTTCATGTTAGTGTCTAAGTATTGACAAGATCATTAACAACTAAAGTGGTTGCTGTAATAGTACTATTCCTAGGTTTAAACCCTAAACCCTGATTGATTTACATTTCAAATACATTTCTCAGATTTAAAAAAAGCAAAGTTGTACATTTAACAACGATTCAAGGAAGCCTTGATGTCACATTCTGACCTTTATTTCCTTTGTTTTGTCTTTATTTAGTATGGTCAGGGCGTGAGTTGGGGTGGGCAGTCTATGTGTGTTTTTCTATGTTGGGGTTTTGTGTTCGGCCTGGTATGATTCTCAATCAGAGGCAGCTGTCAATCGTTGTCCCTGATTGAGAATCATACTTAGGTAGCCTGGGTTTCACTTTTGGTTTGTGGGTATTTGTTTCCGTGTCAGTGTTTGTCGCCACACGGTACTGTTTCGTTTGATCACATCGTTTTTTGTTCCGGTGTTCAGTTTTGGGATTTTTTATTTTATTTTTATTATTAAAGACATGAACACTTACCACGCTGCGCTTTGGTCCGATCCTTCTACCACCACAGACGATCGTTAAACTTGAAATGGACTGATAGTTATTAAGATCACTACTATCCCGCCCTTATGGAGTGGCAGCACAAGAGCCGATTTCCATACTTTTGGGATATTTACTGATACCACATTTTGTATTTAACGTTGTTTTATTGAGTCTACAATGATGGGCGCTGCACACTTAAGCAGACCAGGACTCAATTGGTCGGCCCCTGTGGATTTCTTGTTGTTTATTCCTAGCAAAGCATCAGGGACTTCATTTTCAGTAAATAGCCTAAAAGAAAAAGCTTTGACTATCATTTCTCTGATCATTCAGCAAGTTTCCCCTATCAGCATCCAGCCCAATATCATTGTGAGTAGGCTTCAAAGTTATTTCAAAGCGATAGCCCGCTGAAATAAAATGGTGATTAAATATATCAATTATGGAATTTTTTTACATAATGAGGCCAGTGTCTGAATTAATTTGTTGTGGCAGAGAGAAGGAAGTAGAACCCTTCAAGGATTTGACAGTTTTCCAGAATTTAGCCGGGTTCCCAATACAATCCGAAAGAGTGGTTATATAATAATCAAAATAAGCCTTTCTGATTTGTCTTACACAATGATTCCTCGGTTGCTTAAAAGCTTGCCAGTCCGGGCCTAAGCCTGTGCTCCTGGCCTTGACACAAGCATCATCTCTTTTATGAATGACTTCTGATCCTTCCGGAATGTACCAGGCATTCGATCTACCTTTAACCATTCCTTTTTGAAGGGAGCATGATTATTCACAATAGTATTGAAGACATCTGCAAAAAGGCTCAAAGCTAAATCAGGTTCAGGGACAGCTGAAATATAATCAAGGTCACTAAAATAAAGATTGTGTAATTGAAGTTTTTCAAGTTCCTCTTTGTGAAGATTTTTTTATTCTCACATCTCTAATGGTCACTAATGTCTTGGACGAAGACACCAGTAGAAACATATTTCTCCGGTGTAGTCCTTAAAATAAGATAAATCAGAGTTGACTTTGTAGGCCGTCTTTTTAAATAAGAATTTGTTCTTAACTGACTTGCCTAGTTAAATAAAGGTAAAAAAATATATATATACAGTATATATAATAATCATCATTTTTAAGGTTGAGCCCTGTAGGTTTAGTCACCAGCTGGGTTAAGTTTAGATCATTACACATGTATTTTAGATGTATTTTTGCTTAACTAGGCAAGTCAGTTACAAATAAATTCTTATTTTCAATGACGACCTAGAAACAGTAGGTTAACTGCCTTGTTCAGGGGCAGGACGACAGATCTTTACCTTGTCAGCTCAGGGACTCGATCTTGCAACCTTTTGGTTACTAATCCAAAGCTCTAACCACTAGGCCACCAGCCGCCCCTGAAACCTGCATTTCCCAATCATAATTTAGGTCACCCAGGATAATAACTTCTGATTTAATAAAAGAACACAAAAGCTAGTTAACTCAAGAGTGACCCCTATAACAGTTATGGATACATAACGACTTAAAGATAGGAGCTAAAAATAATTGGCAAAGGAAATGGATTTCAGTAAAGACACAGAGAAATTATTTTTAATAAGAATGGCCACTCCACCACCTCGATCCTGTCTGTCAGCTCTGAACACATTATAACCCTCAATATTAATATCAGAGTCCAGAATGTCCCCAGAGATCCAGAATGTCCGGATTCGTCTGCATTGCCCAGGTCTTGATGTAATCCAGTTTAGGACATAAGCTCCTAATGTTCAGATGCATCAACCCAAGTCCTTTATGATTTTTAACGTCACATGGAGTCTCCAACTCAAACATGCCAACTCAAACTCATGTTCAATAGGCGGTTCGTTGCAGGCCCTGTCTGGTGGTTGATATTGATATAGTTGGTATGGCTATAAGATTGCATAGAACTTCCCCATTTGGTCTACCCCTATTAGTAATAGAGGAAGGAGTAGAAATTGGAATTACTTTTCCAAGGTAAGCACCATAGGGCCAGAAGCTGCAGTCAATGTCAATATGGGGAACTCTCAGAGTAACCAATAATAGAATGTTATAAATGGACTTACATGGGCTTTGGTTGCTATTGTGCAACAGCCCAAGCCCTCTACGTGATTTGAAAACCGAGGGTGTATTCAAGTTTATGGAATTCACATGTAAACTAAAAGCACTGGGTGAGCAGACCACAGTGGGCTTCTCTATTGACCTAACGATAGCAGGTCTAAGAGTGGAGCTGATTTCCTTATATGAACTGTAAACTCAGTAAAATCTTTGAGATTGTTGCATGGTGCATTTATATTTTGGTTCGGTGTAGCTTGGCGAGGAATCAGCTAAAAGTCAATCAATCCACAGAGTATGATATTTAGTTAGATTGAATCGCACAGTTGGTAGGATCACCACAGTTACAGTGGGGCAAAAAAGTATTTAGTCAGCCACCAATTGTGCAAGTTCTCACACTTAAAAAGATAAGAGAGGCCTGTAATTTTCATCATAGGTACACTTCAACTATGACAGACAAAATGAGGGAAAAAAATCCAGAAAATCACATTGTAGGATTTTTAATGAATTTATTTGCAAATTATGGTGGAAAATAAGTATTTGGTCAATAACAAAAGTTTATCTCAATACTTCGTTATATACCCTTTGTTGGCAATGACAGAGGTCAAACGTTTTCTGTAAGTCTTCACAAGGTTTTCACACACTGTTGCTGGTATTTTGGCCCATTCCTCCATGCAGATCTCCTCTAGAGCAGTGATGTTTTGGGGCTGTTGCTGGGCAACATGGACTTTCAACTCCCTCCAAAGATTTTCTATGGGGTTGAGATCTGGAGACTGGCTAGGCCACTCCAGGACCTTGAAATGCTTCTTACGAAGCCACTCCTTCGTTGCCCGGGCGGTGTGTTTGGGATCATTGTCATGCTGAAAGACCCAGCCACGTTTCATCTTCAATGCCCTTGCTGATGGAAGGAGGTTTTCACTCAAAATCTCACGATACATGGCCCCATTCATTCTTTCCTTTACACGGATCAGTCGTCCTGGTCCCTTTGCAGAAAAACAGCCCCAAAGCATGATGTTTCCACCCCCATGCTTCACAGTAGGTATGGTGTTCTTTGGATGCAACTCAGCATTCTTTGTCCTCCAAACACGACGAGTTTAGTTTTTACCAAAAGGTTCTATTTTGGTTTCATCTGACCATATGACATTCTCCCAATCTTCTTCTGGATCATCCAAATGCTCTCTAGCAAACTTCAGACGGGCCTGGACATGTACTGGCTTAAGCAGGGGGACACGTCTGGCACTGCAGGATTTGAGTCCCTGGCAGCGTAGTGTGTTACTGATGGTAGGCTTTGTTACTTTGGTCCCAGCTCTCTGCAGGTCATTCACTAGGTCCCCCCGTGTGGTTCTGGGATTTTTGCTCACCGTTCTTGTGATCATTTTGACCCCACGGGGTGAGATCTTGCGTGGAGCCCCAGATCGAGGGAGATTATCAGTGGTCTTGTATGTCTTCCATTTCCTAATAATTGCTCCCACAGTTGATTTCTTCAAACCAAGCTGCTTACCTATTGCAGATTCAGTCTTCCCAGCCTGGTGCAGGTCTACAATTTTGTTTCTGGTGTCCTTTGACAGCTCTTTGGTCTTGGCCATAGTGGAGTTTGGAGTGTGACTGTTTGAGGTTGTGGACAGGTGTCTTTTATACTGATAACAAGTTCAAACAGGTCCCATTAATACAGGTAACGAGTGGAGGACAGAGGAGCCTCTTAAAGAAGAAGTTACAGGTCTGTGAGAGCCAGAAATCTTGCTTGTTTGTAGGTGACCAAATACTTATTTTCCACCATAATTTGCAAATAAATTCATTAACAATCCTACAATGTGATTTTCTGGATTTTTTTTCTCATTTTGTCTGTCATAGTTGAAGTGTACCTATGATGAAAATTACAGGCCTATCTCATCTTTTTAAGTGGGAGAACTTGCACAATTGGTGGCTGACTAAATACTTTTTTGCCCCACTGTATACAGTAGGCAGCAAGCCAGAACCCAACCACAGACTAGAAAGCAGCCAGCACTAGGACCCATAATAAACACAACCAAGGCACAAAACTCACCAGAATAACAACAGCAAGGAGAGAGCTGTGACTTACACAATGACGTCAAAACAGCAATGCAACAGAGGCCGTGTTACCGGTATGATAGCCAGGAGAGAAGCATCTTGGAGGGGATGTAGTTTCTAGTACAGGCCGGCGGAAGCCGGGAGGGAGGCAAGCACTACACAGGGCCGCGGGAGAGTCAAAAAGAGTAAATCGAAGTAGGCTAACCCAAGTGGAGTTCAAGTTCGGCAGTAGCTCAAAAACATCCAAAACACAATCTCAAGTGGAAGGATGAAAGCAGCAGTAGGAAGGTGTCTGCTCAGAAAATGCCCCAGTGCAGAGTAGGGTAACCGGGTATATCCAAGTAGGCCTAAAATATTTCAGTAGACCTGTTTTATACAGTATATCTCCTTGAAAACTCTGTAGACAATATTGCACTATTGTGCAATGTGTTCACAGCCAGATGAAACAAAGTTAAATGGAGACAGAAATCCAGTAAAAGCTTTTCAGCTACAAACACTGATCAGAAAAAAAAGACCTGGTTGCCGGCATCTTGAAAAGTGTGACTTTAACAGCAACTGCTGCCACCACGAGTGCAGTGTCCTTGCGAAACGTAGACTACATAGTAATTTAACACTGGTGACTTTAATTATGTTGTACACAATTTTCGTTGTTCGGAAATCGTTTCTGTCGTTAGAAACATTATAAGATTAGCATTCTTGCAACGTTATTCTGTTGAAATATGGTTTGATCTCTGAAAAATTATGCTAATTGATTACTCACTTTATATGTACATACTTTTATTATAGTTTATTAGTCCACGCAAGATGGAGTTTTGTGTTCTGCTTTTTATCCCCCCCACCCCCAATATACACACACACAAACTAGATACTGTATTCTCGAGATAGCTCATCCTATATAACTACCGCTGTACATACAGTATTCTTCACATAGCTCATCCTATATAACTACCGCTGTACATACAGTATTCTTCACATAGCTCATCCTATATAACTACCGCTGTACATACAGTATTCTTCACATAGCTCATCCTATATAACTACCGCTGTACATACAGTATTCTTCACATAGCTCATCCTATATAACTACCGCTGTACATACAGTATTCTTCACATAGCTCATCCTATATAACTACCGCTGTACATACAGTATTCTTCACATAGCTCATCCTATATAACTACCGCTGTACATACAGTATTCTTCACATAGCTCATCCTACATAACTACCGCTGTGCATACAGTATTCTCCACATAGCTCATCCTACATAACTACCGCTGTACATACAGTATTCTCCACATAGCTCATCCTATATAACTACCGCTGTACATACCTTTTTCCTACTTATTCTGTATATTGTCCATACTGTCAACACAGCACATGTTTATATTCCGGACTCTGACATTGCTCATTCTGATACTGCTTGTTCTGACATTTCTTAATCTCTTGTTTCTTCTTCTTTAAAAAAAAAAAAAATCTTGAGATTGTGTGTGTATTAGGATTGTACTACTAGGGCCAGATTCAATCAGATCCGTTTTAGCCGATATCCGCATTTCTGATGCATTATACCTAAAGCGGACATTGCCATTGGCGGCACAGAAAGCCAATGTTTACAAGTTCGAACACTGGAATGTGAGATGTAATCTACACCTCAATTAGGCTGATAGAAATCTTAATTATTTTGTTTAATGATTTTAAATTTGAGAGTCATTATTTCTATATACAGTGAATTTGGAAAGTGTTCAGACCCATTGACATTTTCCACACTTTGATATGTTACAGCCTTATCCTAAAGTGTATTACATTATAATTTTTTTTCATTAATCTACACTCAATACCCCATAATGACAAAGCAAAAACAGGATTGTAGAAATGCTTGCAAAACCAAATGTCAAAAGCTGAAATATCATATTTAAATAATTATTCAGATCCTTTACTCAGTACTTTGTTGAAGCATCTTTGGCAGCGATTACAGCCTAGAGTCTTCTTGGGTATGACGCTACAAGCTTGGAACACCTGTATTTGGGGAGTTTCTCCCATTCTTTGCAGATCCTCTCAAGCTCTGGCAGGTTGTATGGGGATCATTGCTGCACAGCTATTTTCAGATCTCTCCAGAGATGTTCGATTCGGTTCAAGTCCAGACTCTGACTGGGCCACTCAAGGATATTCAGAAACTTGTCCCGAAGCCACTCCTGTGTTGTCTTGGCTCTGTGCTTAGGGTCATTGTCCTGTTGGAAGGTGAACGCTCGCCCCCAGCCTAAGGTCCTGAGCACTCTGGAGAAGGTTTTCATCAAGGATCTCTCTGTACTTTGCTCTGTTAATCTTTTTCTCGATCCTGACTAATCTCCCAGTCCCTGCCGCTGAAAAACATCCCCACAGCATGATGCTGCCACCACCATGCTTCACCGTAGGGATGGTGCCAGGTTTCCTCCAGACGTGACGCTTGGCATTCAGGCCAAAGAGTACAATCTAGGTTTCATCAGACCATGAGAAACAAGATTCTCTGGTCTGATGAAACCAAGATTGAACGCTTTGGATAATCAATGGAAACAGGATGCACCTGACCTCAATTTCGAGTTTCATAGCAAAGGGTCTGAATACTTATGTAAATTAAGGTGTTTCTGTTTCAAATTTCTAAAAACCTGATTTCACTTTGTCATCATGGGGCATTGTGTGTAGATTGATGAGGGGAAAAAATATTTAATACATTTTAGAATAAGGCTGTAACGTCACAAAATGTGAAAAAAAGGGGTCTGAATACTTTCCGAATGAACTGTAGCCTACCCTTTCTCGTTCTGAACTTCTAAGGCGAGTGGGACGGATGTGGCTTCGTGACAACGATCACAAGAGCAGCTACTCACCGATTTGAGAGCTCCAGCACAGTTCCACCTCCCGCCAAAACATCAGCTGTGTGGGTGTTGGCTATCACCAGTTAACGCTTGGTCTGATTGAATTTAGGCCTTAGACATTTACTGCACTGCTGGAGCTAGAAACACAAGCATTTTGCTGCACCTGCTTTAACATTTGCTAATCTGTGTTGGCAACAGATAAACAATGATTTGATTTCATAATGCATTGCACCTGTCGGTATTAAGTAAAGTGTTACTGTACCTTTATTTTCAATACAAGGCATTGCATTGAAACATACAAACTCCATCTCACCTGAATTTAAATATATTTAAAAATGGATAAATACTGCAGCAGGACCATGCATGGGTAAATAATGAAGACTATAGTAAAAGTGTAAAGAGCTGCGTGCCTCTGGAGGCTGAGACCAATCAAGTCTGATGGATCTATAATTAATTGGTACACGGTGAAAACACAGACACATGAATTCTTTATGGCCTTTCCATGTTCTGCCTCTCTTTCTCGCTTTCTCTCTCGCTCTATCTTTCTCACTCTCTCTCTCTCTCTCTCTCTCTCTCTCTCTATATCTTTCTTTATCTCTCTCTCTCTCTCTCTCTCTTTCTGTCTCACACGCTCCAATAACCTCATCATTAAGTTGTAGTTACAGTGTGTGTGTGTATTACTCCATGCGTGCAAGTAGTAGTGTGTATGTCTCCTGCCACACATTATCTCTCCTACCACACACACAAATGCAAAGGTTACTGGGAGAGAGACTCTCCAAGGAGTTTACATATGATAGACATGTTAATTGGATTTAAACCTGGCAGCTTCACTACCTGCATAGTACAGTATAACTTCTCAAGGTCAGATAGAAGATGGAAAGTCTTGGAGTCATCTGTCTCTCTCTCTCCTCTCTCTGTCTCTTTCACTGTCTCTGACTCGCTCCGTCTCTACCTCCGTCCTCTCCTTCCAACCCCACTCCTTTCTCTCCTTCCAACCTACCGCCCCTCTCTTTCCCTCCCTCCATCAGTCCTGCCTGTCTCCTCCTCCATCCAGCCTCCCCAGGTGGCTACAGTATGAATTGGCTCGAGTGCTCCAGCCTTGATCGTGAAGGTCAACGATACAGTATGATGCTACTTCCCCTGCCAGCTCCCACAGTGATGCATCAGTTCTTGCATATGGTTCCTGTCACACACACACACACATACACACACACACACACGCTCACTCACACACACACACGCACACACACACACACACACACACGTATTGCCAAGTCAACAACAGTAAGTCTCCCTGGTTGTGATTTACGTCTTTATCGAGCTACAGTAAGAGGGCCATCAAGTGTATGGTCTATAAACACAGTACTTAACACTAATGTGATCAGATACAGTAGCTGCATAACTAATGGGATAATTTAATTATCAGGGAGCGAGCCTCTTGAGTCATTGATCTGCTGGCCAATGACCATGCAGAAATGTTGAAGGTCAATATGGTAAAATATAATCTAACCTTGAGTATTACAAATTATGACATAGTAGCTACCAAGCTAGCACATAACCTCCTTAGAACCATATGGTCATTTTGCATACAATCTTCCCACAAAGTTCTGGCAATGGTGCAGGATACCCAGATAGCACATAACGTTCTGAGAACCATATGTTTCTGACGGTAGGAATTTCAGTACTTCAGGTTAATGTTTTCTACAGGTTTTCTCGTGGTTCTATTTAAAGTAATGTTCTGAAATTGATACGAGAACGTAAAGAAACAATGTTTTTCTTTGGGAATGTCATTACTTCAGCATAACGTTTTCTGCAGGTTTCCTCACGGTTCTATTTAAAGTCACATTCCCAGAACATTAAGACTTTCCACAAAAATCACAAGAAAACATTAGTAACTTTCAAAGAATGTTCTAAGAATGTTATTTAAATACACTCCCTTCTCAGTGTCAACAAAACTCTCTCTATCATCTATCTTGTTAAGAGTGTTCAGGTGTATTCCAAGATGGCGTAGCGGTGGGATGTCTGTTTTGACTGTCTTGTCCCGTCCCTTGTATATAACGTTTTTTTCTTCATATATATATACAGTTGAAGTCGGAAGGTTACATACACCTTATCCAAATACATTTAAACTCAGTTTTTCACAATTCCTGACATTTAATCCAAGTAAATATTACCTGTTTTAGGTCAGTTAGGATCAACACTTTATTTTAAGAACGTGAAATGTCAGAATAATAGTAGAGAGTATGATTTATTTCAGCTTTTATTTCTTTCATCACATTCCCAGTGGGTCAGAAGGTTACATACACTCAAATAGTATTTGGTAGCATTGCCTTTAAATTGTTTAACTTGGGTCAAACATTTCAGGTAGCCTTCCACAAGTTTCCCACAATAAGTTGGGTGGATTTTGGCCCATTCCTCCTGACAGAGCCGGTGCAACTGAGTCAGGTTTGTAGGACTCCTCGCTCGCACACGCCATTTCAGTTCTGCCCACACATTTTCTATAGGATTAAGGTCAGGGCTTTGTGATGGCCACTCCAATACCTTGACTTTGTTGTCCTTAAGCCATTTTGCCACAACTTTGGAAGTATGCTTGTGGTCATTGTCCATTTGGAAGACCCATTTGCAACCAAGCTTTAACTTCCTGACTGATGTCTTGAGATATTGCTTCAATAGACCCACATCATTTTCCTACCTCATGATGCCATCTATTTTGTGAAGTGCACCAGACCCTCCTGTTGCAAAGCACCCCCACAACATGATGCTGCCACCCCCGTGCTTCACGGTTGGGATGGTGTTCTTCGGCTTGCAAGCCTCCCCCTTTTTCCTCCAAACATAACAATGGTGATTATGGCCAAACAGTTTATTTTTGTTTCATCAGACCAGAGGATATTTCTCCAAAAAGTACGATCTTTGTCCCAATGTGCAGTTGCAAACCGTGGTCTGGCTTTTTTATGGCGGTTTTGGAGCAGTGGCTTCTTCCTTGCTGAGCGGCCTTTCAGGTTGTCGATATAGGACTCGTTTAACTTGGATATAGATACTTTTGTACCTGTTTCCTCCAGCATCTTCACAAGGTCCTTTGCTGTTGTTCTGGGATTGATTTGCACTTTTCGCACCAAAGTACGTTCATCTCCAAGAGACAGAAGACGTCTCCTTCCTGAGCGGTATGACGGCTGCGTGGTCCATGGTGTTTATACTTGCGTACTATTGTTTGTACAGATGAACGTGGTACCTTCAGGCGTTTGGAAATTACTCCCAAGGATGAACCAGACTTGTGGAGGTAGTCACGATCGTTGTAATGATGAGACCAAGGCGCAGCGTGCATAGAGTTCCACATAATTTTAATAAAGAGAAACTCTCTAAACAAAACAACAAAAACACAAACGAAACGTGAAGCTACTGGAGTGCACAAAGGCAACTTACTGTAGACAAGATCCCACAACTAACAATGGGGTAAATGATTACCTAAATATGATCCCCAATCAGAGACAACGATAAACAGCTGTCTCTGATTGGGAACCATAGCAGGCCAACATAGATATACAAACACCTAGATGACCCACCCTAGTCACTATCACGCCCCAACCAACACAGAGAAAAACAGCTTTCTATGGTCAGAGCGTGACAGAGGTCTACAATTTTAAAACACCATATGTGAATTAATCGCCCCCATCTATCTTCAGAGTACGTACTGTTTGGTGACCTAAACTGGGACATGCTTAACACCCCGGCCGTCCTACAATCTAAGCTAGATGCCCTCAATCTCACACAAATTATCAAGGAACCTACCAGGTACAACCCTAAATAGGTAACCATGGGCACCCTCTTAGATATCATCCTGACCAACTTGCCCTCTAAATACACCTTTGCTCTCTTCAACCAGGATCTCAGCGATCACTGCCTCATTGCCTGTGTGTGTAATGGGTCCGCGGTCAAACAACCACCCCTCATCACTGTCAAACGCTCCCTAAAACACTTCAGCGAGCATGGCTTTCTAATCGACCTGGCCCGGGTATCCTGGAAGGATATTGACCTCTTCCCATCAGTAGAGGATGCCTGGTTGCTCTTCAAAAGTGCTTTCCTATCTATCTTAATAAGCATGCCCCACTCAAAAATTACCTAAGATAAGATATAGCCCTTGGTTCACCCTAGACTTGACTGCCCTTGACCAACACAAAAACATCCTGTCGTGTTCTGCATTAGCATCGAATAGCCTCCGCGATATGCAACTTTTCAGGTAAATCAGGAACCAATATATTCAGTCAGTTAGGAAAGCTAAGGCTAGCTTTTTCAAACAGAAATTTGCTTTCTGTAGCACTAATTCCAAAAGGTTTTGGGACACTGTAAAGTCTATGGATAATAAGAGCACCTCCTCCCAGCTGACCATTGCACTGAGGATAGGAAACATTGTCAACACCGATAAATCTACGATAATCGATCATTTCAATAAGCATTTTTCCACGGCTGGCCATGGTTTCCACCTTGCTACCCAACATCTCAGCACCCCCTGCAACAACTTGTGTGTCTAATCGGCAGTCTCTATGGGGGTGCCACAGGGTTCAATTCTCGGGCTGACTCTTTTCTCTGTATATATCAATGATGTCGCTCTTGCTGCTGGTGATTCTCTGATACACCTCTACGCAGACGACACCATTCTGTATACATCTGGCCCTTCTTTGGACACTGTGCTAACAAATCTCCAAACAAGCTTCAACGCCACAACACTCCTTCCGTGGCCTCCAACTGCTTTTAAATGCTAGTAAAACTAAGTGCATGCTCTTCAACCGATTGCTGCCCGCACCCTCCCGCCCGACTAGCATCACTACTCTGGACGGTTCTGACCTAGAATATGTGGACAACTACAAATACCTAGTTGTCTGGTTAGACTGTAAACTCTCCTTCCAGTCTCACATTAAGCATCTCCAATCCAACATTACATCTAGAATCGGCTTCCTATTTTGCAACAAAGCCTCCTACACTCATGCCGCCAAACATACAATCGTAAAACTGACTATCCTACCGATCCTTGACTTCGGCGATGTCATTTACAAAATAGCCCCCAACACTCTACTCAGCAAACTGGATGTAGTTTATCACAGTGCCATCCGTTTTGTCACCAAAGCCCCATATTTAAACTACCCACCCCTGCGACCTATATGCTCTCGTTGGCTGGCCCTCACTACATATCCGTTGCCAAACCCACTGGCTCCTGGTCATCTATACTTCTTTGCTAGGTAAAGCCCCACCTTATCTCAGCTCACTGGTCACCATAGCAACACCCACCTGTAGCACGCGCTCCAGCAGGTATATTGCACTGGTCATCCCCAAAGCCAACACTTCCTTTGGCCGCCTTTCCTTCCAGTTCTCTGCAGCCAATAACTGGAACGAATTGCAAAAATCTCTGAAGCTGGAGTCTTATATCTCCCTCTCTAACTTTAAGCATCAGCTGTCAGAGCAGCTTACCAATCACTGTACCTGTACACAGCCAATCTGTAAATAGCACACCTGACTACCTCATCCCCATATTATTACTTACCCTCTTGCTCTTTTGCACCCCAGTATCTCTACTTGCACATCATCATCTGCACATCTATCACTCCAGTATTAATGCTAAATTGTAATTATTTTCACCTCTAGGGCCTATTTATTGCCTACCTCCCTACTCTTCTACATTTGCACACACTGTACATAGATTTTTCGATTTTTCTTTTGTGTTATTGACTGTACGTTTGTTTATGTGTAACTCTGTGTTGTTGTTTTTGTCGCACTGCTATGCTTTATCTTGGCCAGGTCGCAGTTGTAAATGAGAACTTTTTCTCAACTGGCCTACCTGGTTAAATAAAGGTGAAATAAATAAAAACATATATATATAAAATTGTCCGTGCCAACTAATTGGCCACACCTGATCTTAAATGATTACTTGTTTCCTTTTAAATTGGGTCTATTTGAATAGAATAAAATGAACAATTTTGTATGAGTTGGCATGTTAGCTCCATCCTGGTGGTGCAGTGGACAAATTCCATGGATAGAGAACAGAAGATCATAGGTTTGAATCTCACATACACCATGCCACAATAAAAATACATCTGTTTGCATGATTCATTTTCATGTTTCCTGTCTGTGGTTGGAGTTCAAAACAGTAAACTTAAGCTAGCAGTGTTATTAAATTCTTGTTGAAACATGTTCTCAGTATGTTATTTAATAACCTATAATTTACCTTCTCAGAACATTAATAAAACCTCCCAGGAAAACTTTAAAGGAACCATAGTAAAACGTTCTCAGAACCTCCCTGCAACCTAAAACGTAGTTCCCAGAACAGGCGACATTTAAAAAACATTCAGTTCTACCAATCAGGACATTTTTGGCTTCGTTCCCAGAACTAATGGGAAACCAAAATTGTACATTTCCACAATTTCCAAGGAACCAAATGTGCTAGCTGGGTACTGTGTGGTCCATTTTGACTGTTACTAAACTGTCTTTTCTTCCTCCAGTTTGTCTTCAATGTGGTTTTATTGTCCTCAATCGTTGAATAGTCTATTAGTTCAGTACGTTATGATACAGTATCTAGCCTACTGTGTGTGGCCAGTTTGAACAGTTACAACACTCCCCTCTTCCCTCCTACTGCAGGAAATGTTTCTGCATGGCTGGACAGGCTCCATCTTGTCCATATACTCAAAACAATGTGTTACCATGTAATGTGTCAGCCCAGAGTCAGAGCTCTTGTCAAACAAGTCTGTTCTCTAACTACAAAACACTCTGAGAACAGAAATTATAGGTTATTTTGAGTATTTTTTATGACTTTCACTGAATATTTCAATAACACTGGTAGTTTGGAACTCCAAGCACAGATAAGACACATGGACATTCATATCCTTGTGCATTAATCATGCAAACACATTTTTTTATTTTTTTATTGTGACACAGCATCTGTGAGATTTGTGAGAACCTATAAGCTGCTGTTGTCTATTCACGGAATTAGTCCACTGCGCCACCAGAATGGAGGTAGCATGCCATGTTTTTTTACGCATACAAAGCTGTTCATTTTAGTCTATTCAAACAGACCCCATTTCAAAGGAAACACTAAGATCACTAACATTAAGATCAGGCGTGGCCAATTAGTGGGCTCGGCCAACACACTTGAATACACTTAACAAGATAGTTCGTTTTGTTGATGCTGAGAACAGAATGTATATATTTTTAAATAACATTCTTAGAACGTTCTCTGAATATTACTAAAGTATTCTTGTGTTTTTTTATGGAACGTTTTCTTAACATTTGAGAACAAAATGTATGCTTTTAAATAAAATGTTTAGAACGTTCTCTGAACGTCACTAAAGTTTTCTTGTGTTTTTTTATGGAAAGTTTTCTTAAAGATCTCGGAACAATTTGAGAACATGACTTTAAATAGAACCACTAGAAAATCTGAAGGAAATGTTATGCTGAAGTGCTGAAATTTCCACAGAAGAACGTTGTTTCTTAAGGTTCTTGGAACAATTTGAGAACATTCCCAATGTCAAACCAGTTGGAGAACGTTCCTAGAACATTACCAGAATTTAAATGAAATGTAACCATGTTTGAACTTTTAGGAAACATTCTGTTAACATAATGAAATACCAAGAAAATTCCTTTTTTTTTTGTTAAGTTCCTTAAATGTGCTGAGAATGTTCCAAAGCAAAGCAACTATCCTGCACCATTCCCAGAAAGGTTGTTTGCAAAATAACCATTGGACAACCATGCTTTCACCAAGATCTAAGAAACATATGGTTGTCGAACTGTATGTGCTAGCTGGGATGTGTATACATATCCTGTAGGCTACTAGGCTACTGCAGATGTTTTGCACAATAACTGATATCGAGCAAATAGACATCAGAATAGTTTAAACCCCAAATATTATATTACACCATGGAGAAAGTGGTGGCGGTGTCAGTATACGGCCATAACGCAATGTGTAATATGATGGTAATATATTTATCGCGTGCGCGTCATCGGGCGTGGTTGGCTGCCACCGGCGGTAGTCTGGAGGCAGGATCTGATGGATGCGGAGTGACAGATCAGGGTTAGCCGCCAGGGGAGTCCATTTTCCTCCACATTCCTTCCCGAGACACCCAGCTCACCTCGGTGCTCCACGGAGCGGACAGGCAGAGCCAGCCAGAGCCGCGCCTCTCTTCTCTCTCAGCTCGCAGCTGTGTAACAAACACACAGCAGGACACAGCAGCAGCGCCTCACAGCCTGTGAGTCTCAGCCAGACCCAACCACAGCCAGTGCAGCCTATTCGGCTCAAAAAGGAAAGTCCGGTGATCTGCTGTTTATGGAGATGAGATGCATGTGACCATGTTGTCGCTGTAAAATGAGTTTGCTAGCGGCATGTGGTTCCATGGGGACTTTGCAGGGATATCTCGTTCGGTAAGGCATGGCACTTTCTACTTGACAAAATACAACTCACAGGAGGAGGTGGCGGCTGACTTGCACAGAACAACAGCACGGCGGAGGCCAAACACAGTGCGCTGAATTTGGATATGAGCTAAAAGTTTGCAAACCCTATAAGATGTTTGGGATATACGTTGAGGGTTTAAGTTTAGTGTAATTTTTGTTATTATGGGTGTAGACTGAACGGGAGTTTATTCTCTTCACTGAGATAAGGATGGCTTTCTGAGGAGGATATATCTGTCTGCGCTATGATCTGGACCATGCGGACTCTGATGCTGAGGACTCTGTGTGTGTTGTTGGGGAATGCACATGTCTTATCTCTCAGAAATAATGGCGACATACGAACTAGAGAAACAGCAGGGGGTTATTATGGGCTTAACGCCACAGCAACACACAGGACCGCTCACACAGCCATCAGAGAGCGTCCCCAAAACACAGTCTATGACAGCACTCGCTCCGGGGGACACGCTACAGGTTCGTCCTACTCCAAACAGACTCTTCAAACATGGATGGAACATTTTCATTCTACTTCTGTGAGAAGGATGCGCGTAATTCAGGATGAAACCAAGCATAGACATGTAGAATTAAAACAACACCACTCCAACAGAACACTGACACTGGGGGATTACTCCGTGACCCCGCACAGGGACCTGGTGCGCCGCCACAAGAGGAGAAAGTTGAATAGTGAGATCGGCGCGGCCGCTGCCATGGGGATGGCAGGTGGATACAATACCACTAAGTCCCCAGCAATGGGCCAGCAACGCGGGGGACTACTGGACAGCGACAGACGCAAGAGAGGCACAAAAGACGAGCAGAAGAAGGCGTTTAAGAGGGAGAGGAGGAGAAAATTGTTGAACAAAAGCTCAATGGCTTTATCTCAGGCGCAGAGCGCAGTGGACGGGCTGGGCCCCCCTCTCTCTCCATGGGAGCCAATACCCAAGCCCCTAGCTCTCACCTCTACCGACCTACCCCTCGACCTCTTCACCAGGGGAAACGAGATGTTTACTTACCGCGAGGAAAACCCGTGGGATGCCACTCCAATGACCCCTCCCAACACAGCAGATTTTGGAAGCGAAATCAAAAACCCATTTTACCCTGTGACAAGTGAAACCTTTGGCGCGTACGCTATCACGGGCGTTTCTGCCGTCATTTTCCTCGCTGGGATAGCAGGGAACATAGCCATACTGTGCATCGTGTGTCAGAACTACTACATGAAGAGTATCTCCAACTCTCTCATAGCTAACCTGGCCATCTGGGATTTTGTAGTCGTCTTCTTTTGTCTGCCCCTCGTCATTTTCCATGAGTTGACTAAGTCCTGGCTACTGGGAGAATTCACCTGTAAAATCGTGCCATATCTGGAGGTATTCTATTTTATTTTATTCTATTCTACTACAGATTTTCTCCTTATATTGGTGGAAGATGGGGCTTGGGTCATCTGAACACTTCTCTTGGCATAGGCACAATTTCAAATAGTATTGCATTGTGTATTACGTATTTATAATACAGTATTGTCATATTCAGAACAAGTTGTGATAGAAACGCCTATCACAGTGAACATGACACTAATCCAATTCACCCTAACACGGGATTAGCCTCCATAGGCACAATAATAAACAAGATGAGTTCCCACCAAGATCAGATGTTACCTCTTCTCATTATGACACCCAGTGTGACCTGCTGGCTGCTGGAGAGAAGTGGCCTCCCTCCACCCACACACTTAATCCTTCCCTCTATCTCTCCCTTTTTTTTGTCCCACTTCTGTGTCTCTCCTTTTTTCTCTCTCTCTCTCTCTGTCGCTCTCTCTCTCTCTCTTGATCTCTCCCTCTATCTCTCTCGCTCTCTCACACTCACACAACTCTGTGCCTATCTACTACAGTATGATATCTCTGTCTTTCTCACCTACACATACAAGGGGACTAAGTAAATCACAAAACACCACACCCAGTTTATAGCCATCTCACTTTACCCTGGGTGGGTATCAGTGTGATGCAATGTTCAACCTGTGTGTGTGTGTGTGCGCAGTCATGCCTTTCCTTTGTAAGGCCGTTGGGTTAAAAACAGTTTCGTATTCCCACAACTCCTTATCTCATTGTACAGTGTAGCAGTGAAACTGTCGGAGGATATTGAGTTTGCTGCTGCAGAACAATATGAGTTGGAAGTAGAGCGCTAGGTGTAGGGTGAGGAGTGCTTGAAGAAGGTGTCAGTAGACCGTATGGCTAGTGTGTGTGTGTGTGTGTGTGTGTGTGTGTGTGTGTGTGTGTGTGTGTGTGTGTGTGTGTGTGTGTGTGTGTGTGTGTGTGTGTGTGTGTGTGTGTGTGTGTGTGTGTGTGTGTGTGTGTGTGTGTGTAGGTTGGGGTCCGTGCGTGTGGGTGAGTGCCTGCAGGCACGTTTGTGAATTGTAGGCATGCATGCCCATGAGTCCCTGCATGCGTCAGTGCATGCATGTGTGTCGCCCGGCCATGCGTGTGCATGTGTGTGTCCGTGCGTGTCCTCAGCCCTGTGTGTCCTCAGCCCTGTGCAGTGCCGAGCTGATCCACTGTGACTGTATGTGGGTTAAGTGGGCAGTAATGTCGCTCCGCAGGCAGGATGTGGGAGAGAACACTCCACTGGGAGGAGTGGAAGCCTCGGGCTGCGTTGCCCGCTGGCTCATGACACACACCCGCACGCACACACCCACACACGGATGTGTGTGCAGACGCAATCAGACAGACTCACAGACGAAGACACACGCACATACATGACCACACAGACACGCACTCATACACATCCATAAACCCATATTCCAATCCCCAGAGCCCAGACGGTAGATATGAGCCCAGCTGACATGGTGATGATAATGCATTAGATACAGACAGCTAGGAGAGGAGGAGAGCTGCTACAGTATTCCACTGAGACATGGACAGTCCCTCTGACACTGATGGGAGGATCTCTCTTTGGTGTGCGTAGCTTCTGTGGCCTGGTCATGTGGTGTGTGTGAGTATGTGTATGTGGTCAATTCTCCAGTGATGTGCAGAGCTCGAAGGAGGGAAGCCGAGTGGAAGAGGCCCTTGTGCGTCACGAGTGGTGTTATGTGAATCACGTCCCTGGCTAACATCTGCAGCGTAGGCTATATCAACAGCCACAGCCAGTAGTGAATAGTGAAGATATTGCTTCTATAAGTTCAGTGGGAACAGTGTGGCTCAGATAGGCATAGATGGGTTCTCTCCAGAAGCTTTGTCCGTTCTCAGACAGAGAGAGACTGGGAGGCTGAGGTGCTGCTGTCTGCGGGGAGATAAACTCATCCCAGTCTGCTGCAGGGAATGGACGTTCTACTGGGAGCCATTGAGGTCGGAGGTGGAGGACTGCATTGTGCTGGGATTGGTGTTAATAGCTAGACATTCATCACCCTGACACACATGTACGTGGGCGCGCACATGCACAGACTCAATCACACACACATACAGAGGCTCAATCTCTCTCACTTATGGACACACATGCACAGAATCTCAAACACACACTAAATCTCACACACACCTAGACACTCTCTCTCTCTCTCTCTCTCTCTCTCTCTCTCTCTCTCTCTCTCTCTCTCTCTCGCTCTCTCTCTCTCTCTCTCTCTCTCTCTCTCTCTCTCACACACACACGCACACACAAATGCACACTCACCTACACACGCAGAAACTCTCTCTCACACACACACAAATGCACACTCACCTACACACGCAGAAACTCTCACACACTCACACACACGGTAGCAGGGCGTGCTGAGAATCCAGATGGGTGGGATGGCCTGCCCTCCACCGATCGTTACCCACGGCGATCCTCTCTCTCTGCACGTGCTCACTGTGATTAGGGGAAGGACTCTCACACACACACTCCCACATACACGTATATACTTCTTCCAACACACATATACACACACACACCACTCCGCCCAACAGCACATTGTCTGCCCCTCTATTACTCATTACTCATGCGGTCTGACCGGCACGTACATGGTAGTTCATTGGAATATATGCTAATGATTCAGTGTATATAATTAGTATTTGTAAATAATGGATGATGGGTGATAATTATCCCATTCAGGCTATTTGTAGCTACAGGATGAGTAGATGCGTAGTTTGCTGAGAGATATACCACATAGATACATAACAACGTCACAACCCAGAGAGAATCAAACAAAAATTCACAAAATGATTATAGAAGCAGAAATGAAATGTTGACTCATTTATAACTGTGTGAATCGTGTGTATGCACAGCCAGTGTAGAATAGAGTAGAATAGAACTGTAATGTCCACTTGTAAATAGACATTTACCATGAGCTTCATCTCAACAGTAACCTAGGGTAGCCGTATCACACACAGAGCTAAAACAGTGAACATTAAATCAGTGTTACAGTTCAGAGGCTACGTCATGGAGTCACAAGAGTAGTGACTGCATGATACTCAGGTCCAGATCTAGCCCTGTCTGCCAGCCTGTCTCTGTGATGATCCATTGCCTGACTGTACAGAGAGACTGATGATCCCCGTGGCAGAGTGGCAGCCGGGGGACTAGGCTTCTCCTGTTGGAGTTATGGTCTGGGGAAGGAGCAAGAGAGGGAGGGAGAGAGGGACAGACGCAGTCAGCCTGTAACAAACCTGAACTCTAATAGCCTTTGTCTTCAGCTTATTCATGTGCTCAGTGTGTGTGTTTCTGTGCCTGTATGTGTGTGTACATTCGTGAGCATTGCACCATTTATCAATAGATAAGAGTCATTACCACGACAGCCGCTCAGGATCCAACATGGCCGCTCAGTCGCCATTATACTCCAACTATTAACATGGGTTTTGAAGGCAACTGCTCAGAGGAGCTTAATCAGGGAATTTGTGGGCCATTATTAAACCAGCAACAGGGGAAATATCTCTATTACCTGCTGCACAATACAAGTAACTGAGACAGACACAATGGTGCTGTACAGACTGTCAGCATGGCCACAGACAAGGCAGACGTGACAGGGGTCATTTACACGGAGAGGGTGTCTGCCAAATTGGCCTGTTAATCATTATAAAGATGTCAGGCTGTTGCAGGAATAATTAGGCTAGCGAAAGGAATAATCACGCATACACACACACACGCACACAAACACACACACACAGCTTTCAGTTAAGCAACGTTAGCTCCAGCACCATGGCCATTGGCCCATATCTTTGATCTACATATCTGTACAAAGCTGGGCTTGTCCTATTCTGACCCCTCTCTCTCTCCTGCTCTGTGAGATCTGATCAAAGAAATCACCCGGTCTGTGTGACAGTGTTTAGTTTGACTTGTCTCCAGCCTAGTGTTCAGGCTCTATTCACCATGTTGGCACCTGTGCGAGTGTACAAAGCAGAGTAGGGCTCAAAGGCAGGTATCTGGCACACAGATGCCAAGGTGCACGGTTGGCCAGGATGCAGGAAGCCCTCTAGGTGTAATTAAATCAACCAATCACACTGTACGACCTGCACAGGCTGAAGGTCACCAGTAGTCACCATGGAAGAGGGATCTTGTTTACAAGGTATACACGTTTTTGGTTTTGCCAGTTTTACTGTTTTAATATTAACAGGGGGGGAAAATCATGTTATGCTCCTTTGAAGTCTACCGGAGCATACTGTACAATAGCATGCAGGTATTTACTTTCCTTTCATACGTCTCTCTAATGGCTGAACCAGTGTTGTACTCTTTTGGCTCTACTTCATTAGAACAGTAGCAGCTTTGGCAGAGATCCATAGTTCATGTGTGGTGCTCCTCTCTATCTCTATCTCTGCAGGATGTTACTGTTCAGAAGGCTGTAGCCTCTGTGGCCTCCCAGGGACATCTGGGAAACACTAGTCTAATTAACAGATAGCGAGAAGGATAGAGGAAGGGAGAGGGGAGAGGGAGTGGGGAAGGAGAGAGAGCAAGAGATAGAGTGCATGAGAGAGGGTAGAGAGAGATGAGAGAAGGAGAGTGAGGTAACGAGAAGAGGGAGTGGGTGAGAGAGAGAAATCTCCACAGCTTTACTGTTTATGTAGTAAACTGCAGCAGCAGTAATCACAGAGCAGGACCATACAGACTATAGCAGCTGGGTCTGGGCCTGGCTACAGTTAGTTGTCCCTGTAGTAACTGCAGTCAAAGTGATTCCAGCTGGTGAGGAATATGTTCCAGGTTCCTTGCTGTGCCTCAGTCTTTCAGACTCAAACCAAAGCAGAACAGAGACTTTGTTCTGAATGATGTATTTTCTAAGCTTTGAGAGGCTTAGAATTTGGCAAAAAAAAATTCAGTGTGATCCATTCTTTCAATTCAAGGAAAGACTCTGTCAGAGACCTCTGTCAGATTTCTAAGAATTGTGTTGTCGTCTTTGTGAAAGTCAAATTTAAAAAGGTCTATTTGGTGTATACTGTCAGATGATTCAACATTCTGATAAACCATTTGTCGTTGTGATAAACCACTAACCATTTCTCCCTGTATTTGTCCCCAGGTGGCATCTCTAGGTGTGACCACGTTCACCCTGTGTGCTCTGTGCATTGACCGGTTCCGCGCAGCCACCAATGTCCAGATGTATTACGAGATGATCGAGAACTGCACCTCCACCACAGCCAAGCTCGCCGTCATCTGGATCGGAGCTCTCCTGTTGGCTCTCCCTGAGCTCCTGATCCGCCAGCTGGTCACCGAGGACCCCGCCCTCCCAGATGACCCCCCAACGGAGCGTTGCGTGGTGCGCATCTCGACATCGCTCCCAGATACGCTCTACGTCCTGGGTCTAACCTACGAGGGCGCGCGGCTCTGGTGGTGCTTCGGCTGTTACTTCTGCCTCCCTACGCTCTTCACCATCGGCTGTTCCCTCGTCACCGCCCGCAAGATCCGCCGCGCCGAGCAGGCCTCCGTCCGCGGCAACAAGAAGCAGATACGCCTAGAAAGTCAGATGAACTGCACCGTCGTGGCGCTCGCCATCGTCTACGGCGCCTGCGTGGTCCCGGAGAACATCTGTAACATCGTATCGGCATACATGGCGGCAGGCGTGCCGGAGCGGACCATGGCGGTCTTACACCTCCTGTCACAGCTGTTGTTGTTCTGCCGGGCGGCTGTGACGCCTGTGTTGCTCCTGTTGTTATGTCGTCCACTAGGCAGGGCCTTCCTGGACTGTTGTTGTTGCTGCTGCTGTAACCATGCCCACTCCTCAGGCACAGCTAGTGATGATAATGAACATGAGTGTACCACAGAGCTGGAGCTGTCGCCCTTCAGCACCATACGCAGAGAGCTCAGCAACTACACTCCCGCAGGGTCCAACTGTTAAAACCACACAGCTACTGTTAAAGGTCCAGTGCAGTCAAAAACGTGATTTCCTATGTTTTATATTCAGTGTATATTTCCACACTATGAGGTTGGTATAATACTGTGAAAATGATGATAATGCCCCTTTAGTATCAGAGCCTTTTGAAAAGGCCGCCTGAATTTCAGCCTTGTTTGGTGGGAAGGAGTTTTGGCCTGCCTGGTGACATCACCAGGCAGTAACTGAGTTAGACCAATAAGAAAGAGAGTTACAAACGTCTATGCCAAAAACAGCTCGCTTTCAGTTTTCCCCTCCCCACTCAGACCATTCCCAGACAATTTGGGGAATTTTCTTGCTTGAGAAATTGTTATTTGCGAAGAAGCTGTTTTTGATTCTTTTAGGACCATTTTAATTGAAAACAATCACAGTTATTTACTTAATTGTTACCCAGAAATGATTTGATATTGAGATAAAAACAGCTGCATTGGAACTTTAATGACTACACAGCTACACACCTGCAGGACTATACAAACATACTAGCACACAAAACTGTACAACTTCACACCTGCAGAGTAAACTGCTAAGACTGCAAACCTTTACAACTATAGTACTATACAACATTTCACAAGCAGGATCAAACTGCTTAGATTACATACCTGTATACCAACAGTACAAAACCACAGGAGGCTACTACACAATTAGCTACACGACTGACAAACTGGGTGCTAGGGCCACACAACTATTGTACAGTATACTATTACACAACCACTGTATATAACTACACACTAGCAGGGAAAAAAGTGCCAGGACTACATCCGCAGGGAGCAAGTAACATCTAAACAGCCATACTGCCGAGACAACTGCACAACAATCCAACTGCACTACAACTCCAATACACATACTGTGCTTCAACCCAGTACACAAACCCAGTGGTCTGAACTGGGACCAGACATGAATGGACAAAGCCAGACACTCGACACCAGACTATACTGGACTGTGTTGAGCTGAAAGGGACTCAGTGGAGTGGACTAGGCGTGGCTGGGCTGGACTTGGCTGGGCTGGAGTGGACTCCGAATACTTGACTGGAGTGGACTGGGCTGGACCGGACATACTCACGTCACCCCTCACTCAAACTCTGCACTCACGATTCAGTTCACACACGCCTTACTCACACACTGGACTGTACATACTGTATACTACACACTCTATCACTCTAGTGAAGGAAAGATATATAGAGAAGGAAAGAAGGAAGGATATGGAGGAGGAATATGAGGATATTACAAGCATATTGTCATTGTTTTCTTTTAATGCGCATTAATATTACTGTAATCGTCGTAGTTGATTTCTGCATACAACTCTGCACTGCCAAACACCTTTCCTCGCTTTCATACTCTGTCGTGCCCTTCTGTTAGTGTCAGAGTCAGGGCCACTGTCTCTGTGTCTTTTCGGACAGTAACGTATTCTAAATGGCCAAGTGTACAGTGTTGTGATTCAAACTCTTGATGAAGCCAGTGATTCTTGTAAACCGTTTTATTGAACTTTGTGAGTACCTTGTTCACTCTGTCTGTATTTGATACTAGAAGATGTAAGCACACACAGTCATCAGTCTAGTTTCTGGTTTCTAAATTGCTTTTCTATAGCCAACAAAAACTGTTCCTTTGATTAAAAAAATGACTTGATCTTGACTGTAGAACTGCAGCTCTGTGTATACATTTTTTGAGTGGTGTATTACTTTCTTTCTATTCCTGATCTGAAAATATCATTCTTCATTAGAATTAGAATTCACAATGTTTTCCCCACACACAAGGGTACAAACGCACCGTGGCTATGCGACACCACAGACGCTTCCGTATTCATCATCTATAGATTGCACAGACCGAGCAGAACATACATCAACAGCATATATCTCCGCATATCATTCCCTTATAACCGCCCTTTACAGTGTTATACAACGATGACGATAGCAAAGAAGCGTCTGGCATGGACGCGAGTCTGTGTTAGCGGCGATAAGGAGAGACGAATGTTGTGGTTATTATCCCCATAACAAAAGGATCTGCCATAAGAAGACTAAGCAGAGACAGCTCTGTTTCCGCACCTGGGCGACTGCTGTGTATACTGCTGCACTCCCACTGTTCTGAGGAGGTGGTGTTTTCTTTCTCACACCACCGCACATCCGCTCCTCTATTTGATGTGTCGCAGTGAGAGAGAGAGAGAGAGAGAGAGAGAGAGAGAGAGAGAGAGAGAGAGAGAGAGAGACAGGGAGAGAGAGAGAGACAGGGAGAGACAGGGAGAGAGAGAGAGAGAGAGAGAGAGAGAGAGAGAGAGAGAGAGAGAGAGAGAGAGAGAGAGAGAGAGAGAGAGAGAGAGAGAGAGAGAGAGATAGATCAGCTATTTCTGTCTGTGTAAGAGAACAGCTCGGAAAGACAGGCAGGAACCGACCATACTAACGTTCTACTGACAAGGCACGCGCGTTCTAATTTCTACTGACAATCAATGTCTTCTGACGTTCTACCAAGACATGGTCACTAGGGGTAACATTCGACTGACTATTAATCAACATTCCATTTACAACAGACAGTCAACAGGATTGGCATTGATTCTTGCCATTTTATGCAGGACTACGACATCTATGTCATTCACCTCTCAGATTCTGAATCAAAAAGCACAATTTACATCCTGATTAAAATTGCAGATGTGTGCAACAACAAAAAAAAACATAAATTGGGGCTATTGTCTAAATCTTTTCCTTCTCTTCCCATCTGCGATCAAACTGCATCGTGGGCTGCTGTCGCAGGACTCTAGACATCACAGTGGCTCAATCACACTCAATCAGAGCCTCAGTGGCTACAGCCCTGTCTACAGCTCCATCTGCACCTCTGTCTGTCTGTCTGAGCCTTTGTCTGTCTGTCTCTGATGGAGCAGGATGAAGAATACTCTGCCTTATTCAATTCGCTGTTGACATTATCATTCAATCTCAGGACCAGTTTCTCACACCCAGATTAAGCCTGAAATTAAGTTTAAGATTTCTATTGAGTTTCATGCTTTTCAGGCCAGGAATAGGCTTAATCTGAGTCCGGGAAACTGGTAGGCTACATCTATTGAGCTACCTGGCTGTAATAAAGTATCAGCAGTCATGCTTATAAAATTCTAATAATTCTAATGAGTATATTTTGGGCTGGGTGACATCATAACAGTTACCCGTTAGCCTTGACACGATCTCACGCCACATCAGCATTAGCCATGGCTAGTGCTACGCTAATGCTAGCCACTATCTCCTCAAATCACTGCAGCCCAGTGCTTACAAGTCCCTTTCTCCTCACATCACTGCAGCACAGAGCTAACGCTAACTAGCCCCTTCTCACATCACTGCAGCCCAGCGCTAATGCTAGCTTGCCCTTTCTACTTACATCAGTGCAGCCCAGTACTAACACTAGCTAGCCCTTGCTCCTTACATTTCTTTTTGCAAACTAAAGCTAGTCACTTGCCCCTTTCTCTTCACACTCACTGTGTTTCCTGCTGCTAATCTCACTTTATTCTGCCCGCTGTCAACAGTCATTACTGTCTTCCATGAGTTCTCTGGATGCAGATATATTGGACAAAATAAGAGTTGTACTTGGAGGAGCCTGATTTTCCTTTTGATGGCCGTGTTTCACACACTTGCAAGGAAATGTATATATTCCTTGAGGCGTAGAGGAATATTCTGTATTTCTGTGTGTATTTGCTCAACCTCTAACCTCTATCTCTCTCTCCCTCTCTAACTTCTCTCTCTCTCTCTCTCTCTCTCTCTCTGAATCTGCCCTTCTACATCTTTCTCTCTCTCTCTCTCTCTCTCTCTCTGCAGCATGCTATCCTCAGGCATTTTAATGGGTGAGCTTTGATCTGTCCAGTCAAACACATTCAAATGTGTCCAGCCAGTAGCAGAGTGGGAACAATGCATAATTCAACCCCGGCAAATGAACCAGCAGTCAATTGTACAGAACAGCATACACATGCACTAGAGAAGAGACGGAAAAGTGGTAAACAAGTTGAGTTTTTAGACAGAGTGCTAGGTTGCTAACTGGGAACCATGCTAAGACATGTTTATGTATAAGGAGCCAGTCACGACGCGATTCACTGGCGCTGAACCTCGTTCCCAACCATCTCTGAGACAATCTGTCAGCGCCACTTGAGTTAACATGGGTGAGAGAGAAAGAGAGAGAGAGAGAGAGGATGAGAGAAGGAGATGCTACGGGATGCTGCTCTGTGTATAATCTATTGATCCGAGTCCACAATTGGGGTTTTGAGTGGCTTTCCTAACCCTGTATGTATACAATCAATCTGAAATATGTATCATGGGCAATGTAGACAGGAACCTGAACCGTACAGTATTATGTGTGCATTTGGGGTGGAAGAGATGAGGGTGCTGCCACACTAGAGATCAGAGATAGAGAAAAGTAACAATAAGGCCTAGATTCAATCAGATCAAGCGTTCAACGACACCCACTTGGCTGATGGTTTGGCAGTGTTGGAGGCGTTGGAGCTGTCAAATCGGTGAGCAGCTGCTCTTGATCATTGTCATGAAGCTACATCCCTCCTACTCGCGTTAGAAGTTCAAAACAAGACCTCGAGGGCTATATAGAAGTAATGACACTCAAATTGAAAATCATTAAACTAAATAATGAGGATTTCTATCAGCCTAATCATGGTCTAGATTTCATCTCACATTCCAGTGTTGGAACTTGTAAACAAGGCTGCATGGGATTTCCCCTAATGTGACTATGCAGCCAATGGCAATGTCTACTTCAGGTATAGCCCATTAGGCTAGTGGCCAATGCTCGGAAAGGTCTTTCGTTTTTGAGATACCTCTACCTGAGGTAGAACAAAATACAACCATGTTTCTCACATCTCTTATGTCTCCCATTTATGAAATGGATGGTTGTGTAAATATTTTACTGCAAAAATGGTTAAATTGAAAGATATTGTGACATACCCCCTAAACTCAAAAAGTGCAGAATAATGCATGGCTGAAGGGGGGATGGGGCACATAAGCTCATGTAACCCAATATTGCAACAAATTGGAATACAAGTAGTCAGTTGTCTGCATCTTGGAAATATAGACCTGTAAACACAGAGATACAATAGGAGGGAATGGGAACTATGAATATTTATGATGAATGTAAGTTTTACTTTTTGGTAACTGATTAATAGACAAGTCAAATTTGCTCCTATTCAGTGGTGTATCATCCTGCCTGACAAAAATTCATACAGTTAAACATGTTTTTTGATGTTGTGTCTACTGTAATATAATTGGCTCTAAGTAAAACAAGTGGGCTCAGACACTGAAAATTGAAAAATAGTTTCCTCTGTGGATTTTATTTGTTCAGCCCCTACTCTTGCAATTACATTAGCCCACCCACCTCTTCCAAATCCAATATGGCGTCCAAAATACAATTTGGCTGCCACAATACCATAGGTTTTCCAATGGTGGTTTAATTACCAATGGTGGTTTAATCATCTGTATGTATATTGGATAAATTGGTCCCTTCACACAAACAGCATGTTGAAGAAGGAAGAAAGACCCTCACAAACTTCAGATGCACCATTGAGAGGATCCTGTCAGGCTGTATCACCGCCTGGTACGGTTATTGCATCATCCACAACCGCAGGGCTCTCCAGAGGGCGGTGCGGTCAACCCAACGCATCACTGGGGGCACACTGCCTGCCCTCCAAGACATCTACAGCACCCGGTGTCACAGGAAGGCCAAGACGATCATCAAGGACCTCAGCCACCCGAGCCACCCCGCTACCATCTAGAAGGCAGAGGCAGTAAAGGTGCATCAAAGCTGGGACAGAGAGACTGAGAAACAAATCAAATCAAAGTTATTTGTCACATGCGCAGAATACAACAGGTGTAGGCCTTACCGTCAATTGCTTACTTACAAGCCCTTAACCAACAATGCAGTTCAAGAAATAGAGGAAAAATGAAATCTAAAGTAACACAATAAAATAACAATAATGGGGCTACATAAAGGTGGTACCGGTACCGAGTCATTGTGTGGGGGTACATGTTAGTCAAGGTCATTTGTAAATGTAGGTAGGGGTAAAGTGACTATGCATAGATATATAAACAGCGAGTAGCAGCAATGTCAAAATAAAGGGGGGTCAATGTAAATCGTCCGGTTTAGCCATTTGATTCATTATTCAGCAGTCCTAGGGCTTGGGGTTAGAAGCTGTTAACTTAAGGAGCGTTTTGGACCTAGACTTGGCGCTCTGGTACCGCTTGCCGTGCGGTAGCAGAGAAAACAGTCTATGACTTGGGTGACTGGAGTCTTTGACAATTTTTGGGGCCTTCCTCTGACACCGCCTACTACATAGGTCCTGAATGGCAGGAAGCTTGGCCCCAGTGATGTACTGGGCTGTACGCAATACCATCTGTAGCACCTTACGGTCGGATGCCAAGCAGTTGCCGTACCAGGCGGTGATGCAACCGGTCAGGATGCTCTAGATGGTGCAGCTGTTGAACTGTTTGAGGATCTGGGGACCCATACAAATCTTTTCAGTCTCCTGAGGGGAAAAAGTTGTAGTTGTGCCCTCTTCACAACTTTCTTGGTGTGTTTGGACCACGATAGTTTGTTGGTTATGTGGACACCAAGGAACTTGAAACTCTCGACCCGCTCCACTACAGCCCCATCGATGTGAATGGGGGCGTGTTCGGGCCTCCTTTTCCTATTGTCCACGATCATCTCCTTTGTCTTGCTCACATTGAGGGAGAGGTTGTTGTCCTGGCACCACACTGCCAGGTCTCTGACCTCCTCCCTATAGGCTGTTTCATCGTTGTCGGTGATCAGGCCTACCACTGTTGTGTCGTCAGCAAACTTAATGATGGTGTTGGAGTTGTGCATGGCCACGCAGTCGTGGGTGAACAGGGAGTATAGGAGGGGACTAAGCACGCACCCCTGAGGGGCCCCTGTGTTGAGGATCAGATTGGCAGATGTGTTGTTGCTTACCCTTAGGAAGTCCAGGATCCAGTTGTAGAGGGAGGGGTTTAGTCCCAGGGTCCTTAGCTTAGTGATGAGCTTTGTGGGCACTATGGTGTTGAACACTGAGCTGTAGTCAATGAACATCATTCTCACATAGTTGTTCCTTTTGTCCAGGTGGGAAAGGGCAGTGTGGAGTGCGATTGAAATTGCATCATCTGTGGATCTGTTGGGGCGGTATGCGAATTGGAGTGGGTCTATGGTTTCCGAGATGATGGTGTTGATGTGAACCATGACCAGCCTTTCAAAGCACTTCATGGCTACCGACGTGAGTGCCACGGGGCAGTAGTCATTTAGGCAGGTTACCTTCGCTTTCTTGGGCACAGAGACAATGGTGGTCTGCTTGAAACATGTAGGTATTACAGACTTCGTCAGGGAGATGTTGAAAATGTCAGTGAAGACACATGCCTGTTGGCCCGCGCATGCTCTGAGTACACGTCCTGGTAATCCGTCTGAACCCGCTGCCTTGTGAATGTTGACCTGTTTAAAGGTCTGGCTCACATCGGCTACGGAGAGCCTGATCATACAGTCGTCCGGAACAGCAGGTGCTCTCATGCATGCTTCAGTGTTGCTTGCCTTGAAGAAAGTATAAAAGGCATTTAGCCCGTCTGGTAGGCTCGTGTCACTGAGCAGCTCGCGGCTGGGTTTCCCTTCGTAATCTGTAATAATTTGCAAGCCCTGCCACATTCGACGAACGTCAGTGTAGGATTCAATCTTAGACCTGTATTTATGCTTTACCTGTTTGATGGTTTCGTCTGAGGGCATACCGGTATTTCTTATAAGTGTCCGGATTAGTGTCCCACTCCTTGAAACCTGCAACTCTAGCCTTTAGCTCGGTGCTGATGTTGCCAGTAATCCATGGCTTCTTGTTGGGATATGTACTTACGGTCACTGTGGGGACGACGTCGTCGATGCACTTATTGATGAAACTTATCCTAAACGCCATTGGATGAAACACGCCCTGCTCTGGAGCAGGTTTTCATCAAGGATCTCTCTGTACTTTGCTCCGTTCATCTTTCCCTCGATCCTGACTAGTCTCCCAGTCCCTGCCACTGAAAAACATCCCCACAGAATGAGGGATGGTGCCAGGTTTCCTCCAGACGGGACACTTGGCATTCAGGCCAAAGAGTTCAATCTTGGTTTCATCAGACCAGAGAATCTTGTTTCTCATGGTCTGAGTGTAACGATTTTCCTCCTCTTCAGACGAGGAGTATGAAGGATCGGACCAAAATGCAGCGTGGTACGTATCCATAATATATTTTAATGAGAATGAATACAAAATAAAAAAAGAACAAGAGAATCAAAATGAAAACCGAAACAGTCCCGAATGGTGCAAATACTGAAACGGAAAACAGGAAACAATCACCCACCCCACACAATGAAAAACAGGCTACCTAAATATGGCTCCCAATCAGAGACAACGATAAACAGCTGCCTCTGATTGGGAACCACACCAGGCCAAACACATAGAAAACAAACAACCTAGAAAAAATAACATAGACTGCCCACCCCAACTCACACCCTGACCAACCTAACACAAAGACATAAAAAGTAAACTAAGGTCAGAATGTGACACTGAGAGTCTTTATGTGCCTTTTGGCAAACTCCAAGCTGGCTGGCATGTGCCTCTTACTGAGGAATGGCTTCCATCACGCCACTCTACCGTAAAGGCCTGATTGGTGGAGTGCTGCAGAGATGGTTGTCCTTCTAGAAGGTTCTCCCATCTCCACAGAGGAACTCTGGAGCTCTCTCAGAATGACCATTGGGTTATTGGTCACCTCCCTGACCAAGGCCCTTCTCCCCTGATTGCTCAGTTTGGCCGGGCGGCCAGCTCTAGGAGGAGTCTTGGTGGTTCCAAACTTCTTCCATTTAAGAATGACGGAGGCCACTGTGTTCTTGGGGACCTTCAAAGCTGCAGACATTTTTTGGAACCCTTCACCAGATCTGTGCCTCAACACAATCCTGTCTCAACTCTCTACGGACAATTCCTTCGTCCTCATGGCTTGTTTTTTGCTCTGACGTGCACTGTCAACTGTGGGACCTTATATAGGCAGGTGTGTGCCTTTCCAAATCATGTCCAATTAATTGAATTTACCACAGTTGGACTCCCATCAAGTTGTAGAAACATCTCAAGGATGATCAATGGAAACAGGATGCACCTGAGCTCAATTTTGAGTCTGATAGAAAAGGGTCTGAATACTTATGTAAATAAGGTATTTCTGTTTTTTATTTTCAGTAAATGTGCAAACATTAAAAAAAAAAAAAATGCTATGTCATTATGGGTTATTGTGTGTAGATTGTTAAGGATGTATTTTTATTAAATTCATTTTAGAAGAAGGTTCTAAAGTAACATAATGTGGAAAAAGTCAAGGGGTCTGAATACTTTCCGAAGGCACTGTATACAGTATATATTTAATACATTGTATGTCTGTATATTTATGTTCCGGTCTCTGACATTGCTCGTTCTGATTATTTCTTAATTTATTTATTTTCTGGATTATGTTCTTTTCTTTTCTGCACTATTGGAACTAGAAACACAAGCATTTCGTTGGACCAGGCGACCAATAAATTTTTTTTTCACATTTTATTCGATTGTATATGCATGTTTTAAATGAGAGACATCTTTGAGATTTGTGCACTGTTCTTATGATCTGTACTCAAGACTATTTTTGTGCAATTCAACTATGTTGGGAATACAATATGCCTGTCGTAATTACACTCAAACACCTGGATATAGAAACAGCAACAAACTGCTTGTCATGGCAACACATAGTGTTCCAAGTCACGAGCCTCTTTAAGGATCAATGAGGCTACTGGGAGGCTCCAACGAAAGGAAAGAGAATCCAACCGTGACACCCTCTCCCTAGCTCTACAACTTGCCCCCGCTGTGGTATAACTTGTACCTCCAGGATTAGGCTCTTAAGTCACCTCCTTATCATTTAGAAGTGAGCTTTGATTCATAGCTAGTCCAAAATGGCTGCCTGAATCCAACATGACCTTCCGCTGGCTCACTGCATTCGTGATGCGGTGCACTCTTGGGCTGTTCAGGTTGAGCTGGCACATTGCTTTTTACAGAAAATCATGAGCCCCGTCGTGGTTGTCTGCCCTGGAGTTGCTGTATCTGTTGACCTGGTGACATTATGGTGTATGGGGAGAATGCAACCATGCATGACGACAACAATATAAGGCTGGTGTTCACTACAATGAACCAACACGACCTGACACTCATTGACAAGAAATGCCATCAGCTTAGTGGGCCTTCACATGTCATAGGAATTGCAGCTCTCCAATATCAATGCCATCCTGAATCTCCCAGAACGGTCCTTGATAGGTCCCCTCCACCTTCAGTCCTCCCCTCTGGCAGTAACTGCAGACAGAGACACCAAGGAACTGGAATGCCACTGACAGACTGTCAGTAGGCCATTCAACAGCCAAAATGCCACGTGGAAAGTGCTGGTGTGCATTTCCATCGTATGTACCTATTTTGCTTCCACCCATGTCTGGGCAGCCCTTGTGATACCTGAATTGGACTCGCATGTAAAGAACGAGCTCTCATGTTGGGGTGACTCATACATTGGTCTGGGAAACTGTACAGTAATCCCAATATCCTTTTAAGGACATATGCCATTCATGGCAAACCAGAGGCCCCTTAGGATGGTCAAACTTAAACAAAGATGTATGTCATTATGTATGGTGCCTGGGGATTGACCGTGAGATAGTGGCCTTTGTGCACCATGCATGACTAGCTCCAACTCCTCTGCGACCCTTTTACTGTCCTTAGTCATAGTCTATGAGATCAACTTTAAGTAACCTCTTGTTAACCTGAGGTCACCCTCACCGGTTCTGTCACTCTCCTCATCTCCTCATCTCCTGCTGGGCCTGCCCCAGACCGTAATCACATCCAACCACCCACAGTTAATATCAGCTTTAAATGATCATTCTACCCAACTATCAAAAGGAATATGAAGGACTTGACCTACAGGATTTGTTCCACATTCAACATAAAAAAACTCCTCCCACAGGTCAATTAGGCATTGGAAAGATCTAAGGGCAGCTCTGTTTGTGACATTCCTTTCACAGACTCTCTTTCACAACCATACAACTAACCATTCCACTACTGAAGTATCCCCAGCATCATTCAGGCTGAGATTAGTCAATGGGTCTAGTTGGCATGCAAGCAGCATCTCCTGAGTGTCCGCACCCAACTGTTGTAGAATTGGATATTGATCACCACACAGCCCCAATAACCCACCAGTCATACAGGAAGGATACTGCCCTTGTCGCTGTCTCTTGCCCAGAATGACCAGTTAGCTGTGCAAGCTGGTCAGGCACCAGAACTACAACCACCACTGGCTACTTTGTCTCCTCACCCTTTTAGGACACACTTATGTCCTGCCATCTCAAAGGCATTCAATCAACCTTGCAGTTGGGAAAAAGAGGGGAAAGGTTAGAGCTGTGCATATAGGCTACTAGAGTAGCTGACCGTTGTATACCACGTTTCTTTCCTGTAACTTGGTTACGCTACTATGTGCTCGTGTCGTGAAAGGCTTGTTATTATATAATTCTTTGGTGGAATTGTCCATTGTTGATATGCTGTAAGTGTGTGCATGAGATTTAAACATGAACAAACATTGAAAAGCTATTTGGATGCAGGTATTCAAAGACAGCAGAGGCATGGCAGTGCCACTCCTAATCCTAGATATACCAAGAGCCTTATGAAATCCTTTTAAAGATAGAATAACACATTCAATACAAAATAAACAAGGGTCATTTATATGCTGGTGAAGGTGTTTGAGTGTAACCACGTTGGCCATATTGGATTCCGAATCAAATTGATTTACACCAAAACGGTCTTTAAGGGCATGAGTGTTGTACACATTTCTGTACAAAATTTATATTTACAGGTGATTTAACCTCCATCAAATGGAATTATGGCAGCCATATTGGATTTTGGACACCATATTGGATTTGAGGCTAAATCCATGGTGGCCCCAAAGATAATATGTGATGGCCCCTGACTTAATTACAAGAGTAGGTAGGGGCTAAATATACAACATCTTTTAAGGAACCCAGGACCCAAATAAATCTAATTCCAATGTCTGAGCCGACTTGTATTCCTTAGAGCATATTCCACTAATCACAATATAAAATAACACGTGTAACTGAATATATTTTAGTCAAGCAGGACCATACAGCACTGAATGTGAGCAAATTTGACTTGCAAAGTTGTCTATTAATCAGCTACCAAAAAGTAAAGCTTACATTCATCATAAATATTCATTGTTGACATTTCCACCTATTGTATCTCTGTGTTTACAGTTATATATTTAGAAGATTCATTAATATATCCTAATGCTGTTAGTTTGTGTATGTAGGGCAGACATGAGCTTATGGGTTACATAAGGGTTACATGAGCTTATGTGGCCCATCCCCCCTCCAACGAGGTATTATTCTGCACTTTTTGAGTTTAGGGGGTATGTCACAATATCTATAAATTTAACAACTTTTGCGGTACAATATTTTTACACAACCATCCATTTTATATAAGGGAGACAGTAGGGATGTGAAAAAAACATGGTCGTGTTTTGTTCTACCTCGGGTAGGGGTATCTAAAAAATAACATGGGCCTTGTCACAAGCCTATATTACCAGGAGCCGCTTGTGAATTGTACCGATCTAATGCAGTTCCACCGACCAAAACAACCGCTAGGCGGATGTCGGCTAAAGCAGATCTGATCGAATAGAGCCCTAAATCTGTGAGAGCTTTTCTATAAGCGTAGATATGAGCATCCCAGATATCTGATACTGCCGACTGACCAAACAATCGGCTGCCTTGGGGAAGAAATTTGGCTTGGCTTTTAAAGATACACAATTGAGAGCATCCTGTTGGGCTGTATCACCGCCTGGTACTGCAACTGCAGCACCCGCAACCGCAGGGCTCTCCAGAGGGTGGTGCGATCTGCCCAACGCATCACCGGCGACAAACTACCTGCCCTCCAGGACACCTACACCACCTGATGTCACAGGAAGGCCAAAAAGATCATCAAGGACATCAACCACCCGAGCCACGGCCTGTTCACCCCGTTATCATCCAGAAGTTGAGCTCAGTACAGGTGCATCAAAGCTGTGACAGAGAGACTGATAAACAGCTTCTATCTCAAGGCCATCAGACTGTTAAACAGCCATCACTAGCCGGCTTCCACCCGGTTTCATAATCCTGTACCAGAGGCTGCTGCCCTATATACATAGCCTTGGAATCATTGGCCACTTTAATAATGGAACACTAGTCACTTTAATAATGTTTAAATAATGTTTACATACTGCTTTACTCATCTCATGAATATACTGCATTCTATTCTACTGTATTTTAGTCAATGTCACTCCGACATTGCTCAATCTAAAAATTTATATATTTCTTAATTCCATTATTTTACTTTAAGATTAGTGTGTATTGTTGTGAACTGTAAGACACTACTGCCCTGTTGGAGCTAGGAACACAAGCATTTTGCTACACCCGCAATAACATCTGCTAAATATGTGTATGTGACCAATAACATTTGATTTGATTTGATTTGATAAGTGTTTTTTCTTTCTTTTTATGATTGTCTCTCCGGCTTTTGGTGGCCTGCCATTCATTTCTAGGTCAGTGCCAGCACTGAATGGTTGGGTGCATTTAAGATGTGCTCACTGAAGAATCTCTTTCTGTGTCTCTGAGAGGTGAAGAGGCTGCAGTAGACCTTGTAAGTGCAATCACTTCACTGCCCTGAAAGGGTGCAATGCTTCAGCTGCTATTCTCTCTCTCTCTCTCTCTCTCTCTCTCTCTCTCTCTCTCTCTCTCTCTCTCTCTCTCTCTCTCTCTCTCTCTCTCTCTCTCTCTCTCTCTCTCTCTCTCTCGGCCCTTTGCAGTTTTGTTAATGCACTGCTGATGTTGGATGAATTCTCTTCAAAGATCCGTTATATTCTTCAGGGCTGAGACTTGGGTCATGGGCATCTTCAGATCACTGTCTTCTTGTTTGGCTTGGCTAGCCTTGTTAGCATCGCTCCCATTGACCTTTGCTAGCATTCTGTCTGACATCAGCACATTGTAGCGCTAGCATCGCTAACACTTTTTCTCTCTTTGCTAGGCAAATATATTAAAGACTGTTTAGAGAACAAATCCCAATAAACACTGATGGGTGAGTGTAAGGGAATGGAGACACACACACACAGACACACACACAGACACACACACACACACACCACCAGGCCTCTCTCTCTCAAGCTATTATTTCCCAAGCATAAAGTGCCTAGTAATTAGTCCATTATGAATTTATGTATTCAAATGGTTTACCTCATTTGGTGTGAAGCGAACCGGGTTTGGGCAGGTTTTAGTCTTCAGCTAGAGCTGTAAAAGCAGTCCTGGCTTGTCGCAATGTTTCCCAACAGTTACAATTACAGTCATTTCCAAACTGTGTATTACTCACGTTCTGTCTCTGACATGTTTTCCATTGCCCCACTCTCTAAGTAAGAACCAGAGACTTGATCATGCTGCCAGAAAGCATGTCAACACAATTTTATTAACACTTGAAGTATTTTCCTCATGATTGCATTGTGAACAGCACAATATTTATTTGTCATACTTCTTACAATTACAGCATGTGTCCTTCAAGTGATTCTCTTCTTCTACCCCACAGTGTTTCTATTCATTGACGAACTGAGGCTCCCACTGACTGTCAGATGTGTTGAAGAGAGCAGCCCAGCTCTGCTCCTCCCTACGCTGGCAGTCTTCCAACTCCTGCAGTGGCAGAGGGGGATTAGGTGTGTGATGTAGTTTCGGTGGGACACACACATACGCACGTACACACACACACACACACAGAGAGACACACACACACCCACTGGGCTGCCCCTCCTCGTCTCTCAACTCAGAAGAGGGTTCTGAGAGCTAAAGGTGACTTGTAGGGGAGGAGTGTGTGCGTGTGTGTGTGCGTGTGTGATTGAAAGGGGAAAAGACACCTGCTGCTGCCTCCTTAATGGGGGGTGGAGTTGAGAGGGAGCAAGGAGAGATGATTGGTGGCTCAACTCAAGGGTTGCCAGATTGGTGGTCAGTTGGACCATAACAGTTGTCAGGTTGGGTTCTGTACACTCTCAACCCAGTGGTATTCCATCCACTGAGAATGTAATCTGGGCCTTTTCCTCAAACCCTACTTTTAATTACTTTAATTAAGATGTTTTATTAATTGATTCGTCTTTAAGGTTGAGACATCTGGTGACTCTAAGAGTTTAATTTGAACCAGAGTTTGTTAGTATGCAGGAGTCGTACTGCAGCAAACATGATTTCATCAAGAGGTGACAATTTCCTATTTCAAGTGATTTTTGTTCTACCTCTTAATCAAAACAACATAAAAACATGCCCTCCGCCTTCTGCCCAAATGCCTATAATTTCATCAAACAATCTGCTGAAATCTTTCATGACAATTAAGCACTGGTGACTGTGGCAAAATGGAGCACTGTCACTACGGCAACTTGACTCAACACTGTTGCCTTGGCGATTTCCATGGTGATTGCTGAAGTCACAAAGCCTGCATTTGGAGGAGGCAGTTAGGATCCCCGGTCCCCTTTCTCTGTGGGCTGAGGTGTATTATTAGCTGCCTGGCACACTGCCTGTCCTTCCTCCTCCTGTTGTGTCCAACCTAGCCACATAACACACTGTATCTACTGGAGAAGATTTTAGCTTTACAGAGCTGTAACTGAGGATCACTGGCTGATAAGCTAACATTGATTTCATTTCACACAGGCAGGATGGCAGAATGCATTGTCCTCTCACACTCGTGTGTGTGTGTGTGTGTGTGTGTGTGTGTGTGTGTGTGTGTGTGTGCGTGCGTGCGTGCGTGCGTGCGTGCGTGCGTGCGTGCGTGCGTGCGTGCGTGCGTGCTTGCGTACGTGTGTTTATATGAGAGAGAGATATTCCTCTCTTCCAGCGGTTGTTTTATGATTGTTCCGCTCCACTTCGACAGAGACCTCCTCTGGAGCTGAATGCGGATGGCATGGAGCTCTGCTCTAACAGAACACAAGTGTCACGCTGCTGTAGACATCGAGAGAGCTGGGAGCTTGGACTGTCACCTGCCATTCCTTTCCCCTGGGCAGTAAGGCTGGGTGGATGGATGACTCAGAGCCAGCAGAGATGGTATCAGTAGCACTGACAGACAAGACCCTAACACTACAGGATGGGATATTCTAGTCACTGCTGTCTGTTTGTGTAGACAGCTCTCAAATGGCACTTTTGTAATCCTTATACAGTGCATTACTTTTGATCAGACCAGTGTAATAACATAATTCAATAGAACAAAGTTAATTATAGGATCTCTGTAAGTACAACTAAGTAGTGCGCTAGTGAATAAGGTATCAGCAGCCTCTGTGTTGCACTTGCAGTGATGCAGAGTGAAGGGGTTGTGGGGATGCATCAGACTAACAGTAGGAGACCTTGGCAGCACATCGCTTCACTTCGCCACCAATGTGCCACTGGCTCTTGTCTGTTCAGAGCTCTCTCATCCCCTCCATCTCAATCCCTCTCTCCTTTCTTATTTCTCTCCCTTTATCCCCCTGCTCTTCCTCTACCCCTCTCTCTCTGTCTTTCCCAGAGTGACCTGGCACAAGACATGCATTCTGAAGTGCTGTCAGGTGTAAAGACAATTGGCTCCGAGCCCAGATGCAGTGAAAACAACAAAGAAACAAAAACCTCACCCAGCCACAGAAAATACATTATGTACTCTACTATATGCCAAGTCATGTGACATATACATTGCCTTTGGAAAGTATTCAGACCCCTTGACTTTTTACACATGTTGTTACATTACAGCCCTATTCTAAAATGTGTTACATTGTTTTTTGCCATCATCAGTCTACACACAATACCCCAGGTTTTTAGAAATCTTTGCTAATTTATAAGAAATAAAAAACTAAAATATCACATTTACATAATTATTCAGACCATTTATTCAGTACTTTGTTGAAGCACCATTGGCAGCAATTACAGCCTCGAGTCTTCTTGGGTATGACGCTACAAGCTTGGCACACCTGTATTTGGGGAGTTTCTCCCATTCTTCTCTGCAGATCCTCTCAAGCTCTGTGATGTTGGATGTGGAGTGTTGATGCACAGCTATTTTCAGGTCTCTCCAGAGATGTTCGATTGGGTTCAAGTGTGGGCTCTGGCTGGGCCACTCAAGGACATTCAGACACTTGTGCCGAAGCCACTCCTGCAATGTCTTGGCTGTGTGCTTAGGGTCGTTGTCCTGTTGGAAAGTGAACCTTCACCAAAGTCTGAGGTCCTGAGCGGTCTGGAGCAGGTTTTCATCAAGGATCTCGCTGTACTTTGCTCTGTTCATCTTTGCCTCGATCCTGGCTAGTCTCCCAGTCCCTGCCTCTGAAAAACATCCCCACAGCATGATGTTGCCACCACTAGGCTTCATCGTAGGGACGGTGCCAGGTTTCCTCCAAACGTGACGCTTGGCATTCAGGCAAAAGAGTTCAATCTTGGATACATCAGACCAGAGAATCTTGTTTTTCATGATCTGAGAGTCTTTTGGTGCCTTTTGGCAAACTCCAAGTGGGCTGGCATGTGCCTCTTACTAAAGAAGTTTAACCTCCCCACGTCTACCTTTGACTCATTCCTCTCTGCCTCCTTCTTTCCACTCCTCTCCTCTTTTGACCTCACCCTCTCACCTTCCCCCCCTACTCACAAGGCAGGCAATACGCTTGACCTCATCTTTACTAGATGCTGTTCTTCCACTAATCTCATTGCAACTCCCCTCCAAGTCTCCGACCACTACCTTGTATCCTTTTCCCTCTCGCTCTCATCCAACACTTCCCACTCTGCCCCTACTCGGATGGTATCGCGCCGTCCCAACCTTCGCTCTCTCTCCCCCTCTACTCTCTCCTCTTCCATCCTATCATCTCTGCTCAAACCTTCTCCAACCTATCTCCTGATTCTGCCTCCTCAACCCTCCTCTCCTCCCTTTCTGCATCCTTTGACTCTCTATGTCCCCTATCCTCCAGGCCGGCTCGGTCCTCCCCTCCTGCTCCGTGGCTCGACGACTCATTGCGAGCTCACAGAACAGGGCTCCGGGCGGCCGAGCGGAAATGGAGGAAAACTCGCCTCCCTGCGGACCTGGCATCCTTTCACTCCCTCCTCTCTACATTTTCCTCTTCTGTCTCTGCTGCTAAAGCCACTTTCTACCACTCTAAATTCCAAGCATCTGCCTCTAACCCTAGGAAGCTCTTTGCCACCTTCTCCTCCATCCTGAATCCTCCTCCCCCTCCCCCCCCCTCCTCCCTCTCTGCGGATGACTTCGTCAACCATTTTGAAAAGAAGGTCAACGACATCCGATCCTCGTTTGCTAAGTCAAACGACACCGCTGGTTCTGCTCACACTGCCCTACCCTGTGCTTTGACCTCTTTCTCCCCTCTCTCTCCAGATGAAATCTCGCGTCTTGTGACGGCCGGCCGCCCAACAACCTGCCCGCTTGACCCTATCCCCTCCTCTCTTCTCCAGACCATTTCCGGAGACCTTCTCCCTTACCTCACCTCGCTCATCAACTCATCCTTGACCGCTGGCTACGTCCCTTCCGTCTTCAAGAGAGCGAGAGTTGCACCCCTTCTGAAAAAACCTACACTCGATCCCTCCGATGTCAACAACTACAGACCAGTATCCCTTCTTTCTTTTCTCTCCAAAACTCTTGAACGTGCCGTCCTTGGCCAGCTCTCCTGCTATCTCTCTCAGAATGACCTTCTTGATCCAAATCAGTCAGGTTTCAAGACTAGTCATTCAACTGAGACTGCTCTTCTCTGTGTCACGGAGGCGCTCCGCACTGCTAAAGCTAACTCTCTCTCCTCTGCTCTCATCCTTCTAGACCTATCGGCTGCCTTTGATACTGTGAACCATCAGATCCTCCTCTCCACCCTCTCCGAGTTGGGCATCTCCGGCGCGGCCCACGCTTGGATTGCGTCCTACCTGACAGGTCGCTCCTACCAGGTGGCGTGGCGAGAATCTGTCTCCGCACCACGTGCTCTTACCACTGGTGTCCCCCAGGGCTCTGTTCTAGGCCCTCTCCTATTCTCGCTATACACCAAGTCACTTGGCTCTGTCATATCCTCACATGGTCTCTCCTATCATTGCTATGCAGACGACACACAATTAATCTTCTCCTTTCCCCCTTCTGATAACCAGGTGGCGAATCGCATCTCTGCATGTCTGGCAGACATATCAGTGTGGATGACGGATCACCACCTCAAGCTGAACCTCGGCAAGACGGAGCTGCTCTTCCTCCCGGGGAAGGACTGCCCGTTCCATGATCTCGCCATCACGGTTGACAACTCCATTGTGTCCTCCTCCCAGAGTGCTAAGAACCTTGGCGTGATCCTGGACAACACCCTGTCGTTCTCAACTAACATCAAGGCGGTGACCCGTTCCTGTAGGTTCATGCTCTACAACATTCGCAGAGTACGACCCTGCCTCACACAGGAAGCGGCGCAGGTCCTAATCCAGGCACTTGTCATCTCCCGTCTGGATTACTGCAACTCGCTGTTGGCTGGGCTCCCTGCCTGTGCCATTAAACCCCTACAACTCATCCAGAACGCCGCAGTCCGTCTGGTGTTCAACCTTCCCAAGTTCTCTCACGTCACCCCGCTCCTCCGCTCTCTCCACTGGCTTCCAGTTGAAGCTCGCATCCGCTACAAGACCATGGTGCTTGCCTATGGAGCTGTGAGGGGAACGGCACCTCCGTACCTTCAGGCTCTGATCAGGCCCTACACCCAAACAAGGGCACTGCGTTCATCCACCTCTGGCCTGCTCGCCTCCCTACCTCTGAGGAAGTACAGTTCCCGCTCAGCCCAGTCAAAACTGTTCGCTGCTCTGGCACCCCAATGGTGGAACAAACTCCCTCACGACGCCAGGTCAGCGGAGTCAATCACCACCTTCCGGAGACACCTGAAACCCCACCTCTTTAAGGAATACATAGGATAGGATAAAGTAATCCTTCTAACCCCCCCCCCCCCCCCTTAAAAGATTTAGATGCACTATTGTAAAGTGGTTGTTCCACTGGATATCATAAGGTGAATGCACCAATTTGTAAGTCGCTCTGGATAAGAGCGTCTGCTAAATGACTTAAATGTAAATGTAAATGTAAGAATGGCTTCCGTCACGCCACTCTACCATATTGGCCTGATTGGTGGAGTGCTGCAGAGATGGTTGTCCTTCTGGAAGGATCTCCCATCTCCACAGACGAACTCTAGAGCTCAGAGTGACCATCGGGTTCTTGGTCACCCCCCCGACCAAGGCCTTTCTCCCCCGGTTGCTCAGTTTGGCTTGGCGGCCAGCTTTAGGAAGAGTCTTGGTAGTTCCAAACTTCTTTCATTTAAGAATGATGGGGACCAATGTGTTCTTGGGGACCTTCAATGCTGCAGAAATGTTTTGGTACCCTTCCCCAGATCTGTGCCTTTACACAATCCTGTATCGGAGCTCAACGGACAATTATTTTGACCTCATGGCTTGGTGTTTGCTCTGACATGCACTGTCAACTGTGGGACCTTATATAGACAGGTGTTTGTCTTTCCAAATCATGTCCAATCAAATGAATTTACCACAGGTGGACTCCAATCAAGTTGTAGAAACCTCTCAAGGATGATCAATGGAAACAGGATGCGCCTGAGCTCAATTTCAAATCTCACAGCAAAGGGTCTGAACATTTATGTAAATAAGGTATTTCTGTTTTAGTTTTTTTATACACTTGCAAAAAAAAAAATATATATCTGCTTTTGCTTTGTCATTATTGGGTATTGTGTGCAGATTGGTGATGATTATTCTTTATTTAATCGAATTTAGAATAAGGCTGTAATGTAACAAAATGTGGAAAAAGTCAAGGGGTCTGAATACTTTCCGAAGGCACTGTACACCACAATACTGCTAATATTCTACTTTAATTTGGATGAGTGATCTTTAATCAACTAAAACCCTTTTAGTAGGGTCATTCCCCTGTACCTGGGCCAACCCTTTAAAGTGTCTCTTAATATCAGCAGTCCATTTTGTAAATGGGGGATGTTGACCTTGTCGCCCTGGTAAAGGTAGCTGATGAAAGCTCCATCTCTCCTCCACCTCTCCTCTGGCCTCTGTCGCATTCTGTCTATCCTCACTCGGCTCTTCCACTGACAGCGTGTGTTTCTGAGTCAGACAGAAATGACTGCAGCTCTTGGAGCTATCTCCCCCAATGGAAATGTCAGCGAATATCTCAGATTCTCATCCCAAAATGTCAGCACCTTGGACCAAGCAGACGGCATGCAGAGCTGAGAAGCTGTAGCTGTCTGACATTTCACAGGCCAGGGTCAGAGAGAGAGAGAGAGAGAGAGAGAGAGAGAGAGAGAGAGAGAGAGAGAGAGAGAGAGAGAGAGAGAGAGAGAGAGAGAGAGCGAGAGAGAGAGAGAGAGCGAGAGAGAGAGAGAGAGAGAGAGAGAGAGAGAGAGAGAGAGAGAGAGAGAGAGAGAGAGAGAGAGAGAGAGAGAGAATACATGAAGCTGGATCTTCAAAAGGTGTCTGAGGATGTGTCCTAATGACACCATATTCTCTATATAGTGCACTACTTTTTGACCAGGGTCCGTAGGGCTCTGGTCAAATATAGTGCACTATATAGGGAATATGGTGCCATTTAGGAAGCACACTGAGATTCTACTGGCACAAATGCTTTAACTACTCCACTACCATCTCTTTAGAGAGCTTTGAGATTAATGCTTCTCCTCAGATTCTGACAACAGCTTCGTTCCACTTAAATAACTTGGGTTGGTTTTATATTTAGCAATACTGCAGACTAAGGTAACCAGGGCTGGAAGGGGAGCTAGCTGGCTGTCCGTTCTATCACCTGTTTAAATCTCATGCTCCATGAACTAATGTCTGTCTCTGTTCACTGCTTAGGTGACAGCTCATCTGGGTGTCTCAGGTGGATTCTGCTGTAAACTAAACAAGACCACCTTCTCCTCCCTCCACTTTTAATTATCTGTTTCCCTAGGCTCTCTCTCTCTCACACACAGAAACACACGCTCTCTCTCTCTCTCACACACAGAAACACACGCTCTCTCTCTCTCTCTCTCTCTCTCTCTCTCTTTGTAGGGATTATTCTAATATTTCACTGGCTATGTGTTGCATCAGCAGGAATTACATTTTGGGGCTGTGTGACATGTTTCCTCCTTGACAAGCTGTTAGGCGGAAAGCCTCCCTCTGAGTCTCGCTGCTAGTAGAACAGACACACAGACACACACCAGCTAATGAAATGCTGCTTATCCATATTTAATGAGGATTTATCACAGACCGTTTGACCTAGTATTGCTGTAGAGGAGTTGTGAGGAACCAGGCTATTCAGAATGGATCGTGGTCTCAAAACACCCATTAACTTGAGTCCTTCATGGATCATTCATGCACGCACGGGAGCGTGCACGGACGCACACACGCACGCAGACACAAACTCCCACACCCTCACACACCTGCTTTCCTCCAAACCTGCACACTCAAATACTGTCTCTCCCACACTCTTTCTTGCTCCCCCTCTCTCTCTCTTTCTCTCTCTCTATGTGTGCCACACACCCCTACACACAATGTCTCGCTCTACCCTTTCCATTACCCTTTCCATGAGGCATCATCATCACCATATAAATCCCTCTGTGGCGTCACTGGCTAGCCTCTTTCTCTCAGGTGTAGGGCAGATACCCATGGCAGATACACTTGGGGCTGGAGCTCTGTATCCCATTTCCCCTTTTGAATTATCATCTCACACAGACAGACACACAGACAGGCAGGCAGGCACACAGACACAGACAGACATACACACTCACGACTCCTTCTACCCCGCCCTGATACACACACACACACATAAATCCAACATGCTATTCAGTAGACGGTCAGTAGATTAGAACTACCTGCGGGCAGAGTGCAAGGTCAGCTGTGTTAATTCTGCCTCATGAGCAAAAAACAACATGTTTATTTGCCCAGCCTTCTGGGCTAGCGAGCCTGACTGGGCTCAGTCCCTCCCTATAGGCAGTAGGGAGATGTGAGTCACTGTTGTCAGGTAAGAAATGGAGGGATGGGAGAAGAAAAGGAAGGAAAATGGAAAGAGAAAGTGTAGTGAACCACGAGATGAGTTCATCAGAACAGCTCATATGGCATATAGTCTAATACTGTAGCCTACTGTATTTAGAGCATCAGAGCAGACGATGCCATCGAGACTGTATGGGTCCCCAATGACACGAAGGGGGGATGAGGAAAAAAGACCATACAGTATGTGACACTGGGATCAGCTGTCCTCCTTGGGTTGTGCCGTGGCGGAGATCTTTGTGGGCTATACTCGGCCTTGTCTCAGGATGCTAAGTTGGTGGTTGAAGATATCCCTCTAGTGGTGTGGGGGCTGTGCTTTGGCAAAGTGGGTGGGGTTATATCCTGCCTGTTCGGCCCTGTCCGGGGGTATCGTCGTACGGAGCCACAGTGTCTCCTGACCCCTCCTGTCTCAGCCTCCAGTATTTATGCTGCAGTATTTATGCTGCAGTAGTTTATGTGTCGGTGGGCTGGGGTCAGTCTGTTATATCTGGAGTATTTATCCTGTCTTTTCCGGTGTCCTGTCTGAATTTAAGTATGCTCGCTCTAATTCTCTCTCTTTCTCTCTTTCTTTCTCTCTTTCTCTCTTTCTTTCTTTCTTTCTCTCTCTCTGAGGACCTGAGCCCTAGGACCATCCCTCAGGACTACCTGGCCTGATGACTCCTTGCTGTCCCCAGCCCACCTGGCCGTGCTGCTGCTCCAGTTTCAACTGTTCTGCCTGCGGCTATGGAACCCTGACCTGTTCACCGGACGTGCTACCTGTCCCAGACCTGCTGGTTTCAACTCTCTAGAGACAGCAGGAGCGGTAGAGATATTCTGAATGATCGGCTATGAAAAGCCAACTGACATTTACTCAAGAGGTGCTGACTTGTTGCACCCTGAACAACCACTGTGATTATTATTATTTGACCCTGCTGGTCATCTATGAACATTTGAACATCTTGGCCATGTTCTGTTATAATCTCCACCCGGCACAGCCAGAAGAGGACTGGCCACCCCTCATAGCCTGGTTCCTCTCTATGTTTCTTCATAGGTTCTGGCCTTTCTAGGGAGTTTTTCCTAGCCACCGTGCTTCTACACCTGCATTGCTTGCTGTTTAGGGTTTTAGGCTGGGTTTATGTACAGCACTTTGTGACATTAGCTGATGTAAGAAGGGCTTTATAAATAAATACATTTGATTGATTGGCCCTCCATGTCTAAGAACCACAGATGTAAGAATCAACCATTTGTATTAGTTGAAAACCACGGGGCAGAAAGATACCGCTGTATACTTACAATGTTATTCGGCTCAGAAAAGGAATCAATAATCACAAATCATGAATGAAGAATGAATCGGTAACAAAAATCTAGTGGCCCTTGACAGATGTGGTTCTTATGAGAGGAGTGCACTGTATCAGAATCACATGTTGTGTTGTTGGTCAGGCGGTTGATGTGGCCATAGATAACAGCTGAGAGCAGAGCAGACAAACCCACTCCAACCCAGTGAAGAGCAGGGGAAATAGTTCCCTATGGATGACGGAGACAGTACTGGAGCACAATGCGCACCGTATAGGACCTCACACAGACTGCATTGTGTATGTGGAAGAATTTGTACTGAAGGGACAAACTAAGAACTGGGGGAGTGCTTACAGTGGCTTGCGAAAGTATTCACCCCCTTGGCATTTTTCCTATTTTGTTGTCTTACAACCTGGAATTAAATTTGGGGGGGGATTGTATCATTTGATTCACACAACATGCCTACCACTTTGAAGATGCAAAAATATATTTTATTGTGAAACAGAGAAGAAATAAGACATAAAATCTGAAAACTTGAGCGTGCCTAACTATTCACATTATTGGACTTTATTTAACTAATTATGTGACTTCTGAAGGTAATTGGTTGCACCAGATCTTATTTAGGGGCTTCATAGCAAAGGTGGTGAATACATATCCATGCACCACCATATCCATGCATCCATCCGTTTAAAAAAATGTAAATTACATATTGTAATGCAATAAAATAGGAAAAACGTCAAGGTGGGTGAATAATTTTGCAAGGCACTGTATGTCACAGACAGAGTCCCGAGTGGCAAGAGAGGGGACAGCTTTAGATCGTACTCTCAGACATCTCAGACCATGATACGATAAAATCTGATTCACATGTGGATTATAGGCATAACTGAACCGCTTCGTATGGTTCTGATACTGTCATAACTATCCAATATAGTGACAGGTCATGCATTTTCAAGCAGTACGTACTGTATGCTTTTAGTAGCAAATTAGCAGCGTTTTCAAGCAGTGTTTAAAAGACAACATAGTGCTCTCTGCAGTAGTCACAGTTTGTCCCCCTACACTACAATACAGTATCTAACCTTGGATGATCTGAAAGACAAAGGCGGTGACATGCGTCATTCTGAGTCACATGCCCTGAAGGAACAATAGCTTCTGTGTGACAGTGTGGCTACGGTGTGTTTCCTGAGTGGGGCGACAAGAGTGGGAGACAGAGGTCCAAATGAACCAGCCGGCCGGACCTGTATCCTAGCAAGCAAATACACAGAGGCGGGCATAGTGGCGCGCACACATACAGTGACGGGCACACACACACGTTCAAATACACACACATACACAAATACACACACATACACACAAAAAGGAAGGAAGTTGGTACTACTGGCACAGGCTTTCTCCGTCACTGCAGACCCGGCGTTCTCTTAAAACCCTTTCAGCTCTCTCTCTCTATTCAACCCACACACCCTGACAGGCATTGTCTACTTGACGTGGTAATGAATGAAGGGTCGACCAGGGGTTAAATCAGGAAGGAACGGAGAGGGTAGCTGGGAAGGGAAACTGATTTCACCCACCTGAAGACGGGAGGCAGCACACTCGAGTCTACCATAGGAATTTGTGCTCTTTTAAAGACACAACTTAATGAGAGGACTCATTAGGTCATTAAAACAATTCCAATTGAACCCCTGGAAAACAGAAATGACTACTACATATTCTCCTTTACAGTACATAATAATGAAAGTACTGTGGGGAGCTCCAGAGGTCAGAGCTATGTTCAGTTAATCTGACATGTGCAAGGCTATATATTTTCTAATAGACCACAGAAGTGCCTCCCTCCTTTCTCCATCCTTTAACAGTGATTACTGCTAGCTCACCGATGATGCTCATTTAGCTGCATTATGCTCAATGGAATCATGCAACTCTGCTGACATACAGTATGTTCCCCAATATGTTCCCTCACTGCTGAAGGTTATAGACGCGATGCAGCATTGTACAGTAGTTACAGATGTTGGCTCTTAATTTGACCAGTATTGTCCCAGCAAAATAATCCTACAGGATTGTAATGTTTACGTTGCTTGATCGGGGGTTAGGCTATTACCTGGCGAAAAGTAGGCTACCTGAAAAGTACAATACTGTTTATATAACCGTGTGCTGGCTTGGGTTTTCAGTGAAGTTCTGTAAATCATGAAGCTTATCTGCATTTTCTGCAGTGCAGGAAAATTCTCAGCAACAAAAGAGTGATCAAATTACGATCCTGTATCTGTACCAGGACAGATTCTAGACAGTCATTATGAACCTCATAACTCAGTGGTTTTTGACCTGAGGCCTATCAACAAGGGCACTTGGAGGGATTCATAAGAACATATAGGCCTAATGATCAGTTACACATGTTTTGAGATTGGTTTGGATAAAGATAATGACAGGATATTTGGTAGCATTTATTATCCATTGGTTTATTCTGCTTGGCATATTTTAAATATGCACATATGCTACAGTCAGTGACTGTAGTTATCCATGTTGATGTGTAAATGTTTGTCGACAGTATTAAGGTTAGGGTTAAGTTTAGGCCATACCTCCTAAATCTTACGGTTAGGCATTAACTCCGAAATGGTTAAGGTAAGGGTTAAGGTTTGGGATAAGCTGGGATAGGCTTAAAACGCTGGATTCGAACATGCAACCAGAGGCAGATGCTTACGCCCATCCGCCATCCCCGTCCACAACGCCTTAGCAAAACCTACTTGAAGGTAACAGCGCTCACTGGCCGGTTTCTACTTCATCTCCCGAACTCCTCAGATGTGGATGGATGTTGAATACTCACTTGTATTAAGGGTGACCTGACTGTGTTAATTTGGTGTTAATGATTCTGGGAGTGTCAGGTTTAAGTACATATGCCTCCTAATCATTGTTCAGGCAAGATGCTTGTGAAACAGCATGTGTTGGAGACTATAGCTATTCTCAGCTGAGTGAGTGGCCTGTTTAAGTGAAAGAGAGAATCAGCCATTAGCTCTTATAAAGGCTATTTATTACAGATGACTATCTGATTATTATACCTTAGTTTAGAGGATGACTCATCTGATTGTTCCAGTGATGTTCGAGTTGGAATATTTTGGCATGGCATTTTACAGCTCAGTGATCAGGGATGTTCGAAAAAGGTCAGATCCCTGTGGGGCAGTCCTGTGTTTCTGTCTCCCTGGGACTGAGTGGGATGAAGCTGCTCCTAGATGTAGATCTCAGGTCAGTTCTGTCTTTTATTTATTTTGGTTGATGTTGGTAGCGGGGGAGGCTATGCTGATCCTAGATCTGTGTTTACAAGACGCTCGGAGAGAGGAGGAGCTTGCAGACCAGGAACAATGACCTCACAAGCAAGAACACTGCAAAATCATGTAATTACTTTCATGGAGTAACATATCCTTCATTGTGTTGATGTTTCTATGAAATGAGTTGTTGCTAGAATACATGTTGCTGATAACATGCACGTCTACATTGATGGTTTGCTGCTTCCTTGAGATCCGATGAGGTTAGGGATGTTAACCGTGTGCAACGGAGTGTGCGACGGGTGGTAGTTTCGGGAATGATCTCCACCTCGGTAATTACATGGTAATGTCTTCAATCTCGCTGCACTTATGAAGAGCTGCTACATTCATATTTATGTCATCGCCATAGTAACCGAAAGGTCTTTGCTGAGTATCTTTCAGAACAAAATGGGAAAAGTCTTATCTACCGTCATCAGATATGGTTAAAGAGCACTAACTGAGGGATGGTGTGTGTGTGTCAAATCAAATCCAATTTTATTTGTCACATACACATGGTTAGCAGATGTTAATGCGAGTGTAGCGAAATGCTTGTGCTTCTAGTTCCGACAATGCAGTAATAACCAACGAGTAATCTAACCTAACAATTCCACAACTACTACCTTATACACACAAGTGTAAAGGGATAAAGAATATGTACATAAATATATATGAATGAGTGATGGTACAGAACGGCATAGGCAAGATGCAGTAGATGGTATAGAGTACAGTATATAAATATGAGATGAGTAATGTAGGGTATATAAACATAAAGTTGCATAGTTTAAAGTGGCTAGTGATACATGTATTACATAAAGATGGCAAGATGCAGTAGATGATATAGAGTACAGCATATACATATACATATGAGATGAGTAATGTAGGGTATGTGTGTGTGTGTGTGTGTGTGTGTGTGTGTGTGTGTGTGTGTGTGTGTGTGTGTGTGTGTGTGTGTGTGTGTGTGTGTGTGTGTGTGTGTGTGTGTGTGTGTGTGTGTGTGTGTGTGTGTGTGCATGTGTATGTGTGTGTGTGTGTGTGTGTGTCGGTGTGTGTGGGCTGATGTACTGGTAGGTAGGAGAGAAAGAATCCTCGCCTGGGGAGTTGGCTGTTGCTAGGTGGAGGCTGAAGCAGTGCAGAGAGATACAGTGTCTCTTATAACATTGTATAACACTGTAGCTTGCCAACATCCACTCAAACACCCCCAGTCAGTCTGGAGAAGTAAACCAACCCACACAGACTGGAGAAACCCACACAGACTGGAGATATAATGATGAGAAATAAAAAGCATCTGGACAACAAAGGGCCAGCTAAAGGAGGCCAATGCCCTGAGCCTCCTACTGTGTGAGTCATCAGAGCCCTGCTCTCTCTGTTCCTGGGGGGGCTACACACTCACTCACTCACACACACACACACACACACACACACACACACAGAGGGATTTCACCATGGCAACAGGGCGATCAGGGCAGCGGGAAGTCGTCTCAGTCTGACACAGGTGTGAGAACGGATAACGTACACTTTACCAGATATGTAGAAGAGATGGTTACTGGGGTGTTTTCCTCTCTGACTCCTGTACTGTAAACTGCATCCACCTAAAGATGTAATGATAGCCTACACCCCTGCATACGTGTGTGCACAGTACGTGTTAGTTTGAGTACACACACAGTACCCACACGCTCACACAAACTCGTTTTTCAACTTCTCCACAAATTTCTCCAAAAAGTACGACCTTTGTCCCCATGTGCAGTTGCAAACCGTAGTCTGGCTTTTTTATGGAGGTTTTGGAGCAGTGGCTTCTTCCTTGCTGAGCGCCCTTTCAGGTGATGTCGATATAGGACTCGTTTTACTATGGACATAGATACTTTGTACCTGTTTCCTCCAGCATCTTCACATGGTCCTTTGCTGTTGTTCTGGGATTGATTTGCACTTTTTGCACCAAAGTACGTTCATCTCTAGGAGACAGAACGCGTCTCCTTCCTGAGCGGTATGACGGCTGCGTGGTCCCATGGTGTTTATACTTGCGTAATATTGTTTGTACAGATGAACGTGGTACCTTCAGGCATTTGGAAATTGCTCCAAAGGATGAACCAGACCTGTGGAAGTCTACAATTTGTTTTCTGAGGTCTTGGCTGATTTCTTTTGATTTTCCCATGATGTCAAGCAAAGAGGCACTGAGTTTGAAGGTAGGCCTTGAAATACATCCACAGGTACACCTCCAATTGACTCAAATGATGTCAATTAGCCTGTCAGAAGCTTCTAAAGCCATGACATCATTTTCTGGAATTTTCCAAGCTGTTTAAAGGCACAGTCAACTTAGTGTATGTAAACTTCTGATCCACTGGAATTGTGATACAGTGAATTATAAGTCAAATAATCTGTCTGTAAACAATTGTTGGAAAAAATACTTGTGTCATGCACAAAGTAGATGTCTGTAACGTCCTGACCAGAGTTCTTATGTGTTTTGCTTGTTTAGTGTTGGTCAGGACGTGAGCTGGGTGGGAATTCTATGTTGTGTGTCTAGTTCGTCTGTTTCTGTGTTCAGCCTAATATGGTTCTCAATCAGAGACAGCTGTCAATCGTTGTCCCTGATTGAGAATCATATATAGGTGGCTTGTTTTGTGTTGGGGATTGTGGGTGGTTGTTTCCTGTGTCAGTGTTTGTGCCACACAGGACTGTGACGGTTAGTTCGTTTGTTATTTTGTATCATGTCTATGTCTAAGGTTAGTAGTTTGTGTATTGCACTTTCGTTTGTAGCTTCACGGTCGTTTGTTGTTTTGTATTAGTTTGTCAGTATCTTGTCTTTGTTTATTAAATTCATGGAAAATTACCACGCTGCACATTGGTCCTCCGATCCTTCTCTCCTCTCCTCGTCCGAGGAGGAGGAAGAGCTAGACTGCCGTTACAGAACCACCCACCTAACTCGGACCAAGCAGCGTGAGTACGAGCAGCAGCGGCCCACTACACAGGAATCCTGGACATGGGAGGAAATTCTGGAGGGTAAAGGACACTGGGCTCACATTGGAGAATATCGCCGCTCTCGGGAAGAGATGGAGGCAGCTAAAGCCCAGGAGCGCTGGTATGAGGAGGCAGCACGTAAGCGAGGCTGGAAACCCGAGAGGAAATCCCAAAAATGTATTGGGGGGGGGGGGGGCTAAAGGGTAGTGTGGCGAAGTCAGGTAGGAGACCTGCGCCCACTTCCCATGCTTACCGTGGAGAGCGGGAGTACGGGCAGACACCGTGTTATGCGGAAGAGCGCACGGTGTCTCCTGTACGTGTGCATAGCCCGGTGCGGGTTATTCCACCTCCCCGCACTGGGCGGGCTAGATTGAGCATTGAGCCAAGTGCCATGAAGCCGGCTCAACATATCTGGCCTCCAGTACGTCTCCTCGGGCCGGTGTACATGGCACCAGCCTTAAGTATGGTGTCCCCGGTTCGCCAACACAGCCCAGTGCGGGTTATTCCACCTCCTCGCACTGGACGGGTTACGGGGAGCATTCAACCAGGTAAGGTTGGGCAGGCTCGGTGCTCAAGGGAGCCAGTACGCCTGCACGGTCCGGTATATCCGGCGTCACTTTCCCGCCCCAGCCCAGTACCACCAGTTCCTACACCACGCACCAGGCTTCTAGTGCGTCTCCAGAGCCCTGTTCCTCCTCCACGCACTCTCCCTGTGGTGCGTGTCTCCAGCCCAGTGCCTCCAGTTCCGGCACCACGCATCAAGCCTCCTGTGCGTCTCCAGAGCCCTGTACGCACTGTTCCTTCTCCCCGCACTAGCCTTGAGGTGCGTGCCCTCAGTCCGGTACCACCAGTTCCGGCACCACGCACCAGGCCTATAGTGCGCTTTGAGAAACCAGTGTGCCCTGCTCCTGCTCCCCGCACTAGCCTTGAGGTGCGTGTCTCCAGTCCGGTACCACCAGTTCCGGCACCACGCACCAGGCCTACTGTGCGCCTCAGCAGGTCAGAGTCGGCCGTCTGCCCAACGCCGCCTGCACTGCTTGTCTGCTCAACGCCGCCTGCACTGCTCGTCTGCTCAACGCCGCCTGCACTGCTCGTCTGCCCAGCGCCGTCTGAGCCATCTGTCTGCCCAGCGCCGTCTGAGCCATCCGTCTGCCCAGCGCCGTCTGAGCCATCCGTCTGCCCAGCGCCGTCTGAGCCATCCGTCTGCCCAGCGCCGTCTGAGCCATCCGTCTGCCCAGCGCCGTCTGAGCCATCCGTCTGCCCAGCGCCGTCTGAGCCATCCGTCTGCCCAGCGCCGTCTGAGCCATCCGTCTGCCACGAGCCATTAGAGCCGCCCGTCTGTCCCGAGCCATTAGAGCCGCCCGTCAGTCAGGAGCCGCTAGAGCCGCCCGTCAGTCAGGAGCTGCCAGAGCCGCCAGCCAGTCAGGAGCTGCCAGAGCCGCCAGCCAGTCAGGAGCTGCCAGAGCCGCCAGCCAGTCAGGAGCTGCCAGAGCCGCCAGCCAGTCAGGAGCTGCCAGAGCCGCCAGCCAGTCAGGAGCTGCCAGAGCCGCCAGCCAGTCAGGAGCTGCCAGAGCTGCCCTCCAGTCATGAGCTGCCCTCCAGTCATGAGCTGCCCTACAGTCATGAGCTGCCCTACAGTCATGAGCTGCCCTACAGTCATGAGCTGCCCTACAGTCATGAGCTGCCTTCCAGTCATGAGCGGCCTTCCAGTCATGAGCTGCCCTACAGTCATGAGCTGCCCTACAGTCATGAGCTGCCCTACAGTCATGAGCTGCCCTCCAGTCATGAGCTGCCCTACAGTCATGAGCTGCCCTCCAGTCATGAGCTGCCCTACAGTCATGAGCTGCCCTACAGTCATGAGCTGCCCTACAGTCATGAGCTGCCACTCAGTCCGGAGCTGCCACTCAGTCCGGAGCTGCCATTCAGTCCGGAGCTGCCATTCAGTCCGGAGCTGCCTCTCTGTCCGGAGTTGCCCCTCTGTCCGGAGCTACCTCTCTGTCCGGAGCTACCTCTCTGTCCTGAGCTACCTCTCTGTCCTGAGCTACCTCTCTGTCCTGAGCTACCTCTCTGTCCTGAGCTACCTCTCTGTCCTGAGCTACCTCCTAAATCATGTGGGGGCCTTGGGGAGGATTCTTAGGCCAAGGTCGTGGGCGAGGGTCGCCACTCAAAGGATGCTAAGGAGGGGGACAAAGACAGTGGTGGAGTGGTGTCCTCGTCCACCGCCGGAGCCGCCACCGCGGACAGATGCCCACCCAGACCCTCCCCTTGAGTTTTAGGGGTGCGTTCGGAGTCCGCACCTCAGGGGGGGGGGGGGGGGGTACTGTAACGTCCTGACCAGAGTTCTTATGTGTTTTGCTTGTTTAGTGTTGGTCAGGACGTGAGCTGGGTGGGAATTCTATGTTGTGTGTCTAGTTCGTCTGTTTCTGTGTTCAGCCTAATATGGTTCTCAATCAGAGACATCTGTCAATCGTTGTCCCTGATTGAGAATCATATATAGGTGGCTTGTTTTGTGTTGGGGATTGTGGGTGGTTGTTTCCTGTGTCAGTGTTTGTGCCACACAGGACTGTGACGGTTAGTTCGTTTGTTATTTTGTATCGTGTCTATGTCTAAGGTTAGTAGTTTGTGTATTGCACTTTCGTTTGTAGCTTCACGGTCGTTTGTTGTTTTGTATTAGTTTGTCAGTATCTTGTCTTTGTTTATTAAATTCATGGAAAATTACCACGCTGCACATTGGTCCTCTGATCCTTCTCTCCTCTCCTCGTCCGAGGAGGAGGGAGAGCTAGACTGCCGTTACAATGTCCTAACCGAATTGCCAAAACTATAGTTTGTTAACAAGAAATTTGTGGAGTGGTTGTAAAATGAGTTTTAATGACTCCAACCTAAGTGTATGTAAACTTCCGACTTTAACTGTATATATATATAGAGAGAGAGAGATATTATATTATATTATCTACTTCACTTGCTGTGGCAATGTTAACCTAGGTTTCCCATGCTGTCACGCCCTGACCGTAGAGATCCTTTTTATGTCTCTATTTTGGTTGGTCAGGGCGTGAGTATGGGTGGGCACTCTATGTCTGGTGTTCTATGTTGTCCTTGTTTTGTATTTCTATGTGTTTGGCCTGGTATGATTCTCAATCAGAGACAACGATAGACAGCTGCCTCTGATTGAGAACCATCGTTGTCTCTGATTGAGAATCATACTTACAGTGGGGCAAAAAAGTATTTAGTCAGCCACTTCAACTATGACAGACAAAATGAGAAAAAAAAATCCAGAAAATCACATTGTAGGATTTTTAATGAATTTATTTTCAAATTATGGTGGAAAATAAGTATTTGGTCAATAACAAAAGTTTATCTCAATACTTTGTTATATACCCTTTGTTGGCAATGACAGAGGTCAAACGTTTTCTGTAAGTCTTCACAAGGTTTTCACACACTGTTGCTGTTTTTTTTTTCTCATTTTGTCTGTCATAGTTGAAGTGTACCTATGATGAAAATTACAGGCCTCTCTTATCTTTTTAAGTGGGAGAACTTGCACAATTGGTGGCTGACTAAATACTTTTTTGCCCCACTGTAGGTAGATTGTTCCCACCTGTGTTGGTGGGTGATTATTTTCTGGTTAGTGTTTGTTGCACCTGTCAGAACTGTTCGTTGGTCGTTTTGTTGTTTTTGTTCGTGTATTCAGCTTGATTAAAAGTATTATGGATACGTACCACGCTGCACTTTGGTACTCCTCTCCTTCTCCCGACGACAATCGTTACAGAATCACCCACCAACAAAGGACCAAGCAGCGTGGGAACATGGACTCCTGGACATGGGAGGAAATTTTGGACGGCAAAGGACCATGGGCACAGCCGGGAGAGTATCGCCGTCCGAAAAAGGAGCTGGAGGCAGCAAAAGCAGAGCGGCGACGCTATGAAGAGTTGGCTCGAGGAAAAGTGCACGAGAGGCAGACCCAGAATTTTTTTGGGGAGGGGCACACGGGGAGATTGGCGAGATTGAGCCAACTCCCCGTGCTTACCGTGGCGAGAGAGTGACTGGGCAGGCACCGTGTTATGCGTGGAAGTGCAAGGTGTCCCCAGTGCGCACGCATAGCCCGGTGCGCTACATCGCAGCTCCTCGAATCGGCCAGGCTAGAGTGGGCATCGAGCCAGGAGGGATGATGCCGGCTCAGCGCATTGGGTCTCCAGTGCGTCTCCTCGGCCCGGGGTATACTGCACCAGCCCTACGCACGATGTCTCCAGTTCGCCAGCACAGCTCAGTGCGGCTTGTTCCAACTCCCCGCACTTGCCGGGCTACAGGGGGGATCCAGCCAGGACGAGTGGTGCTAGCTCTGCCCTCGAGACCTCCAGTGCGCCTCCACGGTCCAGTGCATCCGGTGCCTCGGCCAAGGACAAGGCCTCCTGCATGTCTCCCCAGCCTGGTGAGTCCTGTGCCTTCTCCCAGAGCCAGGCCTTCTGTGTGTATCTCCATTCCTGTGATGATCCATGGCACGAAGCCTCCAGTGATGATCCATGGCAAGAAGCCTCCAGTGATGATCCATGGCACGAAGCCTCCAGTGATGATCCATGGCACGAAGCCTCCAGTGATGATCCATGGCACGAAGCCTCCAGTGATGATCCATGGCACGAAGCCTCCAGTGATGATCCATGGCAAGAAGCCTCCAGTGATGATCCATGGCACGAAGCCTCCTGTGATGATCCATGGCACGAAGCCTCCAGTGATGATCCATGGCACGAAGCCTCCAGTGATGATCCATGGCACGAAGCCTCAGTGAGGATCCATGGCACGAAGCCTCCAGTGAGGATCCATTGCACGAAACCTCCAGTGAGGAGTTATGGCACGAGGCCTTCAACGAAGGACGCTAGTCCGGAGCCTCCAGCGTCGCCCTCTAGTCCGGAGCCTCCAGCGTCGCCCTCTAGTCCGGAGCCTCCAGCGTCGCCCTCTAGTCCGGAGCCTCCAGCGCCGCCCTCTAGTCCGGAGCCTCCAGCGACGCCCTCTAGTCCGGAGCCTCCAGCGACGCCCTCTAGTTCGGAGCCTCCAGCGACGGGCTTCAGTCAGGAGCAGCCAGAGTCTCCCTCCTGTCCGGAGCAGCCAGAGTCTCCCTCCTGTCCGGAGCAGCCAGAGTCTTCCTCCTGTCCGGAGCAGCCAGAGTCTACCTCCTGTCCGGAGCAGCCAGAGTCTCCCTCCTGTCCGGAGCAGCCAGACTCTCCCTCCTGTCCGGGGCCCGCTGCGAGGGTCCCCGGTCTGGGGTCGGCGGTAAGGGTCCCCGCTCCAGAGGCGCCACCTAAGTGGGCCAAGACTAAGGTGGAGCGGGGTCCACGTCCCGCACCAGAGCCGCCACCGCCGTGAAATGCCCACCGAGACCCTCCCCTATTGGTTCAGGTTTTGCAGCCGGAGTCCGCACTTTTGGGAGGGGGGTACTGTCACGCCCTGACCGTAGAGATCCTTTTTATGTCTCTTTTTGACAGACAGACAGACAGACAGACAGACAGACAGACAGACAGACAGACAGACAGACAGACAGACAGACAGACAGACAGACAGACAGACAGACAGACAGACAGACAGACAGACAGACAGACAGACAGACAGACAGACAGAGAGACGGGGAGATGGGGAGACTGAGAGATAAAGATGTGGGTCAGTGTCTAATAGGCCAGAAACACGTTGAGTCCAGACCAGTCAATAACTACATTGCTCTGGCCAAAGCCCACTGAACGTCATCGCATTGCACCTGATCTGCATAGCTGATTGATCAGTTACTATTACAGTCCATTGCTGCACTGTGTGTCTTTGTGGTATGCCAGGGGATTACATGTTTGATTTGATTCATCCTGTTGTGTGTATTGTATTGTGTTGATGTTGTTATTTGGCTTCATGTTGTTTTGAATTGTGTGTTCATGTTCACAGGGCTCCCTTGAGAATGAGACCCTGGTCTCAATGGTGACCCCCTGTCTAAACAAAAGTATTTAACTATATTATACACATGAGTAAATCTGAATTCAGGGTTTAGTATCAGTACAAATGATCATGGATAAGAATAGGGCAGACAATTCTGAAGTGGAGAAATTGTATTCTGTTCTGTCGGAAGGCAAGAGAGGAGATGAGAGAGGAGGGAGGAGTATAGGGTTGAACTATAATAACCAATGTGACACTGTGTCCTGTGGATATTGGATGATAGGAGGATTTGAAGACGTCACTGGTATAGTAGAGGTTAGAGATACCGTAGTGTGATGGGGAGGATGACTGTCACTAAGCCCTGACAGAATAAATGTCACCTGGCGGCTGCTCCTCAAGGTCATCACACATCAGAGTGTCCTTCCTTCCTTCCATCCTTCCTGCCGTCCATCCTTGCTTCCCTGCTTCCTTCCTTGTTTCCTTCCTTCCCTCCTTCATCCTTCCCTTCCTTGCAGTACTCAACCCTACAATGTGCAGTAGGCTCCAATTGACCTGCCTCTAGCAGGCATCCTGTTCCAAAATACTTGCGGGTGTTGGTACTGTAGCTTCAACTTTATAATTTAATTTCTCACTTCTGGGGCTGCTCAATAATGTATCGTTATTGCAGTGGCAGAACATGAGGTCTGGTGAGATGATTTCTACCTTCTTATTTACTAATATATGAGAGAGAGGGAGAGAGAAAGGAGAGGATGTTATCATAGTTAAAGATGGATGGAGACGAAGGCGGGTACACTTGCCCACTGCAGTCCCTACAGAGGAGGAAGCTGCCAACAGCTCTGTTGAGGTCAGGCTCATAGCAAATTAGGATGTTGAGGAAGAGGACCATGAAGGCATTGGCTGATTTGCCCATGGTTTTTATTATTACGTACTATTATGCCTATATATACAGTGGGGCAAAAAAGTATTTAGTCAGCCACCAATTGTGCCAGTTCTCCCACTTAAAAAGATGAGAGAGGCCTGTAATTTTCATCATAGGTACACTTCAACTATGACAGACAAAATGAGAAACAAAAATCCAGAAAATCACATTGTAGGATTTTTTATGAATTTATATGCAAATTATGGTGGAAAATAAGTATTTGGTCACCTACAAACAAGCAAGATTTCTGTCTCTCACAGATCTGTAACTTCTTCTTTAAGAGGCTCCTCTGTCCTCCACTCGTTACCTGTATTAATGGCACCTGTTTGAACTTGTTATCAGTATAAAAGACACCTGTCCACAACCTCAAACAGTCACACTCCAAACTCCACTATGGCCAAGACCAAAGAGCTGTCAAAGGACACCAGAAACAAAATTGTAGACCTGCACCAGGCTGGGAAGACTGAATCTGCAATAGGTAAGCAGCTTGGTTTGAAGAAATCAACTGTGGGAGCAATTATTAGGAAATGGAAGACATACAAGACCACTGATAATCTCCCTCGATCTGGGGCTCCACGCAAGATCTCACCCCGTGGGGTCAAAATTATCACAAGAACGGTGAGCAAAAATCCCAGAACCACACGGGGGGACCTAGTGAATGACCTGCAGAGAGCTGGGACCAAAGTAACAAAGCCTACCATCAGTAACACACTACGCCGCCAGGGACTCAAATCCTGCAGTGCCAGACGTGTCCCCCTGCTTAAGCCAGTACATGTCCAGGCCCGTCTGAAGTTTGCTAGAGAGCATTTGGATGATCCAGAAGAAGATTGGGAGAATGTCATATGGTCAGATGAAACCAAAATATAACTTTTTGGTAAAAACTCAACTCGTCGTGTTTGGAGGACAAAGAATGCTGAGTTGCATCCAAAGAACACCATACCTACTGTGAAGCATGGGGGTGGAAACATCATGCTTTGGGGCTGTTTTTCTGCAAAGGGACCAGGACAACTGATCTGTGTAAAGGAAAGAATGAATGGGGCCATGTATCGTGAGATTTTGAGTGAAAACCTCCTTCCATCAGCAAGGGCATTGAAGATGAAACGTGGCTGGGTCTTTCAGCATGACAATGATCCCAATCACACCGCCCGGGCAACGAAGGAGTGGCTTCGTAAGAAGCATTTCAAGGTCCTGGAGTGGCCTAGCCAGTCTCCAGATCTCAACCCCATAGAAAATCTTTGGAGGGAGTTGAAAGTCTGTGTTGCCCAGCAACAGCCCCAAAACATCACTGCTCTAGAGGAGATCTGCATGGAGGAATGGGCCAAAATACCAGCAACAGTGTGTGAAAACCTTGTGAAGACTTACAGAAAATGTTTGACCTCTGTCATTGCCAACAAAGGGTATATAACAAAGTATTGAGATAAACTTTTGTTATTGACCAAATACTTATTTTCCACCATAATTTGCAAATAAATTCATTAAAAATCCTACAATGTGATTTTCTGGATTTTTTTTCTCGCATTTTGTCTGTCATAGTTGAAGTGTACCTATGATGAAAATTACAGGCCTCTCTCATCTTTTTAAGTGGGAGAACTTGCACAATTGGTGGCTGACTAAATACTTTTTTGCCCCACTGTATATATATTAGGTCTATGTTTTTTAAATACTATCGCTCTCCCTCTTTCTCTCTTAAATATAGGACCGTGTGGTGGACTGTCGGCTCTCAGACCTTCGTGAGGAGGACACTGTAAAAGGACAGGCAGGGACTGAAGAAAGGGCAGAGGAACAATCACACCCTCAGAGGACACAACCTCACAGCCCAGGTGAGCAGAATAGGATACACCAGGGTTACAGGACACACACTAACACACACACACAAGACATTGACTGGCAGAGAATAAACATTTGTCTAGCCTGGTACCAGATCTGTTCACCCTATTGTATGATTGAAGTGCTTTGAGAGACTAGTCAAGGAGCATATCACCTCCACCCTACCTGACACCCTAGACCCACTCCAATTTGCTTACCGTCCCAATAGGTCCACAGACGACGCAATCGCAATCACACTGCACACTGCCCTAACCCATCTGGACAAGAGGAATACCTATGTAAGAATGCTGTTCATCGACTACAGCTCAGCATTTAACACCATAGTATCCTCCAAACTCGTCATTAAGCTCGAGACCCTGGGTCTCGACCCCGCCCTGTGCAACCGGGTCCTGGACTTCTTGACGGGCCGCCCCCAGGTGGTGAGGGTAGGAAACAACATCTCCATCCCGCTGATCCTCAACACTGGGGCCCCACAAGGGTACGTTCTCAGCCCTCTCCTGTACTCCCTGTTCACCCATGACTGCGTGGCCACGCACGCCTCCAACTCAATCATCAAGTTTGCAGACGACACTACAGTGATAGGTTTGATTACCAACAACGACGAGACGGGAGGAGGTGAGGGCCCTCGGAGTGTGGTGTCAGGAAAATAACCTCACACTCAATGTCAACTAAACAAAGGAGATGATCGTGGACTTCAGGAAACAGAAGAGGGAGCAGCCCCCTATCCACATCGACGGGACAGTAGTGGAGAAGGTGGAAAGTTTTAAGTTCCTCGGTGTACACATCACGGACAAACTGAAATGGTCCACCCACACAGACAGCATGGTGAAGAAGGCGCAGCAGCGCCTCTTCAACCTCAGGAGGCTGAAGAAATTCGGCTTGTCAACAAAAACACTCACAAACGTTTACAGATGCACAATCGAGAGCATCCTGTCGGGCTTTATCACCGCCTGGTACGGCAACTGCTCCGCCCACAACCATATGGATCTCCAGAGAGTAGTGAGGTCTGCACAACGCATCACCGGTGGCAAACTACCTGCCCTCCAGGACACCTACACCACCTTATGTCACAGGAAGGCCAAAAAGATCATCAAGGACATCAACCACCAGAGCCATGGCCTGTTCACCCCGTTATCATCCAGAAGGTGAGCTCAGTACAGGTGCATCGAAGCTGTGACCGAGAGACTGATAAACAGCTTCTATCTCAAGGCCATCAGACTGCTAAACAGCCATCCCTAACATTGAGTGGCTGTTGCCAACATACTGACTCAAATCTCTAGCCACTTTAATAATTGGATGTAATAAACGTATCACTAGCCACATTAAACAATGGCACTTTATGTCATGTTTACATACCCTACATTACTCATCTCATATGTATATACACTGTACTCTATACTTGATTTGCGGGCAAGCGGTTATGCATCGTAGGGGGCCGAAATTGTTTTAGGTTGAGGCACTCCAGGTAGTGTGAATCATTACGCACATAGGGACCAGTAAAGGTAGGTATCAAACATGTCTATACTGACACCCTGTCTAGGGAATAGGGTTCCATTTGGAATGCAGCCCTATCATTGAAAGATGATAAACTATTGTTCCTCCTGTGCAGGGTGTACCTGGTGTTGGCCTACACTGAGAAGACAGAGGAGAAGGGTCGTGTGAGAGGTCTGGTTGTCAGAAAGACTAAGATCCTGGGGAAGGCATCCTACAAGCAGATGGGTCAGTATGTCCAAACACAATATTAAAAGTTATACTCCATATGGATGTTGAATAGAATAGAATGCCCTTATGAAACCAGATTGACCACTGTGCTCACACCGGTTTCACTTCACTTCACTTCAAAAGGCAGAGGTTCGTAAACGGGTCAGAGTCAGGCAGGTACAGAATGGCAGGCAGGCTCAGGTTTAGGGCAGGCAGAATGGTCAGAATCGGGGAAACTAGGAAACAATACTTGAGCAAGCAGGGAGATGGGAAAACACGCTGGTAAGACCTGACAAGACAAGACGAACTGGCAACAGACAAACAGAGAACACAGGTATAAATACACTGGGGATAATGAGGAAGATGGGCGACACCTGGAGGGGGGTGGAGACAAGCACAAAGGGTGTGACTCAGCCTACCAACGCCCGACCCAAACCGCCTCCACACTCGTCTTCTTTCCCCCATCTTCACCTCCTTCTGGTCCCCCAGCTTACTCCCCCACTGGCCCTGCCTCCTACTCCCGTCGGCCAACCAGCCACCGGCTGCACACCTGCTTCCAGGTCCACCGCAGCTACTCCGAGTTAGCCGACTCTGCCCACCAGAGGCTCCCACCTCAGGTCCTCCAGGACCCTATCCTGCATGTTCCTCACCCTTGTATGTTTTCATTTCCTTATCTCATACATTCAGCATGCCAGCCTGCCTGCATTTTTGATTGATGACTCCCATGTCCTTGGAGATGTAACGAAATTGTTCCTGTTATGACTCTGCACGTGATAGGCTATAGGCCTAGTGTAATGGATGTACAGATACAATTTAAGTTTTAAAAGACAATTATTGTTATTATATGCCTTATTCTTATCATGTTGTGTAATTCCGGATACATTTTGATGACATTATCCCTCAGATTAATATTTAATGTTATGGTGTAACGGTCGTCTGTTGAAGAAGGTGTGGACCAAAGCGCAGCGTGGTAAGTGTTCATGATTATTTATTAAAAACAGAACACTGAGACAAAATAACAAAATGTAACAACACAAAACAGTTCTGTCTGGTTCAGACACAAAAACAGAAAACAACTACCCACAAAGCATTGGTGGGGAAAAGCTACCTAAGTATATTTCTCAATCAGAGACAACGATAGACAGCTGCCTCTGATTGAGAACCACACCCGGCCAAACACAAAGAAATACAAAACATAGAAAATGAACATAGAATGCCCATCCAAATCACACCCTGACCAAACCAAAATAGAGACATAAAAAGCTCTCTACGGTCAGAGCGTGACATATGGCTCTATGATGGTGATAACTTGCACTTTTTTTTTTACATGTTTGAATGACACAATGTATTCCACTAAACTCATTCTTTCAATAAAGTTATTGTTATATGAATATAATATTATTTGTTTATCACAAAAATGCTGTTTTAAAACCAACCTAATTTGGGTAAATATTGGATAGAACACACGTTGGGTTATTTTTACGCAGCCAGTTGGGTCCCAAACAAGCCATTGTTTTCTTTAAGGTGGGTTGTTGATGCTGGATTTTACACCAGTTTCAAATATCTGAAAATACAATATTTTGGGTTATGGAAAACATATTCCACATTGGTTTAGATGCTACAATGATTCTCTACACTATACATTGCTTTTTTTGTCACATAAAGTAAAATTAGGCAAACTATTACAATTTTAGCAACCAGGAAATGGTGGAGCTATTTCTACATATTGCACCTTTAAGTAGTGGACAGAACACGTGTGGTTATTTTGACCCAGCCAGTTGGGTTGCGTGATTACCCAAATATGGGTTAATTTAACCATCAGTTGGGTATTGTTTTACTCTCACGCTGGGTTGACCTAGCATCTGGGTCTTTTTTAAAGTAATTCTTAGGTTACGCTCAGGAGGCGTGGCTTATTAGAGGCGTGGCTTTCCGCTAAATGTTATTGGCCATCCGTGAGAGTAAATGTCATTCCTGTTCATCATTTTAAGTTTACATACTGATAATTCAAATTTCAATAATAATTGCTTTAACACATTCTTTAATATTAAGATGCTTTAAGACTATCATAGTAAGGTTTACCACCTTACTGTACCCCAACAATAGAATTTACATAACCTTTAAGGAAACTCACACACTTCTGTAAGCGTCATTGGAGCTACACATTTTTTTCACTTTCCAGCTTAATTTTCAATAACTATGCAAAAGAACAGATGACCAAGAATGACATTTACTCTCATGGGTGGCTAAAAATTATTTTCTCAAAGCCACGCCCCTACTAAACTACACCTCCAGTCTTCCGATCTGATCCATTGCGTCATAGCTCAATAACAAAGCATCAACAACCCAACAGTTTTTAAAGAAAACAACCCAACTAAGTGACCCAACGCCAGCAACCCAGCAGTTGGGTCAACCAAACAACCCAGCATTTTTCAGAGAGTGTGTGTGTACTAAGACTGAATTGTTCACAAATGAGCTCTGGCAGAGTGGGTAAACATTAAACCGGCTGAGAGATGTATCCTCACACAGACACACACACACAGTCACACATACACACACGGTTATGTATGATTCCCTGTTTGTGGTGTGTTTGGGGAGACTTGCAGCTCTGGTTTAGTCCTCCTCTGGGTCTCAGAGACAGATGGAGGGAGAAGTGTGTCACTGGGTCAAACCTCGGCAGCCATTTTAGAGAGACACCACTGTCACCTTCTCTAACCCAGACTGCACAGGGAAATGGATGACTTGGATGACTTAATTTATTCAGATGTGTTTGTGTTCTTTCCCAAAGTGCTGCTACTCGGGAGGTTTAAGCCATAAAATATGAATATTTTTTCTTCTTTTCATGCTGTTTCTGTCATTGTGGCTACGTTTTGTTAGTTCTGCTCTGTTTCATTTCATTGTAGTGTAGCTGTACTGTCTTTAACATGGAGGAATATTTTCCAAACTCTATTCACCTGTGGAGACCAAGCACCCTGTGGAAATCAAAGCCAGGATTATGCAAATCAAAATAGAACCGTGTGTGGACGCCTCGGCCCAGTGACCCCATCACACACCCACACATGCATACACACAATCCAGTACACGCACCCACGCACACACATATTCACAAACACCCACCCACACACAAACGCACAGGGTGAAATTACCCAGCACCCCCTGCTCACCATATCGACCTCAAAGTTATCATGGTATCCCGTGCCGTGTGTGTGTGTGTGTGTGTGTGTGTGTGTGTGTGTGTGTGTGTGTGTGTGTGTGTGTGTGTGTGTGTGTGTGTGTGTGTGTGTGTGTGTGTGTGTGTGTGTGTGTGTGTGTGTGTGTCCCAGCCTGCTCTGTGTGCTCGGGTGTGAGCTGCATGGCAATCCAGTCATTAGAACGGCACCGCTGATTATCATAGACACACACACACACACACTCCCAGACAGACTGCAGGCTGGGACTGGGGCTGCAGGGCTGGGGCAAGGTCAGTAGATTCTCCAGCTGTGCTAAAACGACATTTTACTCTCTTTGTTAGAATCATTCTGAATAATTTAGTGGCTGTGGTTGAAAAAGGGGTGTGAGGGTTTTGTGTCTTTTTGTCTTTGTGTCTTAAAGGCTGGGGCCGTGTTTGAACCAGGCCTGATCGATGGTTATGGATGAGACAGAGGAGAGGAGGAAGGGTAGTCCAGAGGCTGCAGCGCCGGATTAAAGAAACATCTCTCACACGCTCTCCTCAGAACACTGAACACTGCAGACTCACAGTGCTGCTGACACACAGATTTTACACACACACACACACACACACACACACACACACACACACACACACACACACACACACACACACACACACACACACACACACACACACACACACACATACGAATGAAGGCACACACACACAACACATGCATGCCTGCATGCTCACACATGTGCTCACAGACATCCATCTCACGTATTGTCTATTAATGGATTTCCCCCAATGATTGTTTTCCTGTTGAACATCGTTGTGGTCATTTACTGCATTCGGAGAGAGGAGAGAAAGCAGGGCAGTGTCAGAGGAGAGTCATTCTGTTTTATCTTCTGTTTTGTCATTTCATCCCTGTATACCAGCTGATGTCCTTCACTGGTCGTTTTCTCCTCTTTGACAGACAGACATCTGATGCTTGTCTGATGTTGGATGGGATCTAACAGCTGACGTTGGTCTCACACTCCCCTGGCACCTCGCTGGAAAGAGCTTAAAACACAGCAGCGTGTGTGTGTGTGTGTGTGTGTGTGTGTGTGTGTGTGTGTGTGTGTGTGTGTGTGTGTGTGTGTGTGTGTGTGTGTGTGTGTGTGTGTGTGTGTGTGTGTGTGTGTGTGTGTGTGTGTGTGTGTGTGTGTGTGTGTGTGATGCGTCCATGTGTTTGTGTGTGTGATGCGGGGTCTCAGAAGCAGGAGTTCAGTTTTCATAAACAGACAAGTGGGGGTTTATAGAATAGATGGTTACACACCGGGGCTGCAACTCTCTGCAGCTCTACCTACTTCGCCCAGTAGCAGGCTGGCACACTACGACCTTCAATATCAGATGAGGAAAACCTCAGCCTTTTATGGCGGGCTACTCTATTACTGCTGTTGTTAATGTGTTATTACCTGCTGTATTCATTAAGGCACACATAGCAAACATACCAAATACAAGCGTTTCTTATTGGACAATTTCTGGTAGTGCTTCACAGTTTCAGTCTGTTTGACGCCTAATGAATACAACCCTGGTTACTGTATCATCTCTTCCACCTGACCGGGGAACAGTGACGTGAAGGAGCACCACTGTTGCATATTCACAGATGTAATGGAACTCTCCCTGCTTCTCTCTCTCTCTCTCTCTCTCTCCCCCTCTCCCTCTCCCTCTCTCTCTCTCTCTCTCTCTCTCTCTCTCTCTCTCTCTCTCTCTCTCTCTCTCTCTCTCTCTCTCTCTCTCTTTCTCTCTCTCTGCTCCTGTCTCTCTGCTCCTGTCTCTCTCTCTCTCTCTGCTCCTGTCTCTCTGCTCCTGTCTCTCTGCTCCTGTCTCTAGTGTGCTGAGATGTCAGTATTATGATGTGTTCTCCATAGTAATGAGCTCCATCCAACTACTCCTGTGTGCTTGAGAGCTCCTGATGCAATCCCACAGTACATTCATTCAATAACATACCCCTTGGTCCTATATTTTCACACGTAAACTATGATTCAAAGTGGATCGTATGTAGTTCACGGTCAAAGGTACAATTAATGAACCCTTGATGCCATATCATCGTATCATTAATCAAAGTAAGTAACACGTTGACTGAATATGGAAATTGGCTGTGTAGCTCAATCTGGTGAAGTATTAGTTGTACATAGTGCCTGGCAAATAAACGAATAATCTCGCCAGCTGCTCAGCTTGTCTGTCTTTCCTTTACTCTCTCTAAGTGCATGTAGAGCCGATGGATCGTTAGATGACTAAAGGGGGATCACATCCCAGTCCCAGTGGGGGTGTGACTCAATACCAGTCACTAATAGTCCTCCTACCCACCCCCAAACGTCAGTTAGCCTGTTGGTCATGATGTCCTTAAAGGAAAACCCCCCCAAAATTATATTTTTGGTATTTGTTTCATTAGTCCATTGTTCACATAGTCCCTAAATGTTTTGCTTGTCAGCAATCAAGTTTTCAAGACATACAACTTTCAAAATACAGAAATCATCCACCGCAAGATGCATTTTGCATCATATGACGCTAAATGCATCGTACGGGGATGATTTCTGTATTTTGAAAGTTACATATGTTGATAACTTGATTGCTGACAAGCAAAACACTTTGGGACTATGTGAACGATGGACTAATGAAACAAATACCAAAATAGTGGGTGGAGTTATCCTTTAACACAGTGACTGACCTCCCTTTTATCCTCTATAGCTTCTGACAGGAAGAGAATAATAGAGATATCCTCTGGCTTAGTGAGGGCTGCTTGGAATACAAAGGCAATACATATGAAATATACACTGATTGAACAAAACATTAGGAACACCTTCCTAATATTGAGTTGCACCCCCTTTTGCCTTCAGAACAGCCTCAGTTCGTAGGGACATGGATTCTACAAGGTGTCGAAAGCATTCCACAGGGATGCTGGCCCATGTTGACTCCAATGCCTCCTACAGTTGTGTCAAGTCGGCTGGATGGTGGACAATTCTTGATACACACGGGAAACTGTTGAGCTTGAAAAACCCAGCAGCATTGCAGTTCTTGACACACTCAAACCGGTGTGCCTGGCACCTACTACCATACCCTGTCCAAAGGCACTTAAATCTCGTCTTGCCCATTCACCCTCTGAATGGCACACATATACAATCCATGTCTCAATTGTCTCAAGGCTTAAAAATCCTTCTTTAACCTGTCTCCTCCCATCCATCTACACTGACTGAAGTGGATTTAACAAGTGACGCCAATAAGGGATCATAGCTTTCACCTGAATTCACCTGGTCAATATATGTAATGGAAAGAGCCAGTGTTCCTAATGTTTTGTACACTCAGTGTACTGTACATGCTTTAATAAACATGAACAGAGACATTTAAACATGAACAGAGACATTTAAACATGAACAGAGACATTTAGACATGAACAGAGACATGCACAGTGGCCCTGCTAGGGAAATGTATTGTAGCTCCACTAACAAGATGTACTGTACTGTAGCTCCATAAGAGCGTTGTATACTGTAGCTAATGTATTCTACTTTTGACAGAGTGGAAGTTTATCTTCAGATTGGAAAGCAACAACCGGCTGAATTTGAGTGTAGCCTTTCCGGGAACCTCTTAGCTACGCACGCGCAATTTGTTTTTTAACAACAAACACATACAGAAGATGAAATACACACACATGCACGCATACACACACACACACACTCACACGAGCAGTCACTCTGCTTTTGTAGTCGGAATGCCCTGGGAGCTCATTAGAAGGAGTGTGTATTTTCTTATCTGTTGAGAGCAGAGACACATCTCTATCTACATCTCTATTATAAGAAAGAGCATGTTTGCTAGACATCTCTATTCTCTGTCATCAGACTGCTGCATCTCTACACTGACTGAATACTGGGTGGTCGTTTGTTTCACGTCACAGTAACTCAACACAAAGACAATAAGTAAAGTAACAGCAAAGTAGCACAAGTGTTAGTTTGCTAGCAGCCATAGAGTGAGCCATAAAGCCTCGGCGCCAAGAGGAGAGCAGCGCTTACTAATAAGGGTTAAAGGTTAAAGGTCAGGTTGAGGGTTAACGTCACCACCAGCATCATCTGCTCTCCCTGTTCCTAGCGTCACACATAGTAGCATGGAGCCACCTCCTTCACTACACCCCATCAGTTGCCGGACCGGACATGATCTCCTTTGTGCTGTGTGTGTGTGTGTGTGTGTGTGTGTGTGTGTGTGTGTGTGTGTGTATGTGTGTGTGTGTGTGTGTGTGTGTGTGTGTGTGTGTGTGTGTGTGTGTGTGTGTGTGTGTGTGTGTGTGTGTGTGTGTGCGTGCCTGCATGCGTGCGTGCGTGCGTACGTACGTGCGTACGTGCTAGTACTTGGTTGATGATCCAGAACCATATCCCTACAGGACTAATAGTACGCCCCTGCCCACGGCCCGAGCCAATCAGAGGATGACACACACTCGTAGAGAAACTGTATCCCATAGCAACGCATCTGACCCGCATCACCTGTCAATGGTGCCCAGAATGCACTATGAATAAACAAAAATAGAGGATGTTCCATTTATCTACCTCGCTTCCCTTTCTTCCTTACTGACACGCCCTCAACGATCTGAGAGGACTGGATAAGTGTCAACAAGATGGTGGACACACCCTCTGACCTATCAAGAGGCTAGGTTAGTGGCATACCTCCTACTCTTCAGGGGGAGTGACACAGTGCAGTGCACAGGAATAGAGGGGATGTTAGGGAGGTAGGGAATCAGAATGCGGAGACAGACTCAGCCCACAGGAAGTCTATCTCAGTGTCTTTGACCTCTGGGGTGACCTCTGGGGTGAGCATCAAACAGTCCCATCCTCCAGTCCTGCTCTGCCTGTCTAGACAAAGGGATACGGAGAGAGACTGCGGACAGAGAAAGGAGAGAGGGCAGAGGGCTAGCTAACTGGAGGGAGATAGGGGGAGATGCAGAGGGCACAAGGCTAATTAGTGGTAGACAGATAGAGAGCATAGTGCTAATTGCCTGACGACAACCATTTTGGCATGATCAAGTATTCAGTGGGAGAGAGAGAGGGTGAGGAGGGAGGGGGAAGGAGGAGAAGGGAGGAAGGTAAAGTGAGAAGGGGGTGAAGCAGTGTGTTGTTTTCTGAGAGGAGGGGGAGGATGGAGAAGTAGAAGGATGAGGCAGTGTAAGAGTTGTGTTTCAGTTAGGAGGGGGTTAGGAGCAGTGAGGCAGTGTAAGAGTTGTGTTTCAGTTAGGAGGGGGTGAGGAGCAGTGAGGCAGTGTAAGAGTTGTGTTTCAGTTAGGAGGGGGTGAGGTGAGAAGTGGGTGAGGAGGGGTGAGGCAGTGTAAGAGTTGTGTTTCAGTGAGGAGGGGGTGAGGAGGGGTGAGGCAGTGTAAGAGTTGTGTTTCAGTGAGGAGGGGTGAGGTGAGGAGGGGTGAGGCAGTGTAAGAGTTGTGTTTCAGTTAGGAGGGGGTGAGGTGAGGAGGGGTGAGGCAGTGTAAGAGTTGTGTTTCAATGAGGAGGGGGTGAGGAGCAGTGAGGCAGTGTCAGAGTTGTGTTTCAGTTAGGAGGGGGTGAGGTGAGGAGGGGTGAGGCAGTGTAAGAGTTGTGTTTCAGTTAGGAGGGGTGAGGAGGGGTGAGGCAGTGTAAGAGTTGTGTTTCAGTCAGGACGGGGTGAGGTGAGGAGGGGTGAGGCAGTGTAAGAGTTGTGTTTCAGTCAGGACGGGGTGAGGTGAGGAGGGGGTTAGGAGCAGTGGTGGGAAAAGTACCCCATTTTCATACTAAAAGTAAAAACACCTTAATAGAAAATGACTCAAGTAAAAGTTAAAGTCACCCAGTAAAATCTACCTGAGTAAAAGTCTAAAAGTATTTGGTTTTAAATATACTTAAGTATCAAAAGTAAATGTAATTGCTAAAATATACGTATCAAAAGTAAAACTATAAATCATTTCAAATTCCTTATATTAAGCAAACCAGATTACACCATTTAAAAAATGTTTTATCTACAGTATGGGTTAGCCAGGGGCACACTCCAACATTCAGACATTATTGAGTCCGCCAGTTCAGAGGCAGTAGGGATGACCAGGGATGTTCTGTTGATAAGTGCGTAGATTGGACCCTTTTCCTGTCCTGCTAGGCATTCAAAATGTAACTAGTACTTTCGGGTGTCAATGAAAATGTATGGAGTAAAAAGTACTATATTTCCTTAAAGAATGTATTGAAGTAAAAGTAAAAGTAGTCAAAAATATAAATAGTAAAGTAAAGTATAGATACCCCAAAAAATTACTTAAGTAGTACTTTAAAGTATTTTTACTTAAGTACTTTACACCACTGGTTAGGAGGGGTGAGGCAGGGTTACTGCAGAGTGTTGTACTACTGTGACCTGGCCCTCTAAGCCCCCAAAGGTGAGCAGAATTCCTAATGAGCTCTGAACTGTTAACAAGACTCGAGATCCACACTCGGGAATTCTGTTGCTTCCTATCAGGAATTATATTCTCTAATAGGAAGCGTCCACCCTCCCACCCCCCTTGCTCTCATTACACACACATACACACACACACACCGCACACCTGACACATGCACAAACACACACACCACACATACACACACCTCCCTCAACCCTTCCCCTCTGTGCCTGAGGGACAAATCTAGGCGCCCGGCTAGACCAACGAATAACAGCTCAAATTGGAGGAAATGGGATCTAAAATTACATTTCACAGAGTCTCATTGACAGTGCATGCCTGAGACCTGGTTAGATTCATATTAAGACTCAATATCCTGTAGGGACATCAGAAATATTAGTCAAGCATCACGTAGCAATATAACATCTGCCCATTCACGTCGCTTTGATCAGGTTATAGAGACAGAGAGGCTGAGAAAATGTAATGTTAATGTGGTTACAATATTAAGCACCTAATATATATACATCCTAATATATCTGCAGTCCAAAAGATTCACTATCGTGAAAAAATGGAAGGGGGCGGGTGGAATTTTCCTTTTTCCCCCAGCACACATGGACTCATTTTTAAGGATATTAATGACGGTAATGAGACATTATTTGTCATAGTCTATAAAGAGTATAGGTGTAACAATATCTGGTTTGATATATCAGTGAATTGATGACAGAGCTGTAGAGAAGACAGGGCCCTGCCCAGGCCACAATATGTTACACTGACGCCACCTACTGGTCACAGTAGATAAGGCATATTCCCCATTGATACAGTAATAGACACAGTGTGTGTCTATGGAGCCACTTCCTTCACTACACCCCATCAGTTGCCCGACCGGACATGATCTCCTTTGTGGTGTGTGTGTGTGTGTGTGTGTGTGTGTGTGTGTGTGTGTGTGTGTGTGTGTGTGTGTGTGTGTGTGTGTGTGTGTGTGTGTGTGTGTGTGTGTGTGTGTGTGTGTGTGGTGTGTGTCTAATCTCTGTAGCCCACAGTATCACATATACCAATCTGTTTCCTCTGAGTGTCCACACTCTGTTTAATCCCAGCTACCTCTTTCACAAACCAACCATCTTGTGTCTGTCTGTTTCCTATCAGACAGTGCCAACTAAACCCACAGGGGCCAACTAGCCCCCTCGTCTGCACTCCAGCCACTGACCCACTCACTCTCAACTACATGATGACACTACAGCAAGTCAACCCAACCAGAACATCATCACCTTATTAGGGGGCTGAAGGTATTCATCGCTAACTCATCAGCACCATACGGTGGTCAAACAGACACAATGCAGTTAACTGGACTTATTTGCCCACTTTCGACAAATCAGACTTCCGCCCTATTCCGATTCCACCTCCTTCTCCCTGAAGTGTGCACTCATTCACCCCAGAAATGGCCAGTACTTCTGTTACATGTATTTGAAATATGTATTTCAATTACTTCTGAGTATTTAATCATTTGTATTACACTGGGCTGAACTACACCCCTATGTATTTTGTAACAAGATACCTTCCAGAGCTGTAATTTCTATTTTCAAAATACAAAATACTTTTCTATACCATTTTTTAATTGTGGTTCACAATTTTGTGCCCCCCCCCCCCCTTTCACCTTGCATTGGTATCAGAAGTCTGATGGCACTAAGGTGGGATAAGAGTGTCTGCTAAATAACTAAATATATACTGAACATAAATATATGTTACTGATTTACAGTTCATAATAAGGAAATCTGTCACTTTAAATAAATTCATTAGGCCCTAATTTATGGATTTCACATGACTGGGACTACAGATATGCATCTGTAGGTCACAGATACCTTTAAAAAAAGGTAGGGGCGAGGATCAGAAAACCAGTCAGTATCTGGTGTGATCACCATTTGCCTCATGCAGTGTGACACATCTCTTTTGCATAGAGTTGATCGGGCTGTTGATTGTGGCCTGTGGAATGTTGTCCCACTCCTCTTCAATGGCTGTGTGAAGTTGCTGGATATTGGCGGGAACATTTTGGCGAGAGCATCCCAAACATGCTCAATGGGTGACATGTCTGGTGAGTATGCAGGTGTAACGGATGTGAAATGGCTAGCTAGTTAGCAGGTACGCGCTAATAGCGTTTCAATCAGTTACGTCACTTGCTCTGAAACCTAGAAGTAGTGTTGCCCCTTGCTCTTCAAGGGCCGCGGCTTTTGTGGAGCGATGGGTAACGATGCTTCGTGGGTGACTGTTGTTGATGTGTGCAGAAGGTCCCTGGTTCGCACCCGAGGTCGGGGCGAGGGGACGGTCTAAAGTTATACTGTTACACAGGCCATGGAAGAACTGAGGCCTTTTCAGCTTCCAGGAATTGTGTACAGATCCTTGCGACGTGGGGCTGTGTATTATCATGCTGAAACATGAGGTGATGGCGGGGGATGAATGGCACGACAATGGGCCTCAGGATCTCATCACGGTATCTCTGTACATTCAAATTACCATTGATAAAACGCAATTGTGTTCATTGTCCGTAGCTTATGCCTGCCCATACCATAACCCCAACGCCATCATGAGGCACTCTGTTCACAACGTTGACATCAGCAAACCGCTCACACAACCAACACCATACACATGGCCTGCGGTTGTCAGGCCATGAGGACGTAAAGCCAAATTCTATAAAACTACGTTGGAGGTGGCTTATGGTAGTGAAATGAATATGAATTACACTCTCTTTCAAAACTTGAGACATCTGTGGCATTATGTTGTGTGACAAAACTGCACATTTTAGTGGCCTTTTATGGTCCCCAGCACGAAGTGCACCTGTGTATTGATCATGCCGTTTAAACAGCTTCTCAATATGCCACACTTGTCAGGTGGATGGATTATCTTGGCAAAGGAGACATGCAAAGGAGGGATGTAAACAAATGTGTGCACAAAATTTGAGAGAAATAAGCTTTTTGTGCATATGGAACATTTCTGGGATCTTTTATTTCAGCTCATGAAACATGGGACCAACACTTTTCACGTTTATATTTTTGTTCAGTGTAAATGTATTGTATATGTAAAAATATACATTTGCAAAGCATTTGGAGTGTTATTCGAATGAGTTCCGGCCCAAAACAAGGCCAATAATAATACATAGTGTGCTGTGCAGTTCATTTTAGTTCATTTTCACATATACATTTTGCCAATTTAGCAGACACTCTTATCCAGAGTGACTTACAGTCAGTGCATTCAACTAAGGGAGATAAACAAGTCATAGCAAGTAAAACATTTCTGTAGGCGTTACTGAGAAGGTTGTTGCTGTTCGGGCCGGCTACTTACAAATGTATTTCTGTATTTTAAAATACAATATACATGTATATAACTAAATACATTTAAAAATACAAGTATTTTGTGGTTCACTTTGATACATTGATCTTTATGGTATTTTGTCATTGTATTTTGTCATTTTTGCCCTTTCCCGATTCACCCCAGGCATAAGCCTACATACCCAATTGCTCTCCCGGAGGAGGGTTGGCCAACGTGCAGTCGCAAAGTCTGCCATATGTCTTACAACAATCTGATGCTTTTAAATCCCCGAGGGGGAGTGAGTGAGTACAGGTTTCCAGGCGAAAGGGGAGAATGTGAATTGGGCTACAAGTCTGGACTGTTGAGATGTAAACTATGTAGACAGACTGTGCAGTTGAATGACATGTTTGTTACGCTAGTCTATACAAAAGGATACGTTTGACAAATAACATTGCAGCTGCAGATGAGAGTCTGCATTTATCCAGTCAAAGCGTCCTTAACATCTGATCCAAGACACCTGTGTGTCCTTTGTGCCAGTGGGTGTTAATATCACAGTAATATCACATTAAAAGCAGTACCCAGTATGCTGTTTATACCTCAGTAATAGCAGCCTACAGGTCCCAGAGAGAGACATTTGAACACACTGAGTGAGTTAACATAATTCATGGAGCAGAGGATTGTGGGAAACATAGTTACCTAGGAAACTGAGAGATCCTGCACATGCCACTGTCCCAAAGTACTGTCTGGGACCAAACTGCAGTAGCCTGGGTTATTCTGTCTTTCTAGGTCAGGATTTGTATAGTGGTACATTAGGCATTAGGTACATTAGTAGGGTATATTAATTAGAGCATTATGCAGGGCCTACAGACTAGGACTATGAGACCACATTGCTCAATTATGTTTATCAAAAGAATTCAAATGATCAATTCATAATAAGGCCTATGGGCTAGTAGGTCATTATAAATCAATGACAGATGTTTGTTTGACATTTCAGGTGGCCACATGACCGTTAAACCAGTGGGATGTTACGTCACTACTCACTACTGTATAGTTTAGTAGCGTCTTATGTGGACGTTTACGTTTTTCTGCGCTACAACGCCCCCTCCGACGCGCTCAATTATTCTCTTCTGGCTGCCCACCGAGAGGAAGAGGCGAAGCGAGAGGGTTTACTCCGCCCAAAATCTGTCCGTGAAAGTAAGTGAGAAATGTTTGTATGGCGGTCAATGAGTGTGAAATTTGGTCAACAGAAAATTGAATTGGTCATTTGCTACATGAGGCTTATTTGGTCTAATATACGTTTTATAATGGTTCGGTTGTTGTTACAAATGCACTGATATAAGTGGACACACATGGCATTTCGGCAACTTTGAAAATAAAAAACACTTTATCAGTTTCAAAACTCAGACGGGAATGCGTGCGAAACAGATCAAGACCAGGCTGGAGTTTGAGAAGTCAATGACAGAAGTGAAAATGTTTCTTTAGTTGTTCATTTTCTAAAGAAATCTAAAGGCACAACCTAGATTCAAGCCAATGTCTTAAGTAATTGAACATGTTATTACTCCAACCTTGTGAAAGTGACAAACTGACACGTTTACATTTTCATCAAAAACTCTATATCGAAGGAGTGCCTTTGATTTGCACATGCCCAGTTCAGAGCCATACGATCAATTGACCAGATGACATATTACTGAGCATGAGTTTAGCTAGCCAACGTCACTATTGGGGAAGCAGTTTCTGCCGATCTTCATACTTGTAGGCCTACTGTCTTTGATTTTTGTCAAAGCCCCCTCTCGTTGGCTAGAATGGTCCCACCTGATCTCGCCTCCTCCCAGCAGTCTTCCATCTTTGAGGACATGTATTTCCATTGTTATGGCGGTCACTCGACTATCTTATCAATATAATAGAAAATCTTTGCTGTGGATCAGGCGCTGTCAGGTGCAAGCAAAGCTGCTAATGACACTACCGCAGCTCCGTTAAAAGTACAGAATGTGCCACGAACGAAGAACAAGCGCTGCTCTCTGATTCTCTCCGAGGAGAGAGAGAGATCAACCATGGCCAGCTGGCGGAGAGAGAGCCCGCGGAGCCGGGCAGGACTGGGAGGTAGCAGCCTGAGAGCAGCGAGGAAGCCCCGGCAGAAAGATCCATCCAGCGAGGTAGGGGACGCGGGCGAATCAATGACAGAGCTGCCACAATTGTTACGGCTTTATTTCTATGGAATGCACGGTGTCACTTTGGATATTCTCCTGTCTTCGGCACAGGGGCTTTTCGCTGACAGCGACCCCAAACTGTTCGGTTTTTCCTCCCCGTACCTCTGCATCATGCACTCGCTGACCCATTTCTTGCTGGAAAAAATATATTCGCAAAAGAAGTGCTTTCAAGGACGCCCAGTAGTTTTTCACCTTGTTTTCTATCCCTCTGTGTACATCGGGCTGCAGATTCTGATTGGGAATATTAACACGCTGACCGAGCACGTTAGAATAGTCTCTGCCACTCATCTCGTAGTTCACTACCTACTGTCCCTGTACTTCACCCAAGTATTCCACAAGGGGCTTGCGCGGCTGCGCTACCACTGCCCCGGGAAACGGACCATGTCTACCCCGGCAGAGCGCACCCTGGAGTCGCTGCCAACTAACGGTCTGCCTGATGTTGTGCGATTCGTCTTCTTTGGAATGCACGGCTTTTTGGACGAGATCATTTTTACCTCGATATTCAACCTTGTGGAGAAATTGGACCGGACCATGAGCGGCCACACGTCCCTGTGGTCCTTCCTGATGTACGGAAGCTGCAGCTTCGTGGTAGAGAAACTCTACCTTCATTTACGCTTCAGACGGGGTTGGAGCACCTGGAGGCGGCTCCCCATCTATATCTGCTTCATCTACACCTGGGAGTTCTGTTGGGGGCTGGCGCTTCGGCAGTACGGCGCATGCTCATGGGACTATTCCCACTATCCATTCAACTTCATGGGCCTGATCACGCTCCTCTACCTGCCCGGATGGGTCTGCATCAGTCTCTACCAGGATATCCTGTCCAACGTTCTGCTGCGCGTGGTTGTGTGTGCCAAAGACGAGGAGTGAGGGTACTCAGGGCAGGGCGCTGGCATCAACGTCTGCCCTGTGTCCAGGAAAAAAACTGTATTATAGGCCTAGGCCACATTTGATTTAGGGACTATTGATACTAATACAAATAAAGAAGAGGACATTTAAGATGATCAATGGTGTACCCGCACTTTGTAAAATAATGTGTATTTCCCCAGTGGAAATGTGGTATTGATGTAGCTGTTTAGACAGCCTCTCAGTGATTCTAACGAATAGCCTATCAATTTGTTACAGGTAGCCTAAACACACAGGCATGCCTTGCCTGGCATGTGATGACACATAGACATGCCTTCTGCTGTGATGACAACTGCCATTTCTAACTTTGATGCAGATGAAACAATATTTTACATGTTACACTTCACTTGCTTGCTCATGATTTTAGAGCTGTGAATAATTTCCTAAGCTATATTGACAAAGTCAGCCATATGCATGGCGGCACCATTTGATTTGGTTGGTCTCTTCAATCCCAGCGCATGCTCTGAACTAATTTCTGCATGGCTGCATATGCACATTCGTGATCACTTAATTGCTTAAATCTTATTTTCTTTAAATAAATAAAAAAAGCATGACATTTGGAAATAAAATAGGTTCTAAAAAGTTCAAAATGTATGTAGCATGAGATGTAATCGAACAGAATAGAACGGGTTGTGGACTGAATTAATTTCACTGTGAATCTTTTTCTGAACCTAACCTTACTGTGTTGGAGTGCCTTTCTGAGTAAACCTACAGACAGCTGGACTAAAGACAAACTGAACTACACTGTGGGCCAGGTTCCCCCTAGTCGTGGCTGACCTAAAAAGGAAGCTCAATGGGGAATTGAAAGAGCTTTTTAGTCTACAACTATAGGCTTAATCTGGGTTATGTAAACAGACAATGTGTGCCAGTCAGAGAGACCCTGAGGATCAGATTTAACCTTCTCCCTTTACATAGGGACATCTCCCAAACTGAACTACACTGTGGGCTAGTTTACCTGTAGTCCTGGCTGAACTAAAAACAAAGCTCAATGGGGAATCTCCAGCCCCAGGCTTGTTTATCTAACGTTCATAAAGCAGCGGAGCACGCGTCAGCGTTTTATGGTTTACACTCTACAGGTTGATCTGGAGTGGGCAATATCAGGAGTCAGCAGACCTCGGTTCAAATACTACTTGAAATCTTTCAAGCACTTTCACTGTTTGTTTTCAACTTCTTGGAGTGCCAGATGGACAGGGTTTGAATGTTTGTGACTATTCAATTGGTTCCACACCAGGAAAGCTCAATCAAGCCTAGCAAAAGTATTTTAAATGATTTCAAAATGGTATTTGAATCCAGGTCTGGGAGTCAGGTGTGGAGCATGTATAATTACTTGGGATCAACCTCCATGTATTTTGCCCTTTGGCATTGATTTTTCTGCCTGTTTTATTTCCTTGTTTGCACTTATACCACACGGTAAAGTCTCATGTTCTCTCTGAGGGACCAAACACATACAGTGTGTGTGAATACCTGGCACTGTGACTTCACTAGCAACCTGTTCCAACATTATACTCTTTGGAAAGTCTGTTTGGAAACGTATAGTTTTAGCTCTACTGATTTTATGATTCTCTAGCATGTTTTAATTCATTTTACTGCCTGCTGTCGTCAGTCCTGGGGATTCTGTGAAACTAAGGTTGGAGGTAACTGAAAGCTGGTAATACTGATGAGTAATACTAGTGCAGGGAAAAATATCTTCTAACATAATGTTATTGAAATATTTCAACTTTTACACATGTTGATTTTTGTCAGATGATTATGAATATGTCATGCCGTGGGAGTTTCCCTTGCCTCTGCAAACAAACACTCTTCTGGAGACTCACACTGGACTGATTGAAATAATAATTATTATTATTATTCATTATTTTCATTATTTTCCTTGTGGTTTGTCATTTCAAAATGGTGGGCTTTTGTTGTGGACGATGCAAAAGAAGGATACACATGGGCCAACAGTTACTGCCTCAGTGATGATGAATAGGACCAGGAGTTTCTTTCCTGGTTACAGTGCCTTGCAAAACTATTCACCCCCTTGGCGTTTTTCCTACTTTGTTGCATTACAACCTGTAATTTAAATTCATTTTTATTTGGATTTCATGTAATGGACATACACAAAATAGTCAAAATTGGTGAAGTGAAATTACTTGTCTAAAAATGGAAAAGTGGTGCATGCATATGTATTGACAACCTTTGCTATGAAGCCCCTAAATAAGATCTGGTGCAACCAATTACCTACAGAAGTCACATAATTAGTTAAATAAAGTCCACCTGTGTGCAATCTGTCACATGATCTGTCACATGATCTCAGTATATATACACCTGTTCTGAAAGGCCCCAGAGTCTGCAACACCACTAAGCAAGTGGCACCATGAAAACCAAGGAGCTCTCCAAACAGGGCAGGGAATTTTTTTGGGAGATGTACATATCAGGGTTGGGTTTTAAAAAATATCTGAAACTTTGAACATCCCACGGAGCACCATTAAATCCATTGTTAAAAAAATGAAAAGAATATGGCATCACAACAAACCTGCCAAGAGAGGGCCACCCACCAAACCTCACGGACTAGACAAGGAGGGCATTAATTAGAGAGGCAACAAGAGATCAAAGATAACCCTGAAGGAGATGCAAAGCTCCACAGCGGAGATTGGAGTATCTGTCCATAGGACCACTTTAAGCCATACACTTCACACAGCTGGGCTTTACAGAAGAGTGGCCAGAAAAAAAGCCATTGCTTAAAGAATAATATAAGCAAACACGTTTGGTGTTTGCCAAAAGGCATGCGGGAGAATCCCCAAACATATGGAAGAAGGTACTCTGGTCAGATAAGACTAAAATTGAGCTTTTTGGCCATCAAGGAAAACGCTATGTCTTGTGCAAGCCCAACATCTCTCATCACCCCGTGAAACCATCCCCACAGTGAAGCATGGTGGTGGCAGCATCATGCTGTGGGGGTGTTTTTCATCGGCAGGGACTGGGAAACTGGTCAGAATTGAAGGAATGATGGATGGCGCTAAATACAGGGAAATTCTTGAGGGAAACCTGTTTCAGTCTTCCAGAGATCTGAGACTGGGACGGAGGTTCACCTTCCAGCAGGACAATGACCCTAAGCATACTGCTAAAGCAACACTCATGTTGTTTAAGGGGAAACACTTATATGTATTGGAATGGCCTAGTCAAAGCCCAGACCTCAATCCAATTGAGAATCTGTGGTATGACTTCAAGATTGCTGTACACCAGCGGAACCCATTCAACTTGAAGGAGCTGGAGCAGTTTTGCCTTGAAGAATGGGCATAAATCCCAGTGGCTAGATGTGCCAAGCTTATAGAGACATACCCCAAGAGACTTGCAGCTGTAATTGCTGCAAAAAGTCCCTCTACAAAGTATTGACTCTGGGGGGTGAATAGTTATGCACGCTCAAGTTTTCTGTTTTTTTGTCTTATTTCTTGTCTGTTGCACACAAAAAAATATTTTGCATCTTCAAAGTGGTAGGCATGTTGTATAAATCAAATGATACAACCCCCCCCCCCCCCCCCCCTCCCCAAATTTTTTAAATTTTAATTCCAGGTTGTAAGGCAACAAAATAGGAAAAATGCCAAGGGGGGTGAATACTTTCACAAGCCACTGTTTGTGGTTGGGGAGAACCTCCTGTCCCTGGTAAAATTTATATGATATGAACTATATGATAATTTCTTTTAAAAATTGAGGTTTGGAGAGCATTGATCAACTGTATTTAATAATACAGAACAATCGTGTACTATATAGCTCACAATGAGTAAGTAAAATCATGTTTATTCTTGCTACAGTATTTCCATGGTGGAATTGAATTGAATCAATCACTGGATGGAAATAGTGTAGCCTGCATACTGTACACTACTTATAACTACAATAAATCTCAAAGAATTCCATGTTGAACCACCAAGGTTGTCCCAGTTCATGTTGTCTTGATTGACATCGTGCTCTCACTAAATTGCTTGTATTTACAGGTTGTCTGTGCTTCTCTCAGATCAGCTTCATAGGAAAGTTGAACAATGTCATAAAAAAAACAGAAAATGCCTGAACTTTACAGGAAACAGCACCTCAAATATATAAAGTCAACACTGCTCTGTGATTGGATCAAGAGATGCTAAATGACTCTTATCTGTGCCTGGTGTCAGATTGATTCTGCATGAGAGGCAGAGATGATGAGTCTGGTTTTTCCACCTCTGCACTGTTTGTTTGTTTGTGTGTGTGTGTGTGTGTGTGTTTAGGCTAGGTTACCCGTGGAAACTTGTCAAGGAGACCATTCAGCGAGGTTGGAGGGGGTTAGAGGGGTAAGAAGAGCTGGACTGTTACTGTAGGGACCTGTTATTTATGTTCCCATATATCTGATACCCAGGGACACAGCACCACCAGCCAATCTGATTGGCCATAAACATCGAGGGACAACACTGGCTTATCTAATTGGCCGGATGACTCCCATCATTCACTTCTCCTTCTGGACTCATTATCTCCCCGCAGACTTCCTCTATTTGTTAGAACAGTAGAACACTGATACTTACACAGCATTTAGTGTTGATGTTTACTGCTTCACTCCTGGCTCTCTGAGCTATCACTTCTCTGTTTCCAGTTATAACACCCGCACACACTCAAACTCTTAATAGGGTTGTGGGCCTAACTTCAGAAGTTTGGCTAAAATTCAAGGTAATTCTCTACAGAGTAAAGCAGGCTAACGCTTAAATGCCAAATGTCTACAATAATCTACTTTAATGCTTAATAAGGCTTTGGGCTCTACCGTGGTCCCCCCCTTCCCCTCGAGTTTCAAGAAGGGGTGAGGACCAACTCCAAAGTAAGGCAGGAGTCATCCACAAACACAAGGTTTATTATTATTAGGGCAGGGCAAGGAAAATCTCATATTACACTTTTGGCCATTTACTTTCATTACAGTCATTCACAATGAGTGGAGAATAAACTATTAGCACCTCTGGTCAATGTCAATTAATACAATATTTATAAAAACAGCTCTAATCGGTGCCCGTCTTCACAACATCAACACTGTGAGGGTCAGTAGTGCAATAGACAACCAATGACACCGTAAATACTCACAGAGACAGAGAGTCACGTTTTTTATTTACATATACACTCAAGTGATATACAAAATAACTACAGGAAAAATGTTGTCACAGATAAACCATCTCTACTTGCAATCAACTCTTATTTGTTCCTGTCACAGCATGTCAATGTCTTTAGGCTATTTCCTGCTGAACGGAATCAGTAGACGTATGGAGCTTCATCATTACTGCAGTGTGAACTTTATTAAGGCACAGAGAAAACAGTGACCTGAAACACCCAGGTTGTACAGTACTGCATGGCACACACTGTAGTGTGTCCTTATGTGCAATCAACAAACTTTTAGTCAACATATCACCCGAAACCATCATCTGCATGAGACGTTCAAGTACTTACCTCTGATTATTATTACAGTATTATTATGAAGGTCAAACCAGAGACTTGTGCCACCTTGTGTATGTCACACAGGACACAGTCCAGTTGATCCATCCATCAGTGTTTTTTCAAGTTCTCTTTAATGGTCGATTGTTCCATATCAGCGATCACTTTATTCAGTGTCTTCGTTTTGTCAGAGACCCTGATGCTTCAGTCTAAACACCAGTGCTTTAGACAGGTGTATGGGCAGCTTGGGGGAACATGTCCGTCCTGCATAGCATTGACAGGTGAACCTCCTGGAGAAGAGAGTCAGATCAGCCAGACTGGGAGTCCCCAGGACCATGTACGTGGTGCCCCTGGCCCAGAGGATACGGAAGTTCCCTGGGGACAGGTGGAGGTAGTGGTCCGACTCGTAGTGCTTCCGGACACAGCGCTCGTTCCCCTGGCACGGGAAGTTGCTGCACAGCTGGGCGGCGGCCGTCACGTTGTTGACGTAGGGGTTGGGCGTGGTGGTAAGGTACGAGGAAAGAGCTTCACAAGATGCCCGTGGAGAGGGAGAGAGAGAGAGAAAGTTGGAGGAAATGATTACGCTTCATGTTTATGTGTAGTGCTGAGGTACGCCTAGTGAGCCTCACAGGATGCCTGTGGGAAGGGAGGGTGGAGGGAGGGAGGGAACAATGCATCAAAGAAAGTTTGAGTGTATTCATATGTGCTGGAGTAGTATTATATTTATGATAATATTCATGGTGAGAATACTTTTTTCTGCTTTTGTATAGTTTTGTTTCTTAAAATAATATTCTGTGTCTCAAATGGCACCCTAAAAATGTCAGTGGTATTTTGCGTTCGATGTGAGTGGGGAGTATCACCTTGAGTGTGTATGTGTGTCAGAAGCCTTGTTTATACCTGGGTCTAGCATCCGGCCTTTGTTCTGATCTTGTCTACATTCTGATTTTGCCCACATTTTCAGAACTATGTGAGGCTTTGGTATTAACATGTATTAACATGTGACTCATATCCGTCCATTGTGTCCGCACTGTGAACAGATTTCCTGGTCCCTCCTGGTTTCCTGGTCCCTCCCTGTATGCATATTTATTTATTTTATTTTATTGATGCCATAAGTTAATGGTGCCACCTGTCAATGATATTAGAAGCCAGGATAAGGATGATTTAAATGGTTTCACTGTCCAGATCCATATACACTTGTAAGGAGGAGGTGAGGGCACTCGGAGTGTGGTGTCAGGAAAACAACCTCTCACTCCACATCAACAAAACAAAGGAGATGATCGTGGACTTCAGGAAACAGCAGAGGGAGCACCCCCCTATCCACATTGACGGAACAGCAGTGGAGAAGGTGGAAAGTTTTAAATTCCTCGGCGTACACATCACGGACAAACTGAAATGGTCCACCCACACAGACAGTGTGGTGAAGAAGGCGCAACAGCGCCTCTTCAACCTCAGGAGGCTGAAGAAATTTGGCTTGTCACCTAAAACCCTCACAAACTTTTACAGATGCACAATTGAGAGCATCTTGTCGGGCTGTATCACCACCTGGTACGGCAGCTGAACCGCCCACAAACCGCAAGGCTCTCCAGAGGGTAGTGAGGTCTGCACAACGCATCACCAGGGGCAAATGACCTTCCCTCCAGGACACCTACAGCACCCGATGTCACAGGAAGGCCAAAAAGATCATCAAGGATAACAACCACCCGAGCGACTGCGTATTCACCCCACTACAATCCAGAAGGCGAGGTCAGTACAGGTGCATCAAAGCTGGGATCGAGAGACAGAAGCTGTTTTTCAATCTTAAGGCCATCAGACTGTTAAACAGCCATCACTGACACAGAGAGGCTGCTGCCTACATACAGACTTGAAATCATTGGCCACTTTAATAAATGGATCACTAGTCACTTTAATAATGCCACTTTAATAATGTTTACATATCTTGCATTACTCCTCTCATATGTATGTACTGTATTCTATACCATCTATTGCATTTTGCCTATGCCGCTCGGTCATCGCTCATCCATATATTTATATGTACATATACTTATTCCATCCCTTTACTTAGATTTGCGTGTATTAGGTAGTTGTTGTGGAATTGTTAGATATTACTGCACTGTTGGAACTAGAAGCCCAAGCATTTTGCTACACTCGCATTAACATCTGCTAACCATGTGTATGTGACCAATACAATTTCATTTGATTTGATTTGAGGTGGTGAGGAAGATCTGATCACAATCAGATCTCAATGCATCTTTTGATTGTCTACATACAGTACACCTGTCTGAAAATGTGGGCACCATCAGGATGTGGACAAGATCAGGACAAAGGATCCATGTTAGAACCAGGTATAAACAGGGCTAGAGTATCACCTAACCTTATCATCATAGTTGGTACTGGCCCCCCACAGCATGGCTCCTGAGGCCCCCACAGCAGCACTCTCCCCGATGGTGCTGACAAGGTCCCCCTGGAGAACATCACACAGTTAACACAGAGAAGGGTTATTATTACAGTGGTAGGGGGTATGACAAAGGTAACTGCACCTCAGGACAACATTTCTCTCACCTCAGATCCCCACCATCACACTGCTTCATGTGTCTGGGGGGTAGGGGCTAGCTAGAGACTCATTTAGGATTGGTCAAAAGCCTTTGTAAGAAGCATATTTTTCACCTGGCTGAGGAAGCGTCTGTTCTGGTCGATGAAGACGGGTCGTGTGTACACGTAGACGGGTGCGGTGGGGATCCGGGCGGGTAAGGCAGACACCCTCAGCGCCTCCTGGACTCAGTTCCTCACCATCAGGGTGGCGCTATGCCAGTCCCCTAGAGACGCCTAAAAGAAGCACAGCAACCCCATAGGAGTTAGTCTCTCTCGCCTTACCTACAAACTAGGAAGCACTAAACTTTTAGTATAGCCTGCCATGCTACACAGGAGATGGCAAAACCAAAACACATCTAGCTACCAGACTAGGGGTAGATGTTAGATTATGAATTAGTCATATCCTGCCCCCCCATCCCTCCCTCCCCCCACCCCACAAAAAACATTCTTTACCTGCAGGTATATAGAGGGGTAGAGTGCGGAACTAGCCTCCCACAGCCAGAGCAGCTCAAAATTCTGCCCCCTCACCTCCTTGGAACATCTCCCTGTGTATCCTGGCTCCATCCATCCATGGTCATAACAGTTGGGGAAATGTTAGTTGGGCCTGAGCCGGACACCCAAGGACAGAGTCTCTGCCATGTAGCTGCGGGTTGCTGCCTGGAACTGCTTCTTGGCTGTAGCCATGGCCCGCCGGGCTGTGAGGGAGCGGTCCCTCTGGTGGGCATGGGTCACTGAAAGGGTCATGTAGATCCACTTGGAGCCCCAGTTCCTGGCCCACAGGGGGCACCAGCCCTCCCAGTCGATCACAGCCAGACCACCGGCCGTCCTGGAGGGAGGTGGAGCAGTAAAGTTATACCCTTATTATGCACTGATCTAAAGTCAGTTTTGTGTCCCCAACTCTCCATTAATGGTTAAGGTTAATGTTTGAACATAGTGAACTAAACATTGATCTGTGACTAAGGGCAACCTCTACATGGACAGGATGTACTGCAGTAGAGTAACAGTTGTAGTTGCCCCGTAGTTTTGATCTGATGGTTAATCATTAAGGTTAGGATTTTGGTGCTGATTCTAGATCAGTACTTGGAGGGGATGTAGTAGTCGATGTCAGCGCGAGCTTTGGCCAGGCTGGCTCTAAGGTTTCCTCTCTGGGGGATGCCTCCGTAGAACTGCTGCCTGGATAGCAGGTCCACATGGGGGTAGAGGCCCAGTCGGTCCGTATAGAACAGAGACAGGAACTGACCTGGCACTTAAAAGCAGGGAGGAAGGAAACACAGTAACGTTTTTGTACTTCTCGCAATAAATCCCTGTTAGGACATTGAAGTATATGATTGTTTTAGGGTCATTCATTTTCTAACATATTACCATTTATCCAAGAGGAATATGTGTATTGTTTCTTACCTTGGCAGGTGTGGCCACACCTCTGTAGGGGGAGGTGTCCAGGGAGATATTGTACCTGTTACAGACCAGGTCTGGGATGTTCCAGGTCACTATGAAGGGCTCACAGTCAAACAGAGGGGGAGCAGTGTGGTGGAGAGGATGGGGAGAGGTTTTGGGCGGACGAGGAGTGGAGGTTTTGGGTAAGGGACGGGTGGTAGAGGGAAGAGGAGTGATTGTTGTTTTGGGAAGATAAGGGACAGTAGTTCTGGAGAGAGGAGGGGTGGAGGACTGAGAGAAAGGAGGGGTGGTCGTTTTGGCACGTGGAAGGGAAGTTTTGGGTAAGGGACTGGTGGTATGGGGGAGAGGAGAAGGAAGAGAAGAGGAGGTTTTGGGTAAGGGACGGTTGGTAGTTTTGGAAGGGGATTGGTTGTGTCAAGGAGAAGAGAAGGGGATGTTTTGGGGAGACGATGGCGATATGTTTTGGGTAGGGGAGGCGAGATATTGGGGACAGGAGGAGGGGAGGTTTTGGGGAAAGGAGGGGCAGTTGTGGAGAGGGGAAGGTTGGTGGTGGAGATGGTGTAAGAGAGAGGAGCAGACGAGGACTGAGAGACAGGAGGGACGATGGTTTTGGGGAGACACAGGCGGGAAGTTTGGGTGAGGGGACTGGTCATATAGAGAGGAGGAGGCGGGTAGCATGGGGGAGTCGAGGGCGCAAAGTTTTGGGTGTGGCACGGGTGGCATAAGGTACAGTAGCATGGGAGGTTTTGGGAAGAGGAGGAACAGTGGTTTTGGAGAGGAGTGGGATGGTGATGTAGTGGAGAGGAGTGGCAAGTACTGAGAGAGAGGAAGAGTTAAGGTGGTAAAGGAAATTTGACGTTGGGGCTGGGGGAATGTGGATGTTTTGGGGAAGAGGGTGGGAGTGGAAGTGTGGGTGAGAGGAGAGGTGGCGATAAGTGTAAGAGAAGGACTGGAGGTTGCTGGAGGTAGGAGGGTAATGGAGCTGATGACACCCAGGAGAGAGAGGGTGAGGGCGGACAGCAGCAGTACAAAGCCCCTGCTCTTATGGATGTACCAACCCATCCTTTCTCCTGGGGAAGAAAAACATTCAGCAAAGAAACAGACAACAAACTGTCAGTATGAAGAGTACTGCATATAGAACATACCGTTGAAGTCAGAAGTTTATATACACCTTAGCCAAATACATTTAAACTCAGTTTTTCACAATTCCTAACATTTAATCCTAGTAAAAATGCCCTGTGTTAGGTCAGTTAGGATCACCACTTTATTTTAAGAATGTGAAATGTCAGAATAATAGTAGAGAGAAGGATTTGTTTCAGCTTTTTATTTATTTCATCACATTCCCAGTGGGTCAGAAGTTTACGTACACTCAATTAGTATGTGGTAGCATTGCCTTTAAATTGTTTAACTTGGGTCAAACATTTCAGGTAGCTTCCCACAATAAGTTGGGTGAATTTTGGCCCATTCCTCCTGACAGAGCTGGTGTAACTGAGTCAGGTTTGTAGGCCTCCTTGCTCACACACGCTTTTTCAGTTCTGCCCACAAATTTTCTATAGGATTGAGGTCAGGGATTTGTGATGGCCACTCCAATACCTTGACTTTGTTGTCCTTAAACCTCTTGAAGCTAGGGGGCAGAATTTTTATGTTTGGAAAAAATAACGTTCCCAATGTAAGCTGCCTATTTCTCAGGCCCAGATGCTAGAATATGCATATAATTGACAGATTAGGATAGAAAACACTCTAAAGTTTCCAAAACTTGCGTACTATAGTTTTTACAGATGAATGTCGTACCTTCAGGCGTTTGGAAATTTCTCCCAAGGATGAACCAGACATGTGGAGGTCTATTGCTTTTGATTTTCCCATGATGTCAAGCAGAGGCACAGAGTTTGAATGTATGCCTTGAAACACATCCACAGGTACACCTCCAATTGACTCAAATTATGTAAATTAGCCTGTCAGCAGCTTCTAAAGCCATGACATAATTTTCTGGAATTTTCCAAGCTGTTTAAAGGCACAGTCAACTTAGTGTATGTAAACTTCTGACCCCCTGGAATTGTGATACAGTGAATTATAAGTGAAATAATCTGTCTGTAAACAATTGTTGGAAAAATGACTTATGTCATGCACAAAGTAGATGTCCTAACCGACTTGCCAAAACTATAGTTTGTTAACAAAATATTTGTGGAGTGGTTGAAAAAAACGAGTGTTAATGTCTCCAACGTAAGTGTATGTAAAATTCTGACTTCAACTGTATATACTGTACAGATTTACAGATGGCTGTTTGTCTTTGTCATTTAGAACTTACAGTCATTTGGAACTTGTAGTCATTTGGAACATGTAGTCATTTGGAACTTGTAGTCATTTGGAACTTGTAGTCATTTGGAACTTGTAGTCATTTGGAACTTGTAGTCATTTGGAACTTGTAGTCATTTGGAACTTGTAGTCATTTGGAACTTGTAGTCATTTGGAACTTGTAGTCATTTGGAACTTGTAGTCATTTGGAACTTGTAGTCATTCGGAACTTGTAGTCATTTATTTGTTTCACGGAGAGATTTGTATCATCTCAACAATCTTCTCGCAAACATTTTTCAGTCCCTTTCCCCATGTGCTTAAATGAACCTCCTTGTGTAAAGGTTGTTGCCATGTCAGAATGACGGCTATAGCTACCGAGTGCCAGCCTCAAAGATGCCCACAAAGATGGCTGGCGCTGTATGGAAGAACTGCCATGGAACTGCCAGTTGGATAATCACTATCTCCTATCCCTAGCCTGCCAAGAATAACCCACAGATGGACACAACGACAAGGTAAAAGACAGACGACACGATACCTGGACATCCCTTCACATCAGGTCTTCACCACAGCTCCTTGATCTGACGACACTCTGGATCCAACGAAGACGCGTTTGATTTTGGAGAAATGGCTTTCGCACTTCACCGGACCAGACAAAGAAGGTACTGTAAAAACAACCTTCTGGTCTCCTAAACAGAGGAGACTAGACCTATTTCCTACACAGACCAACCGGAGAGAGGAGAAAGCTGGGCCGAGCTGTGTATAAGGATGCACCCACCACTGCATGTTTGTCTATCGAGAATAACTTGTTATGGTCTGCACCAGCCAAGTTGGTCTTGGAGCAAGAGAGGATGAGACACCTGGGTGTGAGGTTGTGGAGCGTGTACTGTTTTAACCTCTGTAATGTAGCAAGCAGACTGGGACCAGGGGTAGGGGCTTGGCCGGAGTAAGTACGGATCAGTAAAAGGATGGGCTGGGGCAGCATATGGGGCTAGGTTAGGCTGGGGTATGGGGGTTCGGCAGGGGATGGGGATTGTGATCGATAAAGAGATTGGTAAGGGGATGAGCTGGGGCTGCGTATGGGGTTGGGAGTGAGATTGGGACTGGACGGAGTATCACAAACAGATTATACCTTGTATTTATGGCAGTATTTCCCAATGCCTTTCTCATTCTGATTTGATTGCCTTTACACTGCGCTGAATCAAAGCCACCGTAACATAGAGGTGTCACATGTCACAGTCAACCGCACAGGGGTTCCAGGAAATGAAACCGGGCTGGTTATCAAAGCAGTGTAGCTGTGTAGGACTCTAAATCAATGAGACTTCCTGAACCTGACAGTCTGAGGAAGAGCTTATAACAATTGTAATATTCTATTATCTGGTTCAGAGCACATTGTTTTGGTCATCTCCAGTATGCAGCTCGATGGGAACACGGGATCTCTGTGCAGCGCTCCGCTCTGGCCAGACTAGTTGTCTATGCAGACCATCTCACACCTCAGTGACAGGAGTGAGGACTATTATGTAATAGATCCTACACTGAATGTTGCTTAGAGACTCACTAGCAGAAAGACCGCTGTAGTCAGGGGTGTCAAACGTGTTTGTGGAACAGACATGTTTTTCCTCCTAGGCCTCCAACACAACAATGTGATTCAGACACTGATGAATACACACTTCTTTCAGACGTGGAAAGGGCAAGCTAGGGGGGGGGGGGGGTGGGAGGAATTGTAAGGTCTCTCTGCAGCTTACAGTACATTATTGTGAGGTCAAATATAAGGCAGACATACAGGCTGGAGAGTTCACATAGAGCTGAGAAACCATAATAAACCATAAATCATCAGACAAAATAGCCAGGGCTTGAATGCAGAGTCTTGAATGTAGTGTAAGTATTTAATTTAGTTAGTACAATATGAAATGATAGTAAAACAACAACACACTCATTTTGAAATGAAGAAGGGCTGTATTTTATGAATCGTGATAGACAAAAATTCCTATGAATCCGTTGAGGACATAGCACTGGCAGCACACCTCATGTTCTCTCTTTTCACAAGATGAACTCTGTGACATGTGACCTCTGACCTGGTAATACTGGCTTAATATGGGAGTACAGTCATGGTGCTGGGGGGTGGATGGTGGTGATGGGGGAGGATACAGGCCAGGGCCACAGGCACAGGGTGCTGGTGGGGGGGAGGTCAGAAATACAATTACATTGTATGATGTTAAAGAGCACATGTGCCAAACTCATTCCACGGAGGGCCGAGTGTCTGCAGGTTTTCACTCCTCTTGATTGATGAATTAAGGTCAGTAATTAGTAAAGAACTCCCCTCACCTGGTTGTCTAGGTCTTAATTGACAGGAAAAATCAAAAACCCACAGACACTAGGACTTCCAACCATTCAACGGAATGATTGTTGCACATGTAGTATATTCTTGACATTGTCTTTCGAGAAGACAAAGTCTGAGAGAATTTGCACAAGTGACATTCCAGTACATTTTCAAATCCAACCACAAGATGGTGCTCCTGATATTACATATGAATGGGGTTTTTAATTATTTGTTTAATTTAACCTTTGTTTAACTAGGTAAGTCAGTTAAGAACAAATTCTTATTTACAATGACAGCATAGGAACAGTGGGTTAACTGCCTTGTTCAGGGGCAGAACAACAGACTTTTGCCTTGTCAGTTAAGGGATTCGATCTAGCAACCTTTCGGTTACTGGCCCAACGCTCTAACCACTAGGCTACCTGCCGCCTAGTGGCTAAATTGTCCAATATCGTTGTACCAATACAATTTGCATCCTAATCCTTCCGCCGTAATGGAGAGAGGTGAAATGTTAGTCTTGATTCAAACAAATCCAATGTCCAGAGTTTGATTCAAGTTGAAAAATAAGAATCCATTTATTTGTCGTTTTTCTTGTTACAAAAATGTTATGAAAAATCGAACAAAACTAATTTGTTAAATTCAAACCAAAGAAACAAACAACATGCATGGTTTGGTATGGTCAAAAGACTGTGCGCTGCCATTCCAGTCACTCCGAAGACGTGGATGTCGATTAAGGCAGCCCTCCGCACCTCTCTGATTCAGAGGAGTTGGCCTAAATGTGGAAAACACATTTCAGTTGAAATCATTCAGTTTTACAACTGACTAGATATCCCCCTTTCCTTTCCTTTTCCCAATAGGCCTTGGAGCCTGTGGACATTTTAACTGTGTCCCCCTTCAGTAGAGGGGGGGTACACACACTTGAAGATTAGTGGCAATCACACATAAAAATATACAATATAAGCCAAGGATGAGAAACTGGCAGCTCGTCCCTTTTTGTAGGCCCTCAGATCAATTTCCAAAACGTACTGTTTGGAGTTAGAATAGTAGAACACACAAGGTGCCATTTTGAAATGTGGTTGTGCATCAGCAGTTTCTCTCTTGTTATGTCTGTTACTGACAGTAACTCAATTAGTCCATGTCAGCTAACATTTTTTAGATTGGTAGTCTAGCCAGCTATATAAACTTGTAGTAATCATGGTCTAATTACAGACTGGGGGACTCCATTGATTTTGTTAGTCACTCTCACCCAGATATCATATTAAAAACTGCAAACATTTCTCTCCACCCAATGGCAGAATGTGTAGAATTGCAGGAAAATTGTTATAAAATTGTCAAATGGAACAAAATAATTCTTATGCCCCCAAAAAGGCTAGTGCTGGCTCTGACTGCATGTAGAACCGTGAGCCACTGCAGCCCCTCAGGATGAGTTCAGATTTTTCTTGTGGCCCCCACCTCCATCAGAGTTGCCCAAGCTCTGACAAGGGTGGAATCTGTATCTTATTTTTTTCTTTCCAGTGCAATGATATTTTCATAGGTTCATCTTTCAGCCGTTTCCTGTAGATGTCCCTTTTTTTATACCTGTTAGTATTACTTTTTGGGGGGAGTTTTATGACCCCTTTTTCCAATTGGTAGTTAGTCTTCTCCTATCGCTGCAACTCCCGTACGGACTCAGGAGGGGCAAAGGTCGAGAGCCATGCGTCTTCCCGAAACACGACCCTGCCGCACCAATGTATCCGGAGGAAAAACCATACAACTGGCAAGCGTGTCAGCGTGCATGTGCCCGGCCCGCCACAGGAGTCGCTAGAGCGAGATGGGACAAGGACATCCCGGGCCTGCCAAACCCTCCCTTAACCCAGATGACGCTGGGCCAATTGTGCGTCGCCTCATGGAATCGAACCCGGATCTGTAGTGACGCCTCAAGCTCTGCAGTACCTTAGACCACTACGCCACTCTGGAGGCCTTTTAGTATTACCTTGTGCTGTTGAATGAGTGGAAAAGGGAAAAAATAAGGGATATATTGCATGATCTTTACTTCTGTCTAGTATATACTGCCCTCTTGTGGTACAGTTATATTTCCTCTCTGATCGCTCTGTCTCTCTCTCATCTCCCCCTCCCTCTTCCCCCCTGCCTCTTTATTCATTAAGTTACATAATGTATTATTTATGTTCTGTGGGCATTTGAGGAACTGACCGGGTTACTGCATTACTTCCCCCTCACTTCCCATCTGTCTTTGTGTGAGGAGAGCACTGGTATGGCAAGGGGAGTGTGTGTTTCAAGTTTTTTTTTACTAGTCCTATATATGGGATACACATGGTATACACCGTCCAACAAAATGCTTACTTGCAGGTTCCTTATCAACAATGCAACGACAATAACACATAATAAAAGAAAGGAATACGAACTAAGTAAATGACGCAGTAGAATATAATAAACATTTTACCATACATATAATACAGGAAGGCACAATTTATAGTCCAATATGTACATATGTTTTGGGGATGGGGGCAAGTGTTTAAATTGTACAGTATTTAGCAATAATAATAAAAGAGTCCGGTAGCAGCAGTTATTGTGTGTGTGTGTGTGTGTGTGTGTGTGTGTGTGTGTGTGTGTGTGTGTGTGTGTGGGGATGAGTGTACAGTATGTCTGTGTGTGTGTGTGCTTGAGTGAATGCATGTGTGGGGTCCTTGATGATGCTGCAGGCCTTCCTCAGGCACCGTTTCGAGTAGATGTCCTGGATGGGTGGGAGCACGGTCCCAGTGATGTGATGGGCCATCTTCACCACACGCTGGAGGGTCGTGCGGTCATTGATGGATTAATTCCCATACCTGGCTGTGATACAACCGGTCAGGACCCTCTCGATGGTGCAGTGGTAGTATTTGGAGAGGACCAGGGGTGGGATGCCAAATTTCGTCAGCCACCGTGGGAAGTAGAGACACTGTTGCACCGTCTTGACAAGAGGGGTGGTGTTGTTGATTCATGTCAAGTCCTCGGTGATGTGGACGGCAAGGAACATAAAGCTGCTGACTCTTTCTCCTGCAGTCCTGTTGGTGTGGATCAGGGCATGTTCCCTCTGCTTCCTGAAGTCAACAATTAACTCCTTTTGTTCTGCTGACGTTGAGGGAGAGGTTGCTATCCTGGAACCTCAATGCCAGTTCACTTATCTCCTGCTTATCGGCTAGCTCATCATTGTTGGTTATCAGACCTACAACCGTGGTGTCGTCAGCAAACTTGATGATGGAGTTGGTGACGTGCAAAGCCACGCAGTCGTGGTCAAAGAGGGAGTACAGCAGAGGGTTGAGGACACACAGGCCGCGGTTTTTGTGGAGCGATGGGTAACGATGCTTCGTGGGTGACCGTTGTTGATGTGTGCAGAGGGTCCCTGGTTCGCGCCCGGGTCGGGGCGACCTTATATATGTAACCGGTGTGAAATGGCTAGCTAACTAGCGGTGTGCACACTAATAGCGTTTCAATCGGTGAGATCACTTGCTCTGAGACCTTGAAGTAGTTGTTCCCCTTGCTCTGCAAGGGCCGTGGCTTTTGTGGAGCGATGGGTAACGATGCTTCGAGGGTGGCTGTTGTCGATGTGTGCAGAGGGTCCCTGGTTCGAGCCCATGTAGGGGCGAGGAGAGGGACGGAAGCTATACTGTTACATATAGACAGGTGTGTGCCTTTCCAAATCATGTCCAATCAATTGAATTTACCACAGGTGGACTCCAATCAAGCTGTAGAAACATCTCAAGGATGATCAATGGAAACAGGATGCACCTGAGCTTAATTTCAAGTCATAGCAAAGGGTCTGAATACTAATGTAAATAAGGTATCAGTTTTTTTTATATATATTTGCAAACATTTCTAAAATGCTGTTTTCGCTTTGTCATTATGGGGTATTGTGTGTAGATTGATGAGGAAAATTGTTTATTTAATACATTTTAGAATAAGGCTGTAATGTAACAAAATGTGGAAAAAGTGAAGAGGTCTGAATACTTTCCGAATGTACTGTATAATGGTGTGTACAGACAGTATAGACAGTATATGAATAGAAACGTTATTTACTGCAGTAGTTATATAGGATGAGCCATGACTTGAATGCAGTATATACATATAAAATGGGTAAAACGGTATTTAAACATTTTTAAAGTGATCAGTGTTAAATGACTATGTAGATAGGGAAAAGCAGTCTCGGTTTAGGGTAGAGTACCGGGTGGAGACCGGCTAGTGGTGACTGTTTAACAGTCTGATGGCCTGGAGATTGAGAGATTGATAAACAGCTTCTGTCTCAGCTTTGATCCAGCTGTAATGTCTGCTCCTTCTAGATCATAATACTGTGTGTCAAACTCATTCCATGGAGGGTCGAGTGTCTGCGGGTTTTCGTTCCTCCCTTGTACTTGATTGATGAATTAAGGTCACCAGTTAGTAAAGAACTCCCCTCACCTGGTTGTCTAGTTCTTAACTGAAAGTAAAAACCAACAACCCGCAGACACTATGCCCTCCATGGAATGACTTTGAAACCACTGTTCTATATCGATGGTGGCGGGGTGAACAGGCCGTGCCTCGGGTGGTTGGAGTTCTTGATTATATTCTTAGCCTTCCTGTGACACCAGGTGCTGTTAGATGTCTTGGAGGGCAGGCAGTGCCCCAATTTCAGGTTGTCAGTGATGTGCACACAGAGGAACTTAAAAGCTTTTGACCCTCTCCACTGCAGCCCCATCGATATGGATTGGGGGTGTGTTCGCTCTGCTGTCTCCTACAGTCCACGATCAGCTCCATTGTTTTGTTGACGTTAAAGGAGAGGTTCATTTCCTAATACCACTCCGCCAGGGCTTGTCATTGTTGGTAATCAGGCTTGTGTCGTCAGCAAACTTGATGATTGAGTTGGAGACGTGCTTGGTCATGCAGTCATGGGTGAACAGGGAATACAGGAGGGAGCTGAGCACGCACCTCTGTGGGGATCAGCGTGGCTGAGGTTTTGTTGCCTACCTTCACTAGTTGGGGTCGGCCCGTCAGGAAGACCAGGACCCAGTTGCAAAGGGAGGGGTTCAGACCCATGGCCCTGAGCTTAGTGATTACCTTTAGTGCACTATGGTGTTGAAGTCTGAGCTGTAGTCGATGAACAGCATTATTACATAGGTATTTATCTTGTCCAGGTGGGATATGGCAGTGTGCAGTGCAATGGCGATTGCATCATCCGTGGATCTGTTGGGGTGGTGTGCGAATTGTAGTGGGTCCAGGTTGTGGGGTAAGATGGAGGTGATATGGTCCTTAACTACCCTCTCAAAGCACTTCATGATGACAGATGTGAGTGTTACGGGGCGATTTAGTTCAGTTACCTTCGCTTTCTTGGGTACTGGAGCAATTGTGGACATCTTGAAGCAAGTGGGGACAACAGACTGGGAGACAGACTGACAGATTTTATTTCCGTAAACTCTCCAGCCAGCTGGTTTGCACATGCTCTGAGGACACGGCTTGGGATGCCGTCTGGGCCAGCATCCTTGTGAGGGTTAACATCAATGACTTACTTACGTCGGACACGGAGAACGAGAACACACAGTCCTCGTGAGCGGAAGGGGCCCGCGTTGGTGGCTCGATGTTGTTTTCCTCGAAGCAGGCGAAGAAGGTGTTTAGCTTATCCTGTAACGAGGAAATGGTGTCCGCGACGTAGCTGGCTATCCCTTTATAATCCGGGATTGTCTGGAGTCCCTTCCACGTATGTCTCATGTCTGAGCCATTGAATTGGGACTCCAATTTGTCCCCGTACTGTAATTTTTCGTCTTTGATTACCGTACAGAGGTAATAGCTGGTCTGTTTGTACACGTCCATGTTCCCAGTCACCTTTCCATTGTTAAATGCGATGGTTCGCACTTTCAGTTTAGCACAAACGCTGCCATCTATCTACGGTTTTTGGTTTGGATAAATTGTAATCATCACAGTGGGAACGACAGCGTCTATGCACTTCCTGATGAACCCAGTCACGGAGTCAGTGTATAGGTCAATACTATTCTCAGAGACGACCCGGAACATTTCCCAGTCCGCGTGATCAAAACAATCTTAAAGCATAGATTCCGATTGGTCAGACCAACATTGAATAGTCCTTACCATGGGTGCTTCCTGTTTAAGTTGATCCTTATAATTTCTTCTGTGTGCGATTTTTAAATAATCAGTTCAATGACATACATCTGGTGTATTAGAAGCAATTATTAGTTACACGATTGTCTTCAAAGCACTTTTTCACTTACTGGAAGATTGACATTTTCCATCCACTATAATGGGGGATCCTGTTTTCTGCAAACAATACCTGCAGTACCTCGGCCTTCCCTCTCCCTTGGGGGCAATAGTGTGCACGTGGCAGGGCTGGAATAAATCACACATTAAACGATTGTGTCAGCAATTGTTGTTGGCTCTTTCAACTCAGACAGTACAGTACCCAACACACATTTTTTCAGTTTTCACAGTTGCATTTTGTAGGCATTTTGTAGGCCTACGAGAGCAGCATACAAGTTTATTGCTGCATATTTTATCATAGAGCACGAGGGGGTAGAGATGCAGAGCCTCTGCTCCCCAGCCTCTAACAGAGTGATTAATACACACATGCAAACACACCTGGTGAGAGCATCAGGACAATATGCCTTTATTGTTTTTCTGGGTCTATGTCATGACAGTGCACTCTGGCCACTCCCATCAGAAATGGTTAGTTGCAGTAAAAATTATATATAGGCTGGTTCTGCTGAGTGGCTCACTGGAGCAGACTGGAAGAATCTGCGGAACCAGACAGGCAGGCAGAGAAGGACCCTCCTCACTGAGAACAGAAGGATCAATATGGGTCAGTGAGAGAGAGAGATAGAGGGAGAGAGGCCCACGGCATGCCAGCACAGGAGGCCTGTCAAACACAGAGAATGAAACAAGTCTTTATCAGTAAACATGCCGACAGAGAGAATGGATGTTGTCAAGGAGATGAATGTAGTACACAACGCTCTTTTAGAGTGTAAAGGAAATTACGACGATGATAACGATGATGATGACAATAATGATCATGATGAAGAGGACTGCTCACTTACATACAATGATAGCTCTGTTGTTTTGTCTAATAAAAGGGCAGTAGCGGTAAAGCCAACGAAACACAAACCAACACAGAGAAACAGAGTGTTACTGATGTAACCTTGGTTTTCTGAGTAGAGTTACACCGTTTCACATCCCTGAGTGTTCTGAGGTCTGCCTACAGTACTTGTGTGATTCCCTGTTGTTGGGACTGAGCTGAGCACAAAGGCTCTCTATCCACAGTAACGTGTTGAGGTGTTAGTGCTTTCTGCCTACCATCGGTGCTGCTGAGCTGCTGATGACAGCTCTTCCTGGTATGCTGCCTGCCCTGTGCTTTTTCTAAATCATTGGATGTTTTACGTTTTTATGATTTGGAGACATATACGCATTCTTAACCATAAATTCATCAAATTTTTCAAATGTTGAAAATGATCTGGTATGTATATTCTCACAGTTGTTTGGTATGAATCACAAGGATCTTAAGAGCATGTCACCAAATGAGAGAGAGTTGACATACAAACTGTTTGGGAGTAGACGATGACCAACTACAGTATGCTCTGTCTGATGATGACTGATGAGACAGGGCTGTGGCCCATTAACCTGATCCCAGATCTGTATTGGTGTCATGCATGCCATTGTTGTCAGAATAGTTGGCTAAAGCAGGGCATACAGATGGGGCCACGCTACTGAACTGAGAATGTTTTCTGTGCTTTGGAAACTCACTCTGTAATTCAGAGCATGATCATTGCACAGATGCACCTAGTGCCGGGGACACTAAAAGGCCACTCTAAAATGTGCATTGTTGTCATACAACACAATGCCACAGATGTCTCAAATTTTGAGGGAGCGTGCAATTGGCATGCTGACTGCAGGTATGTCCACCGGAGCTGTTGCCAGAGAATGCTATTTCTCTACCATAAACCGCCTCCAACGTTGTTTTAGAGAATTTGGCAGTACATCCAACCTGCCTCACAACCGCAGACCACGTGTAACCACGGCCATCCCAGGTCCTCCACATCCAACTTCTTCACCTGCGGGATGGTCGGAGACCATCCATTCTCTGTCGGACAGCTGATGAAACTGTGGTTTTGTACAACCAAAGAATTTTGGCACAAACTGTCAAAAACCGTCTCAGGGAAGCTCATCTGCGTGCTCGTCGTCCTCACCAGGGTCTAAGCCCTGACTGCAGTTCGGTGTCGCAACTCAGTGGGAAAATACTCACCTTCAATTGCTCTTCATGGGTGAATACCGGTTTCAAAAGTACTGGGCAGATTTTTGATTTCATTAATTAGGATCCCATTAGCCGACGCCAATGGCAAAAGCTAGTCTTACTGGGGTCCGACACATAACGAAAAATACATTACAGACAAAATACTTTACAATTTACAGCATGTATGTGTAACGGATGTGAAATGGCTAGCTAGTTAGCGGTGGTGCACGCTAGTAGCCTTTCAATCAGTTACGTCACTTGCTCTGAAACCTTAAAGTAGTGGTTCCCCTTGCTCTGCAAGGGCCACGGCTTTTGTGGAGCGATGGGTAACGACGCTTCGTGGGTGACTGTTGTTGATGTGTGCAGAGGGTGCCTGGTTCGCGCCCGGGTCGGGGCGCGAGGGGACGGACTAAAGTTATACTGTTACACATATGTGGTAACTCTTTCAAGACTGTTTGAAAAGCATTTCTCATGAAGCTGGTTGAGAGAATGCCAGGAATGTGCAAAGCTGTCATCAAGGCAAATGGTGGCTACTTTGAAGAAAATATATATTTTGATTTGTTTAACACTTTTTTGGTTACTACATGATTCCATGTGTGTTATTTCATAGTTTTGATGACTTCACTATTATATTACAATGTAGAAAATAGTAAAGGTAAAGAAAACCCCTTGAATTAGTAGGAGTGTCCAAACGTTTGACTAGTACTGTATGTAAATGTGATATTTCACTTTATGTTAAATACATTAGCAAAATGTTCTAAAAACCTGTTTTTGATTTGTCATTATGGGATATTGTGTGCAGATTGATGAGGGAAAAAAACAATTCAAATCAATTTTAGAATAAGGCTGTAACGTAACAAAGTGGAAAAAGTCAAGTGGTCTGAATACTTTCCAAATCCACTGTATACTCTGAGTATACAAAACATGAATAACACCTGCTCTTTCCTTGACATAGATTGACCAGGTGAAAGTTATGATCTGTTATTGATTTCACTTGTTAAATCCACTTCAGTGTAAATGAAGGGAAGAAGACCGGTTAGAAGGATTTGTAAGCAATCAATTGAGACATTGATTGTGTATGTGTGCCATTCAGAGGGTGAATGGGCAAGCAAAACGTTTAAATGCCTTTGAACTGGGTATGGTAGTAGGTGCCAGGCGCACCGGTTTGTGTCAAGATCTGTAACGCTGCTGGGTTTTTCACACTCAACAGTTTCCCATGTGTATCAAGAATGGTCCACCATCTAAAGGACATCCAGCCAACTTGACAAAACTATGGGAAGCATTGGAGTCAACATGGGCCAGCATCCCTGTTGAATTCTTTCGACACCTTGTGGAGTCCATGCCCCGACGATTGATGCTGTTCTGAGGGCAAAAGCGATGGGTGCAACTCAATATTAGGAAGGTGTTCCCCTAATGTTTGGTATAGTCAGTATTCAGACCACTTGACCTTTTCCACATTTTGTTATATTACAACCTTATTGCAAAACTGATTTAAATCGTTTCCCCCCCCCCCCCCCCGTAATCGATCTAGACACAATACCCCATAATGACAAAGCAAAAACAGGTTTATATATTTTTTTATTATTTACACAAGTATTCAGTACTTTGTTGACACACCTTCGGCAGCGAATACAGCATCAATTCTTCTTGGGTATGACGCTACAAGCTTGGCACACCTGTATTTGGGAAGTTTCTCCCATTCTTCTCTGCAGATCCTCTCAATCTCTGTCAGGTTGGATGGGGAGCGTTGCTGCACAGCTATTATCAGGTCTCTCCAGAGATGCTTGATCGTGTTTAAGTCCAGACTCTGGCTGGGTCATCCAGAGACTTGTACCAAAGCCACCCCTGCATTGCCTTGGCTGTGTGCTTAGGGTCGTTGTCCTGTTGGAAGGTGAACCTTCATTCCAATCTGAGGTCCTGAGTGCTCTGGAGCATGTTTTTCATCAAGGATCTCTCTGTACTTTGCTAAGTTCATCTTTGCCCTGATCCTGACTAGTCTCCCAGTCCCTGCCGCTGAAGAATATCGACACAGCATTATGCTGCCACCACCATGCTTCACCGTAGGGATGGTGCCAGGTTTCCTCCAGACGTGACGCTTGGCATTCAGGCCAAAGAGTTCAATCTTGGTTTCATCAGACCAGATAATCTTATTTCTCATTGTCTGAGAGTCTTTAGGTGCCTTTTGGCAAACTCCAAGCGGGCTTGGTTCCAAACATCTTCCATTTAAGAATGATGGAGGCCACTGTGTTCTTGGGGACCTTCAATGCTGCAGAATGTTTTTGGTACCCTTCCCCAGATCTGTGCCTCGACACAATCCTGTCTCGGAGCTCTACGCACAATTCCTTCGTCCTCAGGGCTTGGTTTTTGCTCTGACATGCACTGTCAACTGTGGGACCTTATATAGACAAGTGTGTGCCTTTCCAAATCATGTCCAATCAATTTAGTTTACCAGGTGGACTTGTAGAAACATTTCAAGGATGGTCAATGGAAACAGGATGCACCTGAGCTCAATTTTGAGTCTCATAGCAAAGGGTCTGAATACTTATCTAAATTAGTTATTTGTGTTTTGTATTTTTTATAAATTAGCAAAAATGTATAAACACCTGTTTTCGCTTTAGCATTATGGGGTATTGTGTGTAGATTGCTGAGTAAAATTGTTTATTTAATCAATTTTAGAATAAGGTTGTAATGTAATATAATGTGGAAAAAGTGAAGAGGTCGGAATACTTTCCTTAGGCATATAGCCTATATGTTTATATTCTGAAATCTGACATTGCTCATTCTGATATTTCTTAATTTCTTTGTTTTTACTTTTGGATTATGTGCAAATTGTTGTCTATGTATTATTACTGCACTATTAACCTAGAAACACACGCATTTCACTGTACCTGTGATAACATCATCTGCAAATTTGTGTCAATAAACTTTGATTTGATTTGTCCAGTCATATGTACAGTCATTGGGCCTAGGCTTACTCCACCATAGCTCATCTCATACTTATCCTCATGATAATGCTGTGTTCATTTGCTAGTCTGAACTAGGAAACTCGGACATTTCCCGACTTAATAACTGGTTGAACGCAGCATGTGTACAACCAGTTAGCAAGTTGGATATGTCCGGGTTTCCTAGTTCAGACTACTAGGAGAATGCGGCATAAATACCATAGCATCAATTTGACAACCCGCGCTTTCTGTCTCTGCTCCGTTTTGCACGCGTCCACTGAATTCCAGTAAAGCGAGATAGTATGAGCCAGATATTTCACCGGATGTATAAATGTGAAGCCTCTGGTTGGCGTTTCCACTCACTACCAAATATGGTGATGAGAGGAAGCCCAGTGACCGGAATTGGGAGAAGATGGAGCGAGACGAATTTTGGTCAAATTCTGCAAATTTTGTCATCAATTAAACATTTGACCTCCATACAGTTTTCTGTTTTCAGAACCAGAATCTGTAACAAACAGAGTGTACTGCGTTTTGCAGACTTCACCCTTTGCCAAGGTTTTTTAAAAAATGGTTGTTTAGAAGGAATGCAAGGGTCGAATAGCGTTATTGCACATGCGCACTTCACATAGTAGGCGTTCCCTAACGGAAATATGTAAATAAATGCTAGAACGCGCCAATAGGATTACACTAGTTCGTGCCTGCCTCGCCCCACCTCTTTGCTCGTTTTGGCCAATATGATTATTTTGTTCCCATTTCATACGACACGCTCTGGTCTAATTTGGGTTAGTTATAAGAATCTTTGGTATAAATATTGGCTGGATCGTACCATTCTATCATATTTTTTTTTAAATTGTGCTTCTTTTGATATATTTGCATTTATTTTAATTTTATTATAAAGATAATAAATTTTTATGTCATAAATGTTGTGTAACATAACCGTTTAATGCTCTCAAAAGGATCTAGTCGTGCATTTCAAAAGTGCGCACTCCCCCAGTTACGTTTTTGGTTTATTCCCATAGACTGCCATGTTGGATTGAGTCACAAATGTGCCGCTACTTGCGCTGGAGTTCCGATGAAAGTTTAGTATCTACCATATGCAAGACGTTGCAGGAATGTTCTCATAATTTGGATTGAAGGAGGACCTTACGTTGTGTTTGGGACCAACGGAGATATTATCATACTAAAGCTGTTTCTATCGGGAAGTGAAGAAACGTGCATCGATGTGAGGGTCCGGTTGCAGGCCACGGGAGATCAATGACTGTTTGTTTGGGTTTCATACAACGTCGAATCGGAATCATAACACACCTTTTGGTTGATTGTCAATAATGAGTGGCCATCTGCCGCAACGGCGGCCCGCTAACAGTGCATCCAAACTGCTAACCCCACAAGAGAACGACTGTCTCTTCAATTACCTCGGCAGGAAATGCACCGTAAGTTTATCAGTTGTTATACTTTCTTTACTAATTGTTCGTGAATGATGTTTACCCTTTTCAGGATGAATTGAAACTTCTGTAATTGATGCCTCTATGTTTGATATAACAATCGAAGGAAAACAACTCTCACCACTGGCACTGACGGTCCTTCCCTTGGCTTCGGCTAGACTGGTGGAACAGGGGTAGGGAAAAATACATCTTGATATCCCGGGACATAGTGACATTTGGGCGGTAGAAAGTTTCAGTCAAGCCCCGAGGCCTCGGGTGTTCCCTGACACACCTGCATAACATGGAAACACCCAGAAGAACCAAACCACTGTTAACGAGAATGTGCTGCTCGGTTTTGTTGGCCTAGACCTGGGCCAGTGTTAGGACCTGCTAAACTCATCAACCTGGCTACTAATATTTTTCGTACTGGCGTTGCATAATGTCTTGGCTGATTTCGGAAGCAGCCTGTGTGTTCAGAACATTCTGTGTGTTCAGAACAATCTGTCTGGCATGCATTGTTCTGTTGTCCACACAATACTTTCTCATAGGCAATCACACAATTCAATTCAGTTGATTGCTCTCCTCGGTTTTTGAGATGCAGCAATCAGTGAAGAATGTGACCAGTGTAGCGTTACAATGTATCACTGTAGCAAATTAGCTCTGATGGGCAGGGACTCTATTTAATGTGACAGCTTGAAAAATGATATTATATAACGTGTTTTGTTATCATTTCACTCAGCCAGGAAATTATATTTCAATAGAAACAATGTGTCCTCTTGAAACATGATCTGCGTTGATTGCACCCTTTAACCTCAGGTATTTAAGTTGGTGTAATGTACAATAGCATTGTAAAGGTCTACACTTATGTCAACAAAATAGGTATACAGTATCTATTTGCTGGTTTTACACCCCAGTGTGTCAACTTGATCTGTCAATAAACTACCTGGCTAGCCTTGGGTGGTAGGCTAATGTCACCCGATGTCAATTCAGAGAGAGAATGCACCCACCTCACTTATTTCACAATACATGCAGGTATGAGCTACCTGTAAACACCAGGTTGGTTGATACAATTGGATGGCAGTTAAGGCTGTTAATCAGTTCATCAGGAATGTGGTTTAATCAGATTTCCTCATGGATATGGGTCAGGCTGTGTTGTGTAATGTTTGAAACTAAGTTGGTAGGTTTCTACCCAGTGTGAAGTCGGATACTGCTCGCACACTTTCCCTACAGTGGTTGAGCCTACAGTTTCTCCAGAGTTGATAGTTTTGTCTCGGTAGTAACTTTCCCATGCCACGTTACCACACCCTTTGCTACTTCCCCATATCACCTGGCGTTGAGTCATGTCACCTTTGTCATGTTCACAAAGTAGGCTAAGATGGTGTTGAGGAAGTCATCTTATCTTACTTCCTCTTTCTCACGTGGTGGGCCAGAAGAGAGTCCCGCCTCCTACCTGTCTGTCACAGTCATACCTGTCCCAGGTGTGTCTCTGCACCTGTGTTGTACACCTGCATACGCAGCCAATGACATCATTCCACAGACATCCAGGCCATGTCACTGACCATGTGAGACAGCCCAGGCAGTTGCGTGAGTGACATTCCTGCCTCGCTCTCCGCATGAAAACACTCTTGTTAAAATCCTCGAAGTGAGCGATTGCTTGTTATGTAATGGTCTCATGTAGCTAGAGAAGGGAAATGTAGGAAGCTGCTGTCTTTTCTCTTCCTCCACAGAGAACTGAACACTGAACAGCCCCTGACTTCTGTGTTTAACCTTTGGCTTATTCCAGTTGTTAAAGGCAAGTTATGCTAGCTGAGCCAGAAGCTAATGTCTAATACCTGTTGCCTGTTGAGACATGGATGTCATGTGCTAGTTGGAATCAGAGCTGTGTCAGTGGATTTCAGCTCAGGGCCTCTCTCTGTGTCTCTATCTCGGTCTCTATCGCTCTGTCACTCCCCTCTCTTTCAGTGATTCATACATACAAACAGTGAGCAGCACACTCTGAAACGCAGGCCCTGCCAGATGATGAATCACACATGTGAGAGGTCCAACCTGTGCTGCTGTGGTTTCACTGACATTCAACTCATTGGTATTCCTACTGCTTCACTTTTTACTATCAGCACCGGGCTAGAGGTGGAAGCTATCCAACTCGCGTTCTGTGTGAGTGAGACAGAGACACAGAGACTGCCTGATCAGCAGTCCTCTCCAGCAGGAAGTGCAGTGGTCAACCTCCTTCAGTGTTTTGTGCTGGAGTGGCGCAAATGTGCCTTTTGATCTTTACCTCATACTCTCCTTCCCAACCTCTTCCCTGTTCCCACTTTCCCCACCTCGGCCTCCCCTTACCACCCCTACTCTGGGCCTCTGCCTCCCATTACCAATCTCTGTATTTCCTACTACTCTCCAGTCTCTACTCCTTCCCAACTCCACTCTGACTTTCCCTCTCTTTCTGTCCTTCCCAACCCTAGCCATTCCTACCCAATCCCACTTTTTAGGCTACATGGGAAATACTTTCAGGACATGGATGAATGATGCACACTTACCGTACATTCAACATCCTGTTTGTTTGTTTTCCCTGTGAGCCCTCTACAGTCCTACTGGCTGTAGTGTGTAGTAGCACCAGCAGCCTGGAGAGTGGTGCCATGGCGAGCTTTGATGATGTCACTGGGACTGGGTGCTTCCTGTGGCCAGTGGGGCTCGTTCAGGCTGCCACTTGTGATCAGAGCTCGAGAGGCTGATGGATGAAACCGCTCAGCTCTGTGTGACTTCACTGCCTTAGTCCTGTTGTGGGCACAGCCAGCTAGATGAGCACAGACAGATATTGCTTTCTTTGAAATGTAGTCTAGGCTAGAAAGCTTCATGTCCCCAGACACTGCACAGCCCTTACCCATCTGTGTGTAGTTAGCTACTAGGCGTTCTCGGGAACTTGCTTTACCACTTTCTGCTCTGGCCTGCCTTTCATCTGCAGGGTAATGGGCCCGAACCCCTCTGCGAGGAGGCTAGTAAACTTGGGGAAGAACCTGGGTCCCGTTTCCCAAAAGCATTTTAAGGCTAAGTTCATCTTTAGAACCTTCGTAGGAGCATCGGTAAATCTCTGTGCTGTTTCCCAAAACCATTGTTACTAAAGTTTCACATGAAAGCGCTTGTTATTTGCCGACTGCCTAAGACCACTTGTAAAACAGCTAAGTGTTTCGTGAGCTGCTTTTTTACCCTTCTGCGTCACTTTATTCACCGAAGAGCTCTGCTAAACATAGAATCAAGATGTTTCTGTCTGACTGTGACCAACAACTTCCGAACAAAGGCCTACAAAGTTGCCAAAATATTTGCAATTGTTACTAACAAGTGAAGCTTAAAATGTAACCCGAGATGACTGCATTAAAATATACTTTTGGTAATATGTGTGGACACTTGCTCATCAAACATCTCATTCCAAAATCATGAGCATTTTTATGGCGGCGGTCATCCCCTTTGCTGCTATAACAGCCTCCACTCTTCTAGGAAGGCTTTCCGCTAGATGTTGGAACACTGCTGCTGGAACTTGCTTCCATTCAGCCACAAGCGCATTAGTGAGGTCGGGAACTGATGTTGGGCGATTTGGGCCTGGCTCGCAGTCTGCGTTCTAATTCATCCCAAAGGTGTTCGATGGAGTTGAGGTCAGGGCTCTGTGCAGGCCAGTCAAATTCTTCCACACTGATCTCGACAAGCCATTTTTGTATGGACCTCACTTTGTGCGTGAGGGCATTGTCATCCTCAAACAGTAAAGTGCCTTCTCCAAACTCTTGCCACAAAGCACAGAATCGTCTAGAATGTAATTGTATGCTGTAGCGTTAAGATTTCCCTTCACTGGAACTAGGCCTAGTCCGAACAGCCCCAGACCATTATTCCTCCTCCACTTAACTTTACAGTTGGCATTGGGCAGGTAGTTTTCTCCTGGCATCCACCAAACCCAGATTTGTTTCCACTGCTCCAGAATGCAATGGTGGCGAGCTTTCCTTCACTCCAGCCAACGCTTGACATTGCGCATGGTGATCTTAAGCTTTTGTACGGCTGCTCGGCCATGGAAACCCATTTCAACTCCAGACGAATAGTTATTGTGCGGACGTTGCTTCCAGAGGTAGTTTGGAACTCTGTAGTGAGTGTTGCAACCAATGACAGACGATTTTTGCGTGCTTCAGCACTCGATGGTCCCGTTCTGTAAACTTGTGTGGCCTACCACTTCGCCGCTGAGCCGTTGTTGCTCCTAAACGTTTCCACTTCACAATAACAGCATGTACAGTTGACCGGCGTAGCTCTAGCAGGGCAGGAATTTGACGAGCTGACTTGTTGGAAAGGTGGCATCCTGCCACGTTGAAAATGACTGAGTTCTTCAGTAAGGCCATTCTACTGCCATTGTTTGACTATGGAGATGGCATGACTGTGTGCTCGATTTTATACACCTATCAGCAACTGGTGTGGCTAAAATGGCCAAATCCACTAATTTGAAGGGATGTCCACATACTCTGGATATATAGTGTAAATAGGCAATGTGTACATATATAATTGAATCATATTGAAATACATTTTCAGTCACATGTTATTTGTCACATGCTTCGTAAACAACAGGTGTAGACTAATAGTGAAATGCTTACTTACGGGTCCTTTACCAACAATGCAGAGTTAAAGATAAAATGAAAATGGTGGTACGAGGAATAAATACACAGTGAGTAAAAATAACATGGCAATAATACAGGGACTACCAGTACCGAGTCGAATGCACGGGTACGAGGTAACTGAGGTTGCTATGTACATTCTGTGCCTTCAGAAAGTATTCCCACCCTTTGACTTTTTCCACACATTTTGTTACAGCCTGAATTTAAAATGGATTACATTTAGTTTTTTTTTCTACACTGGCCTACACACAATACCCCATAATGTCAAAGTGGAATTATGTTTTAAAATGTCAGTAAGTATTCAACCCCTTTGTTAGGGCAAGCCAAAATAAGTAGAGGAGTAAACATTTGCTTAACAAGTGATGTAATAAGTTGAATGGACTCACTCTGTGTGAAATAATAGTGTTTAACATGTTTTTTTGAATGACTACCTCATCTCTATACCCCAAACATACACTTATCTGTAAGGTCCCTTAGTCGAGCAGTGAATTTCATACACAGATTCAACCACAAAGACTAGGGAGGTTTTCCAGTGCCTTGCAAAGAAGGTAGATAAAAAGCAGACATTGAATATCACCTTGAGCATGGTGAAGTTATTAATTACACTTTGGATGGTGTATCAATACAACCAGCCACTACAAAGATACAGGCGTCCTTCCTAACTCAGTTGCCTGAGAGGAAAGAAACCGCTCAGGGATTTCACCATGAGGCCAATGGTGACTTTAAAACAGGGTACAGTGTTTAATGGCTGTGATAGGAGAACTGAGGATGGATGAACAACATTGTAGTTACTCCACAATACTAACCTAATTGACAGAGTGAAAATAAGGAAGCCTGTACAGAATAAAAGTATTCTAAAACTTGCATCCTGTTTGAAACAAGGCACTAAAGTAATACTGCAAAAAATACGGCAAAGCAATTAACTTTGTTCAGAATACAAAGTGTTATGTTTGGGGTAAATCCAATACATTACTGAGTACCACTTGCAAGCATTGTGATGGCTGCATCATGTTATGGGTATGCTTGTAATCGTTAAGGACTAGGGAGTTTTTTTTTATGTTCAAAGGAAACTGAATAGAGCTAAGCATTGGTAAAATCCTAGAGGAAAACCTGTTCCAGTCTGCTTTCCACCAGACGCTGGGAGATTAATTCACTTTTCAGCAGGACAATAACCTAAAACACAAGGCCAAATCTACACTGGAGTTGCTTACCAAGAAGACGATGAATGTTTGAGTGGCCGAGTTACAGTTTGACTTAAATCTACTTGAAAATCTATGGCAGATCTGAAAATTGTTGTCTAATTTGAAATAATAATGGGCAAATGGTGCACAATCCAGGTGTGGAAAGCTCTTAGAGACTTACCCAGAAAGACTCACTGCTGTAAACGCTGCCAAAGGGGCTTCTACAAAGTATCCACTCAGGGGTGTGAATACTTGATATTTCTGTATTTCATTTTTAATACATTTGCAAAAATGTCCCCAAACAATTCTTCACTTTGTCATTATGGGGTATTGTGTGTAGATGGGTGAAAAAAATAATCTATTTAGTCAACTTTGAATTCAGTCTGACACAGTGGTCGATCACGATCGACTTGTCGATCACGATCGACTTGTCGATCTCCAAGGCATTTCTAGTCAATCGCCAAACATTTCTGTTAAAAAAACAAATAAACCCTTGTTTTCCTATTTAATAATAATAATAATTTAGTCTCGGGTTGTTGGTGGTAGGTGCAGCCAATTCAGCTGCCCTGCGTGCCAGGTAGGCAAACTGTTGCCCTTTCATGTGTCTGAAGGTACACACTCTGCCTTCCCGGTGGGCCTGGAGAGGAAATCAAGTGCACTATGCCACTGCTGGCCAATCAGATTGCTGAGATGACCGAGTCTGCAGTAATTTAGCAGGCATAAAAGACAGCTACGGCAAAATTGATACTGTGAGATTTCAAAACGTTTAAAACTGTGACTAGAGAGAGACTGTCAACGAATACAGCAAAGAGCTGCTGTTTTTATGAGTGAGTTCATGTTTAAGTTCTTACTCAGTGCTGTCAACACTTTCTATTCAACACGTTTATAACCCTTAAAATGCGCGTTCTTCCTATTTCAACTCAGCGCTACAACAACCAGTGCAGCGGTAATGAATTAGTAGGAAAGTGTATATATAGGCCTGCGTTCTTATTACCGGCTTGGGTCTTTTTTAATATCAAGGAATATTTCACTTTTCTCTGTTCATAGGAGTAACAACACGAATTTGTGCATGAGGCAGAAATAATGCGGTGCGACTCGAGTTTCGTCGTCAGCTGGAAGACGGTGTCCCTTTTTGGTTAGTGTCAGTGGAGGAAATGGAGAGCGGAGGGATGTTGAGAGACGGACCTTCAGTCTGCTGCTCTCTCTCTCTCTGCTGAGACTGACCATCAGGTGCAGGCACCATCAGCCCAGTAAAGTAAAAGCAAATTATTGAAATGTGCTTCACAAGTAATACAACAATGGATCCATTACCAGTGTGATCATATAGCCTACCTCAAATTTTAAAATTATATTTTTAAAAAAAATGTCCCGAACAACAATGCACTGGCAGGTAAATTCAAGCACAGCTAATATGCGGTGATAATGTATTGGGCCTATAGCCTACTGAACAAACCTCATTGCTCCAGTACTGTTTTTAATAAGTTTTAATGTTGCGTAGGCGTACATTTTTTAAGTAATGTTCATAAAAAACCGTAGTGGTAGATCTCGGCATGCATGTTGACTCAAAGTGATCTTGACTCAGAAGGTTGGTGACCACTGGGCTTCTGTCTCTGTAATTTGTCTAACGATGCACTTAACGAACATTCTCTCCGCGTGGTGTTTTTGGCTTTCGGCCGTTGTAGGAACGACGCATCGTAAGCCTAAGTTCCATCGGTATCGGGAAACCTGGCCCTGATCTTGAGTCTGTATAGTGGAGCCTGACATCCAGCCCTGCTGAGTCAGAGGGTTCTGCTGCAGGCCTGTCTGCCCCAGCAGGATCACACATAATGGGAATGGAAGGAAGGCCTGGCCACATCAGTCTAAGACCATGAGATACTTGGCAATAACTCTCCAGTTAGCGCTCTTTGAGCTAGCCCTTTATCTTTATGACAAGTTATCTTCAAAGAGCTGAGGACATTGTTTGCATTGCTGCAGCGGCTTCACTTGGTAACCACTGCTCCCTGAGACGGCCTCCTCCTCCTCGTACAGGGCTGCCCAACCCTCTTCCTGGAGATCTACCGCCCTGTGGGTTTTCAGTCCAACCCTAATTTAACACACCTGATTCTATTCAGATATGCTAAATTGGGGTTGGACAGTAGAGCTCCAGGAAGAGGGTTGGGCTGCCCTATTCTAGAGCTTCTAGGTCTAGATGCATTACTGACATGTCTGCTGTCGGAGTCAGTCAGCAGTGTGATAGCTCGGTCCTATAGAGAAGGGCTGTTACGGTGAGACGCGTTATGACAGGCCAGCCTTCCTGTTCTCCTCTCATTACTATAAGTAAGTGACGAGTATATTCACCACTTTATTGGCAGCCTGACAGGCTGCTTTACCGTCCTGCGTGAGGAGACTGCTGAGATGTCAGTAAGCAATACAGAGGACAGTACTGTCACACGTACGCACACAAGAGGACAGGGTGACTTTAGTCCTGCTGAGAAATGAACTGCGCTAGTCTAAACTCTGCCAATGCTGTCACACCTGTAGTAGTGTTTCTGCGCATACATTATTTTCTAACCTTTTAATTTCGACTAGGCGAGATGAGGTTGCCCTGAGCAGATCCACAGATATTGAGATGAGCGCGATGTAAAAATGTTGCGCGGTCACATCGTATCTGCGTACATGCACGGGTGCGCTTCACACTGTTACAGCGTGATCTCTACGGGACCAAAACAGCAGAGAAGTCTAGCCTTGCGCTTCAACGCTCTTAGTTGTCGAGGAAGTCGTCCTGATATTGTGTATACTTGGGTCCTTGAGTCTACCTTTTAAAGCAGGAAGTTGATTCCATTGAGGTGAAATGAAGATTTTTAAAGGGAGACCTGGCCAACACTGCTTCACTGTAAAACACAGACTGAGAGTGTGAGGGTCTCAGTTAAAGCCCTATTACATCCATTTGACATGTTTAGTCATTTAGGCGACTCTCTTATCCAGAGCGACTTACTGTTAGTGGGGGTTAGAGCGTTGGGCCAGTAACCGAAAGGTTGCTGGATCGAATCCCCGAGCTGACAATGTAAAAATATGTTCTGCCCCTGAGCAAGGCATTTAACCCACTGCTCCCCGGGCGCCGAAGACGTGGATGTCGATTAAGGCAGCCCCCCGCACCTCTCTGATTCATAGGGGTTGGGTTGAATACACAAGACACATTTCAGTTGAACGCGTTCAGTTGTATTAACCCCTTGTGCCTTTCTCTCCCCTGCAGTCACTGTGTTCTGCGGTGGTGCAGGTATACTCAGCAGACAGGAACTCAGCCTGGACCAAGAAGTGCTGTGGTGTAGCCTGTCTGGTCAAAGACAACCCAGCACGATCCTACTTCATCAGGGTGTTCGACATGAAGGTGGGTTTAGTTCACACTGTAAAACAACACATTTCACTACTCCTATCTGATGTATGTGACGAAAGATAGATTAAAACAAATATATTTATATATATATAATAATAATTATATCCACTCTCTCTCGCCACAGGAGGGTAGAAACATGTTAGAGCAGGAGCTCTACAACAACTTCTCAATCACTTTTCCCAAATCGTACTTCTTCACATTCGCAGGAGACGTGAGTTATCCCTTTCTCTATGTACTTGATGTGCCTTGCTCCAGCCAAGTCCTTTCACATGTCATGGTCAATTTTATTAAGGCAAAAACCTGTGTGTGCTGTCTTTTGAAGCTTGCAGTGTTGTTTGTTCTTATGACATTCCACTTCCTGCGTTTGTTGGCGTGTGTGTGTAGTCGTGCCAGATGGGACTGAACTTCGCCAACGAGGAGGAGGCAAAGCTTTTCCGGGGCGCCGTCGAGGACCTGCTTGGGAGACGACAGAGAAAATCTGGTGACTACTACCTACCGACGCCATCTTTGATTCTACTGACCTTGGACCTCTGATATTAAAACCATCTCCTCTCCTCTGACCTTAGCTTGGTCTGCTAATGATTGGACAGATCCTCTCAATTTTAAGATACAGATCCTCTCAATTTTAAGATACAGATCCTCTCAATTTTGAGAGATGGATCTCTCTTTCTTCCTATGCCATCTCCTTTACTTCCTGATTGTTCAATTGACTGCTCTCGCTCTCTCTGGCCCACCGTTAAGGGCTCTAGCTCCAGTAGAAGGGAGAGCAGATCTAGAATCAGCTTCACCCTCTCCTAAATCCTAACATAAACATGTGCCTGATCAGCTAAGATCAGTGTCCAGGGGCAACAGTGCTCTGCCGTGCCTCTTTTTGAAGTGCTCATGGAGATCAGCTTTGCTATAATGATAAGGTCAGGACTGTTTGTCCTCTGTCCCAAACCAGCAAGATTCGATGCAGTTTCTGTATGGATGATCTTCTTTTTAGATTTGAGCTCTGTTTTGTCAGTCAGTCTTGTGATCGTTCTGGTTAATCACTAACTCGTACGCGTACGCTTGACAATCAATCCCCACACACACACACACACACACACACACACACATCCATGCTGCTTATAAACTAACTCCGTCCCAACCCCCCCACTTACCGAGGAGTTCCTCTTTGATCCGTACACTTCAGTCACCTCTAACTCCATACCAATCCCTTACCTCTCCCTTTCACTAACACACAGCACCATACAGGAGTTTAAATCTATACATTTTGTTTTACAGAAAAAAGACGTGACCCTCCAGGTCAAAATGGTAGGTCCTTCATGAAAGTCTTTTTTTTTTGGAAATCATTTTGATTTTAACCAGAAATCGACGTAGACACTAAGTTTTCAATCAAATAACCCTGAAATGATTTGACTTAAAATATACATGCACGTAAACAAACACACTCGTCCCCACGTGGCTTTGATTGAATGGTTCCAGTGTAAAGCCATTGGATAATCCACTGAAAGCAGGTTGTCTCAGAGTGAACACCTCTCCCAAGCCCCTAACTAACAGATTACCTACCCTACCCCCCAGTCTTAATCTTAACCATAAGGGGTATGGAAGTACTGTATATCTGACTGTGGCATCAGTGGTGAGAAGCAATTTCTATGTACATAAATCCGCCTTACAGGACATGCTTAGGTATTCTGCGTACACACTCCAGAAAGCCAGTTCTACAGGGACGTTGAGCAGATCCCTCCCCTCAATCTTAAAATACCAAACCTGTGACACCACTCACACACCATCACACACTCCAAACCAGGCCATATGAATAATCAGCCTACCTCCACATTCACAGTAGATCACTTAGCTATAGGTAAGATGCTACAGTTGAAGTCGGAAGTTTACATACACTTAGGTTGGAGTCATTAAAACTCGTTTGTCAACCACTCCACAAATTTCTTGTTAACAAACTATAGTTTTGGCAAGTCGGTAAGGACATTTGCTTTGTGCGTGACGCAAGTAATTTTTCTAACAATTGTTTACAAACAGATTAGTTAACTTATTCACTGTATCACAATTCCAGTGGGTCAGAAGTTTACATACACTAAGTTGACTGTGCCTTTAAACAACTTGGGGGGGGGCCTCAGAAAAAACATTGTAGACCTCCACAAGTCTGGTTCATCCTTGGGAGCAATTTCCAAATGCCTGAAGGTACGACATTCATCTGTACAAACAATAGTACGCAAGTATAAACACCATGGGACCACGCAGCCGTCATACCGCTCAGGAAGGAGACACCTGTCTCCTAGAGATGAACGTACTTTGGTGCGAAAAGTGAAAATCAATCCCAGAACAACAGCGAAGGACCTTGTGAAGATGCTTGAGGAAACGGGTACAAAAGTATCTATATCCACAGTAAAACGAGTCCTATATCGACATAACCTGAAAGGCCGCTCAGCAAGGAAGAAACCACTGCTCCAAAACCGCCATAAAAAAGCCAGACTACGGTTTGCAACTGCACATGGGGATAAATATCATACTTTTTGGAGAAATATCCTCTGGTCTGATGAAACAAAATTAGAACTGTTTGGCCATAATGACCATTGTTATGTTTGGAGGAGAAAGGGGGAGGCTTGCAAGCTGAAGAACACCATCCCAACCGTGAAGCACTGGGGTGGCAGCATCATGTTGTGGGGGTGCTTTGCTGCAGGAGGGACTGGTGCACTTCACAAAATAGATGGTGTCATGAAGGGAAAATGATGTGGATTTATTGAAGCAACATCTCAAGACATCAGTCAGGAAGTTAAAGCTTGGTCGCAAATGGGTCTTCCAAATGGACAATGACCCCAAGCATACTTCCAAAGTTGTGGCAAAATAGCTTAAGGACAATAAAGTCAAGGTATTGGAGTGGCCATCACAAAGCCCTGACCTCAATCCTATAGAAAATGTGTGGGCAGAACTGAAAAAGCGTGTTCGAGCAAGGAGGCCTACAAACCTGACTCAGTTACACCAGCTCTGTCAGGAGGAATGGGCCAAAACTCACCCAACTTATTGTGGGAAGCTTGTGGGAAGGCTACCCGAAAAAACATTTGACCCAAGTTAAACAATTTTAAAGGCAATGCTACCAAATACTAATTGACTATATGTAAACTTCTGACCCACTGGGAATGTGGTGAAAGAAATAAAAGCTGAAATAAATCCTTCTCTCTACTATTATTCTTAAAATAAAGTAACTAACTGACCTAAGACGGTGACTTTTTACTAGGATTAAATGTCAGGAATTGTGAAAAACTGAGTTCAAATGTGTTTGGCTAAGGTGTATATAAACTTCCTACTTCAACTGTATATATATATATATAACCTTATAGAGTATAAGAGGCGCGTCATTCTCAAATCCCCTCTCATCAGTACCCAGACAGGCTGGGGGTGATACGGTTCATTTGCGTTTTTCTTGAACTTATGTCACTTAGTACCAGAGCTTTCCTTACTGTACAGATACTATCGCAGTCAAAAGCTCTTTAGAGATGCTCTCGGGAACTGGTCATGTAGATTTGCTGTGGTGGAACAGTACATGCAACATTCCTTGTCGTCGCTTATCAAGAGTGCATTCTATTGGACTTCAAAGCTAGTTTGCTCTGTGCTTGGCTCCCCATAGTGTTGTACTGGTCTCACTGGGGGGGGACAGACCGTGTCACCACAATCAACTCCTGGTCTGCTTAATCAGGCTAAGAGGATTTAATTCAGCTGCTAACGTTAGGTACTTCACAACACTCACACTACCCCAGTCCACTCACAGCACTGGCCATGGAACGGAAGGAGTTGTGGTGAGGGTGGGGGGCTGAATTGGTGACATTTTCTCCATTTGTGACCTGTAAACAGATTCCTGAGGGTGATGTTTTTACATGGCACGGCCCAGACCTATCTTGTTCTATGAAGGATGATCAGACTGGCATGGCTTGGGCTGTGCCCATACAGACAACATTCTGGCCTAGCAGGCATGGTGTGTTCTGCCTGTGGCCATACAGCGGTTTGTCTGTGGTGTCCTAGTGTCTGTAGTAATGACAGGTGAGAATGACCCTGCGGATAGGAAGAGAGCACAGCCAGATCCAATGGTTGTACCACGTTGGACAGGTGGATGTGGTGCTGTGTTTGTTTGGGTCTGACTCACTAGTGTGTGTCTGGAATTAACCACGTTCACCCGGAATGTTACATTTTCTGTTGCCTTATCGCTCTCTTTCTCACACTCTCTCCTTCTTTCTCCATGCTGTCTCTCTGAGTCCTGTCTCCCAGCCAGCCAGCCTCTCTCTCTCTGATGTAGATTCATCATGTTTAAGAGAATCTCAGGGATTATGGTGGATTAGCAGTGGGCATTAATGGTTATGTAAAATCCAGCAGCACTGTGATTTGCTGGGATTAGAGGTGGGCTGGAGTTGGGGGTGTGGTTTGGCCCGCTGGTGGAGAAGGGAGGGGATGAGAGAGTAAAGGGAAAGAGTTTGGCTCGTAGAGCTGAGACCTGGCAGTGCTCCCTGTTGCGAGGAGAGCGCACTCTGTTTGGAGGCGGGGCCAGCTGTAGCTGTGGCATTTGCCCAACCCCTCGGCACCTCACTCAGCCGGAGGGTCTTAGACAGTAGGCAGAGCCAGGCAGACTATCTGGGCATACCCTGCTCAGTCTCCTCTCTGGTTGCTCTTCCACCTGATTCTCTGGATCTGTTTTTGGAAATGCCTGGAGTTGGTTCTATGGCTCGCACACCCTGTGTTCCTCTCGGGATGTCTCTCTGATTCTCTAGATCTTTGGATCAGTGGCTCTCTGAGCTATAGCCCAGGACTAAGCACCACGTAGTCTTGCCCCCCCCCCATGCTGCCGCCATCGCTCTGAGATGATGTTCTGTACCACCTTCCTGTCCTCTCCCTCTGAGGACCTATCTGAGGGGGGAGGAGGGGCGATGCTTCCGGGAGGGTGTCTCTCCACCCTCCACTGCCTGATCCTTCCCCAGGAGGAACTATATGCGCCCCCCTCGGAACTCGCTACCCGCCTCTCGCTACGCCATGGGGACCACGCTTGCGGCGTGGCGGGTAAGATGCTGCTGGACGTCAACGTGGCGGCGGCCGGAGAGTGTAAGGGGGACAGAGGGTGGAGGAAGGGGGACGGAACTCCCTGTGACTGTAGTCCCTCAGTCTCGCCCTCGGTCAGAAAGAGCCCCCGTGGGGACTCCAGCCACAGAGGTAGGTGGCTCGGGAGTCAGGACACTCATGTCCATAGAATTCAGTTTGGATTGACCACTATGTGGGTGTCACAGGACGTGTGAGCCACAGGTAGTGGCAAATAGTATTCCGTGTGAGGATTCCACACGAATCTCATCCAGTCAGTGTTGTAGTGGTGGTTTTGTTTTTCTTGTTTACTGTGCGTTGGTCCATCCCTGTGGTCCCACTAGCAGACATCTCTCTGACTGCTCCTAAGCCTAATAGGAGGCAGTAGAGAGGAGATGGTTTTACACGGAGTGCTTACTGAGATTGTAATTTGATCACAGTAGCAGATAGTGTGTTGTGACGTTGGCTAAACTCTCCAGGTGTTAAAAGTCAACCCGCTGTCTCACCCTGTGTGCCCTCTCATTGAACTAATTGTTGGAGGACGCGTCAATGATGGAAGTAGGCCTCATTAATGAAATGTACGTCAAAAGTATTTTGTAATCGATATGTTTAACTACCTAGTTCTGACACTCTGGTCTCTCTTCCCCCAGACCTAGACTCTCCCGGACTGTAGCATTGTGGGTACTGTAGTTCTGACTCTTCTGTTCCTCCCTAGGCCCTGCCCTGCCCATGGCCACGGTGGACATCAAGAATCCCGAGATCAGCAGCGTGTCACGGTTCCACGGCCACAACTCTCAGCTCAACATGGTGAGCAGCAGCGTCAACAACAACAACAAGAAGGAGAAGAAGGTGAAGGGAAAGAAGGGCAAGAAGCTGACCAAGGCAGACATCGGCACGCCCAGCAACTTCCAGTAAGTATTCTTTCTAATTTATTCCCTTTCCTTTCTGTTCTATTCTGTTGTGTGGTTGTTGTTGTCTTTCTTTGTGACATCTGAGAAGTAAGGGTCTTTCACAAGCCCTCAGTGTGGGTTGAATCCATCATTAGATTTGTGGCACTTCTAGTTACTCACTGTGATGTCAAGTTAGGATGTGGCCCGTTTGGGTCAACTGGGGGATATTGCACGGCTAATGTATAGAGCAGTACCTCTAGCCATACTGCAATGTGTTAATGTGCAGGCTTAGAGTTGATGGGACTTTTTAATCCTGGACATATTTCTAATCACATGTAATATGTATCTGGCACGATTGATGCGAGGATTATCTGTCCCGTGTTTTTAGGAATTGGACACTGGTAGTCAATATTATGGTACTGGGTTACTGAAGTAGTGTAAACCAGGGGTATTTAACCGGGGGTTCGCACCCAGGTACTGCAGGGGATTCCGTGAAAATGAATGCATTTATACAGTACCAGTCAAATGTTTGGATACCTACTCATTCAAGTGTTTTTCTTTTTACTATTTTCTACGTTGTAGAATAATAGTGAAGACATCAAAACTATGAAATAACACATGGAATCATGTAGTAACCAAAAAAAGTGTGAAACAAATCTAAATATATCTGAGATTCTTCAAAGTAGCCACCCTTTGCCTTGATGACAGCTTTGCACACTCTTGGCATTCTCCCAACCAGCTTCATGAGGAATGCTTTTCCAACAGTCTTGAAGGAGTTCCCACATATGCTGAGCACTTGTTGGCTGCTTTTCCTTCTCTCTGTGGTCTAACTCATTACCAAACCATCTCAATTGGGTTGAGGTTGGGTGATTGTGTAGGCCAGGTCATCTGATGCAGCACTCCATCACTCTCCTTGGTAAAATAGCCCTTACACAGCCTGAAGGTGTGTTTTGGGTCATTGTACTGTTGTACCGTATCGCTGCAGAATGCTGTGGTAGCCATGCTGGTTAAGTGTGCCTTGAATTCTAAATAAATCAGACCATGTCACCAGCAAAGCACCATCACATCTCCTCCTCCATGCTTCACGATGGGAACCACACATGCAGAGATCATCCATTCACCTACCCTGTCTTTCACAAAGACACGGCGGTTGGAACCAAAAATGTCACATTTGGACTCATCAGACCAAAGGACAGATTTCCACCGGTCTAATGTCCGTTGCTCGTGTTTCTTGGCCCACGCAAGTCTCTTATTGGTGTCCTTTAGTAGTGGGTTCTTTGCAGCAATTAGACCATGAAGGCCTGATAGGTGCAGTCTCCTCTGAACAGTTGATGTTGATGTCTGTTACTTGAACTCTGAAGCATTTATTTGGGCTGCAATCTGAGATCTAATGAACTTATCCTCTGCAGCAGAGGTAACTCTGGGTTTTCCTTTTCTTTGGCGGTCCTCATGAGAGACAGTTTCATCATAGCGCATTAATGTTTTTTGCCCTGCACTTGAAGAAACTTTAAGTTCTTCAAATTTTCCGGATTGACTGACCTTCATGTCTTAAAGTAATGATGGACTCTTTCTCTTTGCTTATTTCACCTCTTCTTGCCATAATATGGACTTGGTCTTTTACCAAATAGGGCTATCTTCTGTATACCACCCCTACCATGTCACAACACAACTGCTTGGCTCAAATGCATTAAGAAGGAAAGAAATTCCACAAATGTACTTTTTAGAAGGCACACCTGTTAATTGAAATGCATTCCAGGTGATTATCCTTATGAAGCTGGTGGAGAGAATGCCAAGAGTGTGCAAAGTTGTCATCAAGGCAAAGGGTGGCTACTTTGAAGAATCTCAAATATAAAAAAAAATATATATATATATAAAATATATTTTTTTACACTTGTTTTCTACATGATTCCATATGTGTTGTTTCATAGTTTTGATGTCTTCATTGTTAATCTACAATGTAGAAAATAGCAAAAATGAAAGAAACCCTTGAGCGAGTAGGTATCCAAACATTTGACTGGTACTGTATATATCATTGTTTTTTGTGTGGATATTTATGTTCCAATGTTTTTTTAATGAATATCGCTAGCAACAGAATAAACACATTTGGAATTAGGTGTATCTTGTTTCTATTGATTTGTTTCTCAACTCCTAATATTGAGTAGATTACACTCTGGAGTATCTGTCATAGGCTTTGAAAAAGCACCTGCGAATAGGCTACCAGTGTGGTAGGTGCCGGGCCTTGAATTGGACATTAAATTTTGCCAACACATGGCTCACCTTTGTTTAACCAGGTAAACAGCTGCTCTTAGCGAACATTTGCTTGGAGTTACCTTTTCTAGTTAGGCTACTTTAGAGTTTACACTTCCTCTGTGTTCTCTCATCCCCTGAGTGTAGGGTTAGGCTACCTACTATATACTGATCGGATCATTCCCTCAGGCTCTGTACTCCGCTCTCTGATCATATGTTTCCTTCTAGGCACGTTGGCCATGTCGGCTGGGACCCCAACACAGGCTTCGATGTGAGTATGACTGACTGAGGAAGAGATATTGTTGTCTATACTGTAGCCTCTGGCTAGTAGGATCTTCCCCTACTTCTAATGGTATGGGAGGATCCTATCTGACCTGTGATCTGCCTCTTCTCACGCGGTGTTCTACCTAGCCTCTGTCATAACGTATGGGACGTTTTAATGTCACATGAACGAGTACAGTGAAATGCCTTTCTCGCTAACTCAAACCAGTAGGCCTGGACATCGGTTTCTCTCCGAGGATGTGTATTACTGGGAGAAAGCGGGGAGAGGGGTTGTTGCATTTTGTCCCCCTTACCAGTCCTCCGGCTCAGAACTTGTTTATTTCTGAGGTAGTGTTCGTCAGACATGATTCTCCTCAGAACTAAATATGAAATATTATGACATATCTCTGCCCACTGCAGAAGTCACTGCCAGCCCAGGGTTACACAAGGAGATTTAAAACCTGTTTCTGCATAATCCATCCATTCATTTCCAAAAAAGGATAAGTAATTATTGCGTGGTGTTCTACATCGAACATACGAACCGGGGGATTTGTTGAAATTTCTAAAATAAGATTTCAAGGATTTTGCATTTCTGAGCTTTAATACTTTCAAGGACTTAAGTGGAGAGAGAGAGATGAGCGAGTTTAAGAGAGAGGATCTTTTAACACGTTTCGACAGAAACAGGAAAGAACCCTGCAAGTTTTTAAAAATGTATTTACAGCTGTAATTCATTACATAAAAGAACACAACCTGCATTACATAGAGGTAAACAAACTAACTAAGCTGTTGTTTGTGTGTCTGCCCAGAGAGCTAGAGTAGTGGTTTAAAGTAGATATGATATAAACCTGTGTAATCTAGTTCTGTGGGAATATAATCTCACAGCCTTCAATCCACTCTACCGGTTGGCCAAAGGGCAGTGCCAACCTGGCACAGTTCCCCCTCAGCCACCAGGTGGTGATGCAGGGGCTGTTTTACAACAGGGGTGCCAACATCAGAACAGTTTATCTGAGAACATGAGACCGCCAGCTCTGACATAATGTGGTTCTGAGTAATGTTTTATCCCAGTGAGGTTCTACCCAGATGCCATTTTTGACCGATATCCAATATCTTCCTTGACCAGAAACCCGTTACTGATATTTAAAGTTTTAGCAGCCTTTTAAGCATTCCAGTACACTTAAATAGTTGAAAAAAACACACACACACACACTGACCAAAAAGTTGTTTTGTTGGCATTTACGTATGTCCCCATTACCAGTAAAACAATCAAAACCCATTTCTTTCACTTACTTGCTGTGCTGTTTTGTTGTTCAGTCGTTTCATTCTCAACCAGGATTTCATTATACATGTCGAGCAGTGAAGTTTCAGCTCTGTCTGTCCTTGGCCTCTTCTGACGTGGGTCCTCTTCCTCGGTGCGTACTGTCACTGTGTCCGTTTCCATCTTGTCCAGCTGTGTCTAACATTTCACGTAAACCCTGTTTCTTGTCGACATCGAAGTAGCGGTCCTTGTACCTAGCATCGAGCTCGGTGGCGACACAGTAAAGAGGCTCAGAGAGAATGCCACGAATCCCTTATTCCCAGCCTCTACTAGAGTACTTTTGCAAGTTTTAACCCCACAGTCTGTCGGCAGTTTTGTTAAGCAGGCGTTTCAACGCCTTGACTGGGGGTATCATGTCTGCTGCAGATGCAGTTGATGAGCTTATTTCTCGAGTCAGTGGTTCGAATGGAGCTAGGCGGTGTGTTCATGTTTTCAGTGAGAGTCCACTGGTTTGATACTGATTGTTGCAGGTAACACAGTCGGCTGCGTTCACGCCAAGCACTCATTTTTGTTCCCGCAGGCTCTCCGTCATGTAAAAAGTACTGTTCCATCTGGTGGAAACGTCTTGCTTAAGCCTTTTTTGTTTTCACTCCAAGCTGCTCCCGAATTGCTCGCAGGTGGCTCTATGCTAGCAGTGAATGTTTTAAAATGACCTATCTTCCTACCTGTTGCCACTGTCAGATATGCAATGAAAACTGGCGACTCCGCATTCTTCCAAAGCCTTTGTCATGTTACGTACGTTATCACGTAGCACAGCGTGTACTTTGTTCTTGGGGATTTTCCAAGTTTCAAACATGTTCTCCAATGCCATTGAAATGGCAGCAGTGGTATGAGAACCAGCATATTCTTGAGCATGCAATACGGCTTTCCTCTACGAAATACTCGTCGACCCACTGGGCTGTCAGACTCCGCATGCTCGTGAAGTTAAAAGCAGAGACGCCCATAGCAAGTAGCTCATGGATGTGCGTTTTCAACGTTTCTGTGTAACTCCGTTAGGGCATCATCTGAAAAATAGCGCCTACTTGGTAGTGTGTACCGGGGCTCGAGGTGCTCGACCAGTCGGCGAAAGCCACCATCGTCCACAACAGAGAACGGTTGATTGTCAAGGGCAATGAATTCTATCTTGGCGTTATTGAATTTCGCGTTTGAGTTGTCTCGCTGAAATTTTCTTGAACTTGTTTAGTTGTGCACTTAGTAGTCACTGAACGACTGGTGGTGATGCACTTTCAGATGAGTAATTAGGTTTGTGGTATTGAAAGATTTCACTTTCTCCCCTCCGTGGGAAATAATAGCAGCACAAATGTTGCATATGGCCTTTTTGTTATCTTCCTTTGAAACCTTAAATAGATCCACACAGCAGACATTGTGGGCTAGGTTAGTAATGCTGTGTTGCACGTGTAGTGCTGTATTTTTCGTGGTGTCATTACGTCATCTACCTACGTTATACAGGTATGCACGTCGGCGTTAAACTATACATAGAGCCGATGTTGACATCTTTAACGAATATCTGCCAATTCCGATATCTTTTTAATTATTTTTTTATTTTTATTAAATGATTGTATTTTTTTTAAATATATCTCGTGCATCCCTAGTTCTAACTCATTGAGGTTCAAACTAAGTGAAATTCTGAGAAGTTCTAACTGATAGGAGTTCTAACCCAGCATGGTTCTATTTCCTGTAATCCAGTGTTCTCTTCTCTCCTCCAGGTGAACAACCTAGACCCGGAGCTAAAGAACCTGTTTGACATGTGTGGCATCTCTGAGGCCCAGCTGAAGGACAAGGAGACCTCCAAGGTCATCTATGACTTCATCGAGAAGAAGGGAGGAGTGGAGGCAATCAAGATAGAGCTCCGCAGACAAGGTGTGTGTGTGTGGGGAACTAAGGGCTTTGGGTTGTGTGTTTGTCAGAAGAGTATCGATAGTTGGTCACATTGACTTACAAAAACAAGTTATCTTGTAGCCTATGTAGTGTCCTTATAGATTATTTAGTGCTCTAGAGTCTAATGTTCAGTGTGTGTTCCTCAGGTCCTCCACCCCCAAGGTGGTGTGGTAGGTTGGTTTATCTCTGCATGGTGCTGCTGTGGCATTAGTATATCAGACTAACTCTGTCCTCTGTAGGACAAAAGAGTCTAACACTGGGTTTCCCAAACTCATTCCTTGGTGCACATGTTTTTTTGTTGCCCTAGCACTACACAGCTGATTCAAATCACCAACTCATCATCAAGCTGTGTAGTGCTAGGGAAAGAACCGAAAATGTGCACCCAGGGGGGCCCCAGGACCGAGTTTGGGAATCCCTGGTCTATCACAGGGTTGCACAACTCAGCCCCTCGTTCCTCAGGACTGAGGCCCTTGAAGACCAGGGTCTGTATCCACGAATCATCTGAGTGAGAATGCTGATCTAGGCTCTGTTTTGTCTTATAGATCATAATGAGTAAATGATATGGAAAGATCCTAGATCAGCACTTCTACTCGCAGATGCTTTGTGGATACGAGCCCAGAGCTGTGTGCCCCTGGGCATGATGTAACATGTATGGACCTTGACAGGCCAGGAGTCCGATTGCAGTGTGCTGATGAGACGTTTTCCCTTTCTTGACTGTAGAATGACATGTTAGTCAATGCTATACTCTTTTATACTACCACAAAGCTTTTGTCTGAGTTTCTGGGTTAGTTGAGAAGAATTACTTGAAGCATAGCTGTCCCTAGTGGCTACAGTCATTACTGCATGGTGTCATAGCAGCAATTGAGCTGTATTTATTTGCTGCCTTTCCTCTGAGGTTCTTCTAGAATCTAAAGCATGTTGTGAAGTGTGTGTGTGTGTGTGTACAATAGTAGATGCCATGCTAAAATTATTTCTCTTCTTTCTGGTCCAGCCCCTCCACCCCCTCCTTCCAGAGGTGGACCCCCACCCCCTCCCCCACACCAGACCTCCGGCCCCCCACCCCCGCCCCCACCGGTCAGGGGCAGGGGCGCACCTCCCCCTCCTCCCCCCTCCAGAGCGCCCACCTCAGCACCACCACCTCCTCCCCCCTCCAGAACAGGCATGGGAGCTCCACCCCCACCCCCAACTAGAGGCCTTCTGCCCCCTCCTCCCCTGGCTCCCCATGCCCCACCTCCTCCCCCACCTCCCTCCTTCACCCCAGCAGGTATTGGTTCTGGAGCACCCCCTCCTCCTCCCCCGCCTCCCGGCCCTCCTCCCCCGCCCATGCTTCCGGAAGCTGATGGAGGGGGTGGAGGTGCTTGTAAGCCCTCAGCCCTGTTGAGCCAGATCAGGGAGGGGGCTCCGCTGAAGAAGGTGGAGCCCGTTTCTACCAGCACTGTCCGAGGCGGACTCCTCGAACAGATACGACAGGGCAAACAGCTAAAGGCTGTGAGTGGACATTACCTCCTTATACATTACTCACTAACCCAGGGTTCCCCAACTGCCGGCCCTCGGGCCAAATCTGTCCCGTCAGCAATATGATTTGTCACCCCAAAGCAATTATGAATATTTGTTTCATTTAAAAATAAAAATGTCGGACCCGAGATGCAAAAACTCCCAAATGCAATGTCCCAAGAAGGCAGTTACCCTGCCTAAATAATGCAAAAGTTACATTTTAACTTCATTCATGAGGAGAGAGAATGCAGGAGACATTCAAATAATAATAAAGCATGCAGTGGACAATTTTGTGGTGCTGAAATGTAAAGCTGCAACCGCAGTGCAATCAATAGGAGATGAACAGCGCCTGGTGCTGGAAATATAGCTAACTTGTTATGCAAGTGTTGCACAGCAACAGATGGAGAAAAACTACACCAGTCGAGTAATTCATTTCAACAATGATCTTCATTTTAATTTGACTTTACAAACAACAAGCGGGTTTAATTGGAGTCTATTTCTTAAGAGCTTAGGCCTATATAAAATAACTTGCTGTGGTAGGTTGAGACTCAACAGCATTTTCACAAGATTTTTTTTTATTGCCTTATAGAAGTGGGATTTTTTTTAAAATTAGGCCTACTTACAATTGCAACTGTCCATTAATGTAGCGTCCTACATAAGACAATTTAAAGAAAAAAGGCGATGTGTCTGAATGTCGGTATAGGGGTAGCCTGCTCCTGTAACGACAGAACAATTCGAAAATACTGTCAGCTTGACATAAATATCCCAGAATAAGCACCCACAATGTTAGTATTTATTAAATACAGTCATATAGGCCACTAAGTTGTTTAATCAGTAGTAAAAGTTGCATTTCCCCTCGGACACGATCTTGTGGATGTCGGGTGAGATGGATGCGATTTTGATGCGTAGGCGGTCCTCAATCGACTTAAGCCGGTTCCTGGCGTGAGTCTATACCGCGTTCATAGAGGAAAATGAGGGCTCGCAGGTGTATGTCCATCCACACATTGTTAGCAAATAAAATGCGAGTTTCTTTATTGTGCTGTGTTCCTCTGAGAATGCCACCCAGTTAAGGCTTCAATGTTTCTGCGTCGGCCCTCTGTCTGGGGCGGGAAGGCCACTTTGAAAGTTCTATGCTTAGATTCATAATGTCTGAGATTGAATTATTTGCAGACAGCGACATTTTCATTGCAAATAAGACACACTGGCTTGACGTTGGGGAAAAGCTAGAAAGATGAGCCTATACCTCTGTACATTTTACCCTGAGACTTCGATTTTCATTATCCAGCTTTGATAGATTTTGCGATCAAGCTAATTGTTCTGAACAAATGTTGATGTTAAAAAAACTGCTGTAGGCTACGTAGACGTGTTTTCCCCACCAATCAACGCCCAGAGAAATAGACCAAAAAAAAATAAATAGAGACATGGAGATTTTTTTTTATGAGCGTAATCAGATCTAAATGATTATTTTATTGTCACTGAATTTATTATGTACTAATCAGATGTGTTAAAAACATTGCTCAAGTTGTAGTGTAGGCCAATTAACTGTGTTAATATTATGTACTAGTTATGTTCTGGCCTGCCGACTATTGGCTCAGAAAAAACTTGTCCCGAGGTCAAACCTAGTGTAAGAACCCTGCCCTAACCCCTGTGCCCCTATACCCTAGCACCTACCTCAACCCCTAAAATCCAATTTATGATTGCTCTGGCATTGCTTTCCGGAGGCTCCGTACTGAGGGTGTGATGCAATTGTGGATCCTCCAGAGTCTTGTAGAGGCCAAATCGAGCTCCGTACCGCATCGCTGTGCACCTCCCAAATGTTGTAACGATGCAGAGGGCTCCGTATAGTTCCGCATTGACATGATTGACAACTTCCTTCACAACAGCTCTGCTCCGCGAAGCGCAAGCAGTATGAATGCACTGGCTTCTACAGAGGCCGTATCGCAGTAACTGTTGTGCGGCCAATGCAGACGTTGGCTTGACCATGCAGCGCCTTTAAGGCTAGCCCTTCACACTTCCCCTATCCTCTACAGATACTAGACGCACATTCCCCTATACTGGAGAGTGTTCACTGGTGTGTATTCCTGTGTGTGTTCCAGGTGACTGACGAACCAGGGTCAGGAGGACCCGCCACACCTTCAGCCGGCATCGTAGGAGCTCTGATGGAGGTGATGCAGAAGAGGAGCAAAGCCATCCACTCCTCAGGTACACACACACACACACACACACACTAGATAAGAGGTTGCTGTTATATTCATACCAATGTATTTTGTTTGTGTCTTTCTCTCCCTAGATGATGATGACGATGATGACGAGGAAGAGGACTTTGAGGATGATGATGAGTGGGATGACTAGTGACCCTCCCCCTCGCAGATGATTGACAACACTACATTGTTCCTAAATTGTCTTTCTAAATCTTATTCAAATGATAATGTAAATGTTTTATCAATTTGCTGTATATTTTTGTTGCCTTTATGCTCTTTTTTTATTTTTATTATTATTAATCTGTGCAATACCTCATTTAATCTGTAAAGGTTTGTCATGTTATCTTTCTGTAAAGTTTTTCTTCTCTCTCCTGGATTTAACATTTTTTATGTCAAGTTTCTCTTGATCTGGAAGAGGTCAGTCAGTGACTGGAGGGAGAACAAATGAACAAACTGTCAGAGCCCTTAATAATATAGTTGTTAAAAATCGAGAACACTATTTTCATACCCTTCTCTTACTTTATTTTTACTTCTTCAAAAATACTAGTTTAGCACTCTTATTTTCTTATGAAATCAGCTCTGTTGGAATATTTAGCCCCATTCGCTGTCAATGGTAAATCTACTCAGAGTTTGTATTTTTGCACGAATTGAAAGAGGCTCAGTACGTGAATACAGAGCAGTATCATGGCTGTATCTGCAACGTTTTGCTTTAAAGGCTATCACTTAAAGGATCCAACACTCTCAACCCGTACACTACAGTAGTACACACACACACACACACAACTGTCTGTTCTGTCTTTTGGTTTGTTTCATCATAGTTACACTACATTATTGATTACAAACGGTTATCACACACATCTTTGTTTTTTTTATAGTAGCAATCGGACTCCTACAGTTATTTGTTTGAATCAGGTCGGTGCAGACGAGGGTGAATTAGTTTGTCAACTTAATATGACATCTGATCTTGCAGCCGAGTGTCCCATGATGAGCTGTTTCACTAACAAAACTGTCCTTCAGAACCAGTGAACTACACTAACACTCATCTACTATTGACACTAACCTGACTACACAGGGGGATACGGCTTTCTCCTTGGAAGGGAACCAATGCTGTTTGTTTTTTTTCAGTATCGCTCTGTCTGTTTTCACGGTTAGTGAAACTGCGTTCAGGAAATAGGATATATGGACAACAAACCTTCAGAAATTAGGTTGGAAGAATAATGGACTATTAAATTGTACACAAATAAATGTTAATATTTACAGAGATGCTCTCCTGTTTTCTGTGGGATGGATGTGAGTATGTTAAATATGAACAGCCTTTGTACAGTAGGCTATGCTCCTTTTACAATAAGTGCTTGTTTGGGCCTAAGGTTGTTTGAGGGAGAGCAACTTCCCTGTTTACCTATTTTGATGTGCGAGCACGTTCGAGGCCTGAACATGGATGTGTGTGTGCGTGCGTGCCCACTGAGCACACCGGCATCCCTTCCATCGGTAGTGAGTGATGACCAGAGCTCTCATCACCAGCAGCTTAGCATGACTGATTAGATGAGCTGGCCATCTTCACACGGGGTCCTTGAACGGTACATATCGAAATGAATGAATATGGAAGACATGAATCTATATGCTACTGATATAGAGTCTGATCTACACTTAATATTTCTGACTGTCCAGTGATGTTCCACGGCATGTCTGAATGCCTGAATATCCCCCTGGTATGTCTGCTCACACAAACTGAAATTAGATTGCCTGCGTTGTTAATATTTAGATTTAAGTGTAGTTAGTTATTGCAATCCGTTCCAGTGTAGCTATGCCAAAGATGGAGGGGGTGCAGCAGGGTAGAGTGTGTTCTGTGTCCACGCTCCTTTGTACACTTGGTAAGCCTGTGGGACCATATGAAGGGTTTACGAAAGGGATTATAGCAGGCATGTCACAGTTCCAGGCCCCCAGCATTGTATGGGAATTACACCTGAGCAGTGAGCTGGGCACCCTTGGTGACAATACACTGAGTACAGAGCATGGACATATAGCAACAAGGGGATTTACCGTAGCATGGGAACAACACTGCTTGATGGGAACACGTGGACATATGCCGAAAGTCCACGACAGCCACTAAATCTGAGTACATTAATGTTTGCTGGAGGCCTGTAGAAGCATGATGGGAGGGTTGGACCAAGTAGTGGGAAAAGACAGTATTAACAGCTGTTAACTTAGTTTCAGTGTGGCATATGGCCACATTTGTCTCTCAGTTCCCAGTACTCATGTTGGCTAAACCCACACGTGAAACTGTGAGGTCGGACTGCGTCCACATGACATAACTCTTGGATTATTTGTAGTGTGTATGTAGAGATTAAGCTTGAATGATTGGATAGAAGGATGGAAAGTGAGTGAATGATTTTGTTTTAAATTAATGAAAATAGTTTGCCAGGCAGTGGGATTAGAAAAATAACTCCAATGACCTTTCAGTAGACACTTTATTAATAGTTATTTTACACCCTGTTATTGGCTGTGTTTACACAATCTGTATACATTTTTTTTTTCTGACTGTCCATGTCAGATTTGAACATTCACACTGATGTGCAAAGCCTCTGAAGTAGCATACAGATGCAGTGCTCATTTCCTGGCACTAGCTAGGTTTCCGTCCAATTTGCGAGAGATTTTCATGCGAATATTCTAAAATCCGCGTAAACTAAAATTACGTAGTTTCCATCAAATAGACTTGTTCGCTTATAAAAATCATTGCGTGATGACATTGTGCACACAAAATGTATTTTTTCGCGTAAATGTTTATGAACCAAATAATCTCTCGCCAACAGCTCGCAGATAGAGTGCGTGTAGACTAGTCTTCGTTATGGATTGGATTATAGGTAAAAACGAGAATATTTGTAAAACGGAAGTCATGCATAAATCATCATGTCACCAGAATAAGACCCTCGATTTTTATTGTAAAGGAGAATCAAGATCACCGTACGTGCACTTTCTCCACCCTGTCAATTGTATCATAAATTATTTAATCTGTAGCCTATAACCTGCATGGTTTTGCAAATCGTAGTGGGAGGACCACACACCATATCATCGCGTGACTCCCAAGTTTACCTCGATATGATGGTTATTATATCAATATTTTTTGCGCATATAGGCTTTTCCACCGCCATTTATTTCACAATAAATTTTCCCGACACAAATATCTGCATTTTATAAAATTGTACCAAAACGTCATGTTTCCATCACACCTGTTGTGATTTTTTTTTAATATGGTATGACTTTACTCTCACAAAAACTGTGGATGGAAACAAGTGTTCCTGGGTAGTTTTGTGGTAACGGCTGGTCATGTAAAAAAACAAAAACTCTTCAAAGGCAAAAATTCTGAGTCCAAACCATAGAGATCCTATTAAATTATTCTAATTCCATGGTCCAGACTGAGGTCGCATATGGAGCACTACAATTTTATCAGGTTTGAGATCCACATATGGATGTGGTTCATATATGAACTCAAAATATCAGGTTCCATGTGTTTTTTTCCTGTTTACACATTAGGGAGAGAGAGATCAGATATACAGTACCTGATGATAATACCTGATATTACCGAAAACTGTGAATATTGTTTCCCTCCAAGTCAGTTCTTTAGTAGAACTGAGGTAAACTGTGTTTTTGCGGAGTTTGATGTCCTTTCCAATTACATGTGGGAAGCTAGGATGGTTAATCAAGGACAGTTGTTGCTGCTGCCAAAAGCATTTCAGTGTTGTGTTTACTTTTAACAGATGTGGGGGGGATTTAGGACCATACCAGAGAACTCTTCCAAGACACACAAATGCACAGGGGAAGTATTAAGTGTTCCTCTGCTACTTACACTGAGTATAAAAAACATTAAGAACACCTGCTCTTTCCATGACAGACTGACCAGGTGAATCCAGGTGAAAGCTTTGATCCCTTATTGATGTCACCTGTTAAATCCACTTCAGTCAGTGTAGATGAAGGGAAGGAGACAGGTTAAAGGTGGATTTTTAAGTCTTGAGACAATTGAGACGGGTTGTGTATGTGTGCCACTCAGAGGGTGAATGAGCAAGACAAAATATTTAAGTGCCTTTCAACGGGGTATGGTAATAGGTGCCAGGCGCACTGGTTTGTGTCAAGAAATGCAACACTGCTGGGTTTTTCAAGCTCAACAGTTTCCTGTGTGTATCACGAATGGTCCACCACCCAAAGGACATCCAGCCAACTTGACACAACCGTGGGAAGCATTGGGGTCAACATGGGCCAGCATCCCTGTGGGACGTTTTCGACCTTGTAGAGTCCATCCCAACGAATTGAGGCTGTTCTGAGGGCAAAGGGGGGCCCTCAGAACCTTTTATACAAAAGAATTAGGACAGTAACTTTTGAACATTACATTTTGAAGAGAATCTTTTGGACAGTCACAATACCTTTTGGAGAGTAACATGGTATACGCAGTAATAAAACACCATAAAACTTAATTGTGTTGTTACTTTTATCTTCATGTTCAATTCATACAGTATATTCCTCACACACCAAATACAATATTTACAATTATACAAAAAAAGGTTACCTCAGTAAATGATTTAGACAACAATTTACACATTAATCATCACAAAAATGTAGACAACCAAATGCCTTTCTGCAAAGCATAAACCGTAAATATTTTTAAAATAACATGAATTTCATATATATTTTTTTTCTCTCCAAAAGTAAAGGTGCTATTACAGTGTTAATATCCAGTATCCTCTCTGAGGAAATTCCAGTTCAATCTGAATGTATTGTTTATGTGTCCTCAGTAGTCTCAGGGTGTTCCCCGTGTCTTTAGATCAGCTAGTCTCTTCATCAGGGACAAAGACAAACTTCCTCTGTGGAACTTCCACCTGCAATAAAAAAAAAAAATGTTTAAAAAAAACTATTCTGTTAAATAAAACAGGATTTTTCTTATGCTAGGTTCCTCGAAAACAAAAGATTCCATTTTGTGGTTCTGCGATTGCAACATTGTTTGCAAAATCAACAATACCCTACATATTATGCAAGGGCTTGCAAATTTAATCAATCACCCCACTATTACCGCATATATCAGTCAAATCACCATAATATTACTGCATAAAACTGTCCGATCACCACACTACAAAAAAAGGTCTCACAAAAAATTTAACCAATCACCACACTTTTACAGCAATAAGTTAAGCCACATGTCAACAAATGTTTTCCCCGTCAGCGCATTTTCGTGATAAATTGGGCAAAACTCATCACAAAATGTCACAAATATCTCAAAAATGACTCTGCACTTTCCTTATTTACTCTTTGTTGTCAGAGTTCGTTCTGGCACTGTGAGGCCTCTCCCGTTTCCCTTATCGTAGCAGCCGTCCAACAGTCCTATTTATAACTCAAGTTAAGTGGCAGGCATTCACAGACTCTAGACCCTAGCCTTCTGAGGGCAACCAGGATTTGCCACCGTAACAACATAACAAGCAGTTACCACACATTAATGGGCCCACAGAAACATTAGAGACTAGGCTACTCTCCCGCTCCTTTCTCCTTCTTTCTCTCAATCTCTATCTTTTTATCTCTGTCTCTCTCTCTCAATCTCTTTCTTTTTATCTCTCTCTCTCAATCTCTTTCTTTTTATCTCTCTCTCTCAATCTCTTTCTTTTTATCTCTCTCTCTCAATCTCTTTCTTTTTATCTCTCTCTCTCTCAATCTCTTTCATTTTTATCTCTCTCTCTCAATCTCTTTCTTTTTATCTCTCTCTCTCAATCTCTTTCTTTTTATCTCTCTCTCTCAATCTCTTTCTTTTTATCTCTCTCTCTCAATCTCTTTCATTTTTATCTCTCTCTCTCAATCTCTTTCTTTTTATCTCTCTCTCTCAATCTCTTTCTTTTTATCTCTCTCTCTCAATCTCTTTCTTTTTATCTCTCTCTCTCTCTCTCTTTCTTTTTATCTCTCTCTCTCTCTCTCTCTCTCTCTCTCTCTCTCTCTCTCTCTCTCTCTCTCTCTCTCTCTCTCTCTCTCTCTCTCTCTCTCTCTCTCTGCCTGTGTTAGGGACTTCAACCATGGCTTGTGTTGTGTTTGGCTTTGTTCAGACATAACACAGCGCTTGACGATGGAAAGGTGTCATATGATCAGCGTCCATCGTAAAATAACATGTCAACCACAGGAGATGACACAGATAGCGATGTTCCTCCGTCACCTGTCTAAGTCAGCGTGACCTCGGAGGTATGTGTTCCCTTTGACTGTAAGAACGCACCCTAAGGTTCTCAAAGCACAACCTTATTTATCTTAGACTGTTTAGACCAGATTCTTTCTCTCAGCCATTTTATATGAGTTGTCTTTGACATTTTCCAAGATGACATAGTGTCTCAGTCTGCTGGCTATGTCACAGAAAGAGACACTTTTCCAGATGGAAACATGTTAATTCGTTTCCAGGGTTGTTAGGCTGGTGGTGAAGAATTGGAGCATACAGTGTCTGTCCAGGAATACCCAGCCCAGGATACAGCTGGAATAGACTCCATGTTGGTAAGGGCCAATTGTTTTTCATAGCCATGTGACCTGACCAGAAAAGAACTCTGGGCCCTAATGATGATGTATGAGACTATGAACACTCATAGCTGGTGTCTCACCAGCTGACCATCTTTAACCCTTAAACTCTTGTTAACTCTCATTGGCTGTGCATGTACATGCACACACATGCACACACACACACAATCTCACCTTTCTGAGGGAGCGAACAGTAGCGTTGCGGATGGAGTCCATGAGCTGGTCGTGTGAGGAGCGCAGTGGAGTGGGTGGCCTGCTGTACTCCTGTTCTCTGTTCTCTGCCACTGGCCGCAGAGCGTTCTTCAGCTCCTTCAAGATACTGTTGGTCTCTTTCAATCCTTTCTTCCCCTTCTTCCCCTTCCCTTTCCCTTGCTTCTTAACGACCTCCTCGTGGAGCCGGATCACCTCCGCTATCTTCCTAGTCGGCTTCTTCTTCTCTGCCGGGGGCTGGCAGGGCAGTGGAGGGGGTGGGGGAGGAGGTGGAGGAGGCGGCGGGGGAGCAGGAGGGGTCTGTTTCTTGGGGAGTTTGGGGGATTGCCAAGGAGACACCTGAGGGGAACCATAGGGCGAAGAACCCGGAGTGGCCTTCAACAGAGCGGCCGTACGGGGGTTAACGGCCCCCTCTGGCCCCGCCTGCTGGTTCTGTCTCTGGTCCTGCAGGCGTTTCTGTCTCTGACGGTCCATGTTACGGGTCAGGATGCCTGTCATACTCATCCGGGGGCCTGGCAGGTGGAACTGGTAACCCAGCTTGATCAGGGTGTGGTTCTCCCTCAGAACCTTCACCATCTCCATCTCCACCTGACAGACAGACAGACAGACAGACAGACAGACAGACAGACAGACAGACAGACAGACAGACAGACAGACAGACAGACAGACAGACAGACAAAGAGAGAGAGAGAGAGAGAGAGAGAGAGAGAGAGAGGGGGGGGGGATTGGGATCGTGAGGTTGTGCTTTTACCATTGCCTGAAAATGTGTGTTGAGCAGCAGCATCAAAATTGAATACCAAGTCTAGACTGACTGACCTGTCCTCCACACATGTGTCTCTGGTTATGGAAGCGTAGCTCAGTCAGGGTGCTATTGCTAGGCAGAGCCTGGACCATGGCCAGAACCCCTTTCCCTGTCACATAGTTGGACTCGATGTTCAGGCTGATGATGGAGGTGTTTTCGCACAGCGTCTTGGCAATGGCCAGCGCCACGGGGTCGTCAGCATGCGTGTTGGCCAGGCTAAAGACACGCACGTGTGTGTTGGAGCGCAGTGCCTCAGCGAACTGGATTAGAGTGTCCTGTGAGATGTCCTCGATGTTGTTGAGGTTGATCTCTTTGAGCTCAGGGTCGTTATTAAGGACTCTATCCAGGGCCTCGTCTACAACTATTGGGTTACCGTCGGCGTTGGGGTCAAGTGGAGGTGGGGGCGGGGTTAGTCTCATAGGCTCCACCCTTGGGGGTCTCAGAAGGCTAGGGGAGGAGATGACGACTGACAGCGGTGATGGAGGACCAGAATCCTTTGGGGTCGCTGCTTTAGGCCTATTCTCTTCTGGCTCCTCTTTATCATCCTCTTCATCCTCCTCATCCTCTGTTTCAGCTTCCTCTTCCTCACTCTCCTCCTCCTCTTCTTCTTCCTCCTCTTCCTTTTCATAATCTTCATTTTCTTTCTTGTTCTCGTCATCCTTCTCCTCTGCTTCGCTGTTGCTTTCTGTCACGCATTCTTCCTCACTCTTTTCGGCATCATCATCGTCATCCTGTATAGACATAAGGTGTAAATCTCTCATTAATCTGACTCAGACACATGGCCATGTTCTCTTTTAACTGTATTATGTCTAAAGTTAGACCTAGATGGTCCTAACTGGTTCTCCATTATACCAGAAAGTGATCATTATTGAATAATTAAGCTTCTTAATTGGTCAAACGTAATTTAAGGTTATCCATAAAGATCTGAGAGCAGCAAGCTAGCTGAGTTCAGACTCTCTCCTGATCACTGACCTGTTTGGGGCTGCTGGCTTCCCCTCTCTCATCCTCCAGTATCCTCTTGGTCTCCTTCTCCCAGTACTTTAACAGAGAGTCTCTACTGAAAGTGCCAGTGGGGGTCTTCTCCGTCTGGTCTCTCTGTCTCAGGCCGATGGGCACGTTGGCATCAGGGTCTATGTCTGCCAGCTCCATCTCCAGCTCTGCTAGCTCCTCTGGGCTGAGAGAAGCCAGTAGTTCATCCTCATCCACATCCTCATACTTACTCAACTCCCGACGGTAACCAAAACTGTTCATTGCTGAAGAGGTTGGCCTCTGGGCTGGGCTCCAGGTAGATGGGGCAATGCGTGCCGTACGAGTCCGACCAGGGTGGGATCTTTCTGGGATAGGTTTCCGGTCAGAGTGGAGTCTTTCTGGAGGTGTGGGTCCAGTCAAGTTCAGTCTCAGCCTGATCTGTTTGTCCTCTACTGCTTCAGTGAGAACAGTACCAGTGGTGTGTGTGCAAAGGGCCTAGCTGGGGTGTCTGTGTCGGTGGTGTGTGTGTTGAGTGTGTGTGTGAGTGTGTGTCCTGTTCTCCTCTCTTCTAATCTCTCCAGCTGCTGCAGAAGCCTTAAGAGAGGGATCAGTGGAGTGCAACAAAGCGTTGGACCATGATGCACTGTGCTTTTTTTGGGAGGCGCTGCTCAGAGAGATAGACTAGAGCCACAAAAAGCATGTGAGCTCAGAGTGCAGAGCGGCCCTGGTCAGGCCTGTCAGCGGATCCCAGCAGCGGCCACATTGTTCGTGGCCAAAAAAAGCCCAACCGGGACCCAAGAGAGACAGAGAGCAAGTCATAGAGGCACATAACAACAAGCAGAAACACAGCGGCCGACATACAGAGACACATAGCAACATTATTAAACACGTATTTACACACAGAGGGACATCACATCACACACAGAGAAACGCACAGACATAGAAAGACATTCAGACTCAGAGACACACAGAGACACACACCATGGTATAAATGTTGTCTCAAATAGTACACTTTTCCCTAGGTGGCTCTGTTCAATTGTAGTGCACTGCGTAAGAAATATGGTGTAATTTCAGATATGCCTCTAGTAAGGACAAGAGTGGTTGTTTATTTCATAGGCAACAGAGTGAAGTAAGCCGTATTGAAATTGTCACTTCTCAGGTGTCTATCACTACTCGACATTGCTGCGAGACACCACTGGCCATCCCGTGGGATTAACTACTAAAGATAACATGGTTTCTATGGTAACATGTTTCTATGGAGCAGACTAATATAGCAATCATGTGGAAGTAGAGCTGTATCTTTTAGTGGGCTTTCATTTAGTACAATGGTTCCTGAAATTCTGGGAATAACAATAGACGATTGCGACCGTGGGCTTATTTAAAAGAGGGTTAAGTTATCATTTTAGGCTTGTCAGAGTAGAGCGGAGGAGCTTTTCTGAGAGCTGGCAGACAAGGCAGTGGGATGTTCTCTATCTCTCTCTGCTATACACTGCTGGCTTTGGGCTTTTAATCAGACCTCTTTATACATCACCACTCTGTCTGACTGAATGAACAATTGTATTTAGTTGGGGAACAAAAAACGGTCTGTCTATCTATGGAGCTTTGTAGAAGCCCTTCCGTTCTGTCAGTCTAAATCTTCTAATGAGCCTGAGTGATAATAGTCTGGCTAACACCTAACTCTCAAAGTCCTCAAAGTCAGGAATGGCTCATTGAAGTTGTGGGCACAATGCGTCGATAATGAAGGGGACTGTGCTTTTACTGGTTGGTTCACCTCTGTGTCTTTCTCACTCAAACACCCATAGGCACAGCCACACACAGGCCCAGAGCGTCGTCCCCCTCCCATTACAACGGTTGGATTTTCCAATCCAAGCAAAGAGGCATCAATCCCAGAGGAAAAAAACAACATTTGAGCGAACCAATCAAACCCGTCGCTCAATTTCTGAGCGAATACTGCATTAACCAACGGCTTCTTTTGCAGACTAGCGTGTCACAGCTCTCCCTGCTCTGGGTCACGTGGGTTGCGTCAGCCAGGCTAGGGTCATAACTCTCTTTGGGTAAAGGGCTTGTTGTTGTAGGTTGCTAATTCCAGATATCCAAAATGGGTTTGACGTGTGTAGATGCATGATGTGTGCATACTGTTTTAGACAATGGGCAATGATGTGGAGCCTATGATACCTTTCTGTGCATCTATTTCTATGTACAGCAGAATTGTGTGTCCAATGCATTTTTCCCTTGGGGATAATAAAGTGTATTGAATTGTGTAATGACACAGAGAGAGGGGCTACTATGAGTGAGGAGGATGGAGGATGGGCTTTAGGTCAACGTGGTGTCAGGGAAATTCATATTATTCTGTATGTAAATCTGTGACACTCCGTTTAGTATGATGTGTTACGTAACATTAGGTTACAGACCATTATGAGTGGAGTAGCGGTCGTACAAATCTTACAAATTAGAGGACGTATAGTGTCATCCCACTGGGCACACAATGTCATTTCAGCGTGGATAATTGGGTAATATTTGGTTGAGGCGTTGATCAATGAGATTACAATTTATATTCACCCAATCAAAAAGACAGCCAAAGTCTCCCGAGTGGCGCAGTGGTCTAAGGTACTGCATTGCAGTGCTAGCTGTGCCGCTAGAGAGCCTGGTTTGAGTCCAGGCTCTGTCGCAGCCGGCCGCGCCCGGGAGACCCATTGGGCGACGCACAATTGACCCAGCGTCGTCCTGGTTAGGGGAGGGTTTGGCCGGCAGGGATGTTCTTGTCCCATTGCGCTCTAGCGACTCCTGTGGTCGGCCGGGCGCACTGCACACTTACACGGTCGCCAGGTGTACGGCGTTTCCCTCTGTTTCTTTTGGGTGAGCGTGCAATGTGTCAAGAAGCAGTTATGGCCCCAGACCCATTGATCGCTCTGTTTGGTACAGTTGATGGGAATAACCAGGAAGGGAAAGCTGTCTCTCTTTGTACTCTATTAGCCAAAAGGCTCATATTGCAATTTTGGAAATTGGAGACTGTACCTACCTTTGAAATGTGGTTACGGGATTCAGGGAATGTAATACATATGGAAGAGATTCGATACAATACCTCCAATAGAAGTCCAATAGAAATATGGCAGCCGATACTGGATAAATGGTCTAGTCCCGCTTCATAACTGGGTTGATGATCTGCTGCTACTCTGTGCTGTACTCCACTCAATTTTTATTTTTGGCTGAACTACACTGCTTGTAATGACTATATGCTGTCTTCTTATACTGTACATGTACCACTGTTACGAGCATTTTGTTCTCAATGTTCTTAAACTGAACTTCAATTAAACTACTCAGTCTGCAACCCAGAGTTTGTACGATTCTGGTTGAATGAAACAGACAAGAGTCCCAGGTTACAATAGTCAGAATGTTTATTCACAAAAATGCAAACACAGTCTTTATAACACACACAAACAAGTTCAAATCCTAAGCTTGCTCAGACAGTCTGTGTTTTTCCACTACACAGATACATTGTTTTTTTAATCTGCAACATGTTTCATAATTTTCTGCAAGCCTAACAGTTTCTCCCCTCCACGGGTGGAGACAGAATGTCCTGTAAGGAACACAGTAGTACAACTTGTCTGTCGATAGCTTCTCTTATCATTTGTTACTGTCACGCCCTGACCTTAGAGAGCCTTTTAATGTCTCTATTTGGTTGGTCAGGGTGTGATTTGGGGTGGGCATTCTATGTTTTTGTTTTCTATGATTTTGTATTTCTATGTTTTGGCCGGGTATGGTTCTCAATCAGGGACAGCTGTCTATTGTTGTCTCTGATTGGGAACCATACTTGGGAAGCCCTTTTCCCTCCTTTCAGTGTGGGAAGTTGTCTTTGTTTGTGGGACTATAGCCTTAAGCTTCACGGTTGTTTTTGTATTGTTTATTGTTTTTGTCGGCGTCATCCTAAATAAAAGGAATATGTACGCTTACCACACTGCGCTTTGGTCTACTTCCTTTGACGGCCATGACAGTTTCACATTTGCACCCTGCTTACATACTAAGAAGGAACAAAAGGTCCTTGTTCTAATTCTGACTAAAACTACACACATCATCAGATTATAAATGTATGATTCTAATACATTTCATACAATTATATGGTTTCAGGGTGGAATATTTTAATCATTACCATTAAGCATATAATTCCCTTATCAACCACCTAATAGGATTTCATTTTATTTTGTGTATGATTGAGTTAAGTTTTGTTTTGTCCTCTAAATTGGCCATCCCATTCAACAGTACAATGAATGTCAATGTTTGTTTCGCTGTCTTTTTTTATTTATTTTTTATTGGAAAATAATAAACATATTATAAAATTTAAAAAAGAATCAGGCCCGGCTGGGTTGTGTTTCGGAGGACGCGCGACTCTCGACCTTCGCCTCTCCTGAGGCCGTACGGGAGTACGCCAGCGATGGGACAAGACTGTAACTACCAATTGGATACCACAAAATTGGGGAGACAAAGGAAGAAAATTAATAAAAGACAGCCAAAAGATAGTTTCCAATGTGTTACCACTGCGCTCTCAACCGTATAAAAACACAACCAAATTCCAATGGAAAAACAATGACTGATTTTTTGTTTGGTTGTCATCCAAATGTCTATTGCTTTAAACCATTTAAAAGAACAGCATAGTTCAAATGGGAATATAATGTCAGATATTTTGTTGATTTATACAACATATTAATGTATTATCACTGTGCAACATCTAATAGCAGAACCAAATGACCTGGATTGCACTTGAAATTACATTAAAAGTACATGGTGCAAGTGATAAATGCCGCTCGAGATTCTGCACCGATTATTACAGCAATTTTGAAGATCTTCACAGTCCTGCGACAACCTATTCATGCTACTGTATCTTGAACATGCATGCTCTTTATGATTACATAAGTAGACATTTATAGTAACAGTAACCTCAAAATGTGGCAATGGATGTGTTACTCATTTTAAGGTTGAATGTTACATTAGTTTGTAAGATAGTCTTAACTTTAGGCTATTTACTGTATTAAAAGTAATATTGAATTGTGTTTGGTTGGCAACGCAACCAAATATCAACATTTGAAAGAGATGTTTCTGCTTGGATAATTCCATCTGTACAACTGAAACACTGTATCAAAATGGTGGCAGACGTTTTACGTGCCCCCAACCGATTGTGGTTTTAGTTAGTTTATTTGCGTTGTTTGTAACTTATTTTTTTACTTATTTTGTTCATAATGTTTCCGCTACCGTCTCTTATTTATGAAAATAACTTCTGGACATCAGGACTGCGATTACTCACCACGGACTGGCTGAATCCTTTTTTCCTTTAACGAGTCTGATGAGCCCGACGTGAATGATATACTGCTTTCATGGGAACAGGCCCAGATCCCCGTGATTTGCATGAAGAGGAGGCGGAGAAAAAGGGGCCGGAGGGCAGGCTGCCTTCTGAGAATTCGTAGGCGATTGAATAAACCTCCACTTCCTTCCATTCTGCTAGCAAACGTGCAATCTTTGGACAATAAAATAGAGGACCTACGCGGAAGATTAAACTTCCGACGAGACATTCAAAACTGTAATATCCTATGCTTCACGGAGTCATGGCTGAACGACGACAATGTATCAATGTACAGCTGGCCGGTTATACACTGCACTGGCAGGCTAGAACAGCGGCGTTTGGTAAGACAAGGGGCAGCGGACTATGTATTTTTGTAAATAACAGCTGGTGCACAATATCTAAGGAAGTCTCAAGCTATTTCTCGCCTGAGGTAGAGTATCTCATGATAAACTGCAGACCACACTATCTACCTAGAGAGTTTTAATCTGCATTTTTTTGTAGCTCTTTACATACCACCACAGTCAAAGGCTGGCACTAAGACAGCATTGAATGAGCTGTATTCCACCATAAGCAAACAAGAAAACGCTCACCCAGAGGTGACCTTTAAACAAGGCAAAATTCACAAGGCCGCAGGGCCAGACGGATTACCAGGACGTGCACTGCGAGCATGCGCTGACCAACTGGCAAGTGTTTTCACTGACATTTTCAACCTCTTCCTGTCTGAGTCTGTAATACCAACATGCTTTAAGCAGACCTCCATAGTGCCTGTGCCCAAGAACACTAAGGTAACCTGCCTAAATGACTACCTAACCGTAGCACTCACGTCTGTAGCCATGAAGTACTTTGAAAGGCTAGTCATGGCTCACATCAACACCATTATCCCAGAAACCCTAGACCCACTCCAATTTGCATACCGCCCCAACAGATCCACAGATGATGCAATCTCTATTGCACTATACACTGCCCTTTCCCACCTGGACAAAAGGAACACCTACGTGAGAATGCTATTCATTGACTACAGCTCAGCTTTCAACACCATAGTGCCCTCAAAGCTCATCAATAAGCTAAGGACTCTAGGACTAAACACCTCCCTCTGCAACTGGATCCTGAACTTCCTGACGGGCCGCCCCCAGGTGGTAAGGGTAGGTAACAACACATCCGCCATGCTGATCTTCAACACAGGGGCATTGCACCTGTTGTATTCGGGCGCATGTGACTAATAACATTTGATTTGACTCTGGCTTTAATTCCAGTTTGTCTACAAATTAATAAGATACACTTTGGATTCACGTCTCCATCTCAACCAAAAATCACATTTAAAGAATAGGACTGAACCAAATCATATCATACTTTAAATGCACTTTAAATATGGATTTAGTGCTATTGTTTTTACTTTGATTTTTTTGGTTGAGATGGAGACGTGAGTCCAACATATCAATTATTCATTTGTAGACAAACTGGAATTAAAGCCTGACTAATTCAGTGGCACAGATGAAACTGTCCAAGCAAAATATACATCTCCCTCAAATGTTGATATTTGGTTGCGTTGACAACCAAACACAATATCACTACATTTCAAATCAACCAGAGCTTGAAATGCTAGGCCTATTAAATTGTCTATTTTTTGTTGAATTCTGGGTTGAATTGAAACAATAGCTGTTGATGACTGCAATATAGGCCTAAATAGCCACTAGCTACCATTTTCTATTAGAATGTTATTTTTAAGTAACACTGCATAATCCATAACCCCTGAGGGAACATTGACTGACGTTGTGACAAAGCTCTTGAAAGAAAAGGAGGGTGAAAAAACAGAATGGACTGTCTAGTTATCCTACTGTTTTGACCGAACAAATGTCAATGAGAAGCATCACTAATGATCTATGAGTGATAAAGTATGGTTACATTTCACTTGCTCTGTTAAACCTACCCTTTGGAATGACTTCGATAGCAACAGTGAATCTACAGTATTTCATTTTTATGTAGCGATCTTTCAACAATCACTCTCACGATAGCACATTGGTAATAGTTAATGACAAATAGCTAAGCGGGGATCAGCTTGGTTAAAACCCTGGATGGGAGACCAAAAGGTAGGTGTAGATAGATCAATTCTCCAGTAGGAGGTGCTACCCAGCATGTTTTTTTCTTTCTGATAGTGGATATTACGTTGAAGATCTGACGTTGTTATAAAGGTACAAATCAAATTCAACATATTTTTTATAAAAGGCTTGTCTATGTTGAAATTTGGTTACCATGATGGCATCATCCTGTGGTTGAAATTTCAACCCTCAAAACAACAATTGACGTTGATTACTCTTTTTATATCCAATGTATTGTCCACAACATTCCACGTCACAATACGTCTACTATTATATTGAAATAACATTGATTAAACCAGTTTGTGCCAAGTGGGATATGTCTTACCCAGTCGTACAATAATATATGAATTGGATGATAATCATTAAAGTATTATACTTCTTTCTCTGAGACCAGGTTGCTTGTTGCGTCTTGTCAACAGAGGAGAATTACGGGGAGAATTTAAGTTGGTGGTTAAGTGAATTAATGACAAAGGTTAGGCAAATTTAAGTAGAAGGTTAGGTGAAATGGGTTAAGTTTAGGATAAGGGTTAGGGGAATAATTAGCTAAAATCCTACAGTTGTCTCTGCCATTAGCTCAAACGCTCAACCTTTGGAATGCTAGATTACTCTCACCCATCGTCCTTGAACAAATTCCCTATTTATGTTTCTGTCTCAAGTAACTAGACCATTTGTAGGTATCATATGTCTTGGAGGTGCTAAAAAATGCGTAAGTATGTTTCATATGGTTCTGAGGCCAGGTTGTTGAGGTAGATGACCAAAGACTTGTAGTACTCATAGTACTCGTAGTATTCTCTTTGGTGTGACCAGAGAGAATGTCTATGGCAGGGTTCTCCAACCCTGTTCCTGGAGAGCTACCGTCCTGTAGGTTTTCACTTCAACCCTAATCTAGATGGCTTATTCATCACAAAACCATTTGACGTTGCCAATTATTTTAATGAGTACAAAGTGGGCAAACTTTGGCAGGAAATGCCAACAACGAACAGTGAAACATCATATTCATGCATCAAATAATGAAAGAAAAGCATTGTAAATTTGAATTTTGAAATTTGAATTTAGTGTGAGAGAGGTGGAAAATGTTTTGTTTTCGATCAATAATGACAAACCTCCTGGCATTGACAACTTAGATGGAAAGCTACTGAGGATGGTAGCTGACTATCACCACTCCTATCTGTCATATCTTTAATCTGAGTCTAGAGGAAGGTGTTCATCCTCAGGACTGGAGGGAAGCCAAGTTCATTCCTCTGCCCAAGAGTGGTAAAGCAGCCTTTACTGGTTCTAACAGCAGACCTATCAGCTTGATGCCAGCTCTTAGCAAACAGTTGAAAAAATGGTGTTTGACCAAATACGAGGCGATTTCTTAGTAAACAAATTGACAACAGACTTTCAGCATACTGTTAGATTTCAGTGCAGCCTTTAATATTATTGACCATGACCTGTTGTTGACAAAACTGATGTTTTATGGCTTTTCAACCCCTGACATATATTTTATTCAGAGCTATCTATCTAATAGAACTCAAAGGGTTTTATTTAATGGAAATCTCTCTAATGTCAAACATGTAGGGTGTGGTGTACCGCAGGGCAGCTCTTTAGGCCCTCTACTGTTTTCTATTTTTACCCATGACCTGCCACTGGCATTAAACAAAGCCTGTGTGTCCATGTATGCTGATGATTCAACCATATACGTGTCAGCAACCACAGCTAATGAAGTCACTTAAACCCTTAACAAGGAGTTGCAGTCAGTTTAGGAAAGGGTGGCCAGTAATAAACTGATCCTGAACATCTCTAAAACTAAGAGCATTGTATTTGGTACAAATCATTCCCTAAGCACTAGACCTCAGCTGAATCTAGGAATGAATTGTGTGGCTGTTGAACAAGTTGAGGAGACTAAATTACTTGGTGTTACCTTAGATTGTAAACTGTCATGGTCAAAACATATAGATTCAATGGTTGTAAAGATGGGGACAGGTCTGTCCATGATAAAGTGTTGCTCTGCTTTTTTGACACCATACTCCAATAAGCAAGTCCTGCAGACTCTAGTTTTGTCTTATCTTGATTATTGTCCAGTCATGTGGTCAAATGCTGCAAAAGACCTAGTTAAGCTGCAGCTGGCCCAGAACAGAGCGGCACGTCTTGCTCTTCATTGTAATCAGAGGGCTAATATAAATAGTATGTATGCCAGTCTCTCTTGGCTAAGAGATGAGGAGAGACTGACTGCATCACTTATTTTTATAAGAAACATTAAAGTGTTGAAAATTCAAAATTGTTTGCGTAGTCAACTTACACACACAAGGGTCTTTTCACAGTCCCCAAATCCAGAACAAATTCAAGAAAGCGTACAATATTATATAGAACCGTTATTGCACGGAACTCCTTTCTATTTCATATTGCTCAAATGAACAGCAAACCTGGTTTCAAAAAACAGATAAAGCAACACCTCACGGCACAACGCCTCTCCCCTATTTGACGTAGATATTTTGTACGTATGTATTGATATCTAGGCTTCAGTATGTGTGACATTTTTCAAATGTATGTAGTTCTGTCCCTGAGCTGTTTATTAATGTTCTGTATTATGTCATGTTTCATGTTTTGTGTGGACCCCAGGAGGAGTAGCTGCTGCTTTCGCAACAGCTAATGGGGATCCTAACAAAATACCATATAACAAATCTAGCTCACAGGATTCTAATAATTAGCTGGTTGATAAGCTGAATCAGGTTAGATAAAACTGGGATTAGAGCAAAAGCCTACAGAAGGTCGGCTCTCCAGGAACAGGGTTGGAGATCCCTGGTCTATGGTATGACTTGTGGGTAGGAACACAGTTTCCACTCCACTGTGTCTCTGAGCGGCAGGCTGGTGTTGACAGGGCAGGAATGCTGCTGTTCAGATGACAACAACAGTCTTGCAACACTAGAACTCTCTCAACATAATTCTACATTGGACCATGCTACTTTTGTCTACCCTCCGCTAGCTGTGCCTTCACAACAACAGAACCCACGTTTGGTTCAGTCAGTTACCTGGGGTGTTCTTCATTTTAAACATTTCACTGGGGCAGCAGATAGCCTAGTGGTTAGAGCGTTGGACTAGTAACCACAAGGTTGCAAGATCAAATCCCTGAGCTGACAATGTAAAAATATGTGATTCTATCCCTGAACAAGGCAGTTAACCCACTGTTCCTAGGCCATCATTGAAAATAAGAATTTGTCCTTAACTGACTTGTGCAGTTAAATAAACTACATGATTCCTGAATACAGCAATTGTTCAGCTACTGTAAAGGCCCAAGGCTTGGTTGGAGTGGAGGATACCAGGCACAGCATACGACTATAGTTGTGTGTGGATGCTGATTGTAACATTACCACCAAATGGTAATTTAGAGTTACTTGACTTTGGGAAAACGGCCAAAATCCTAACATGTATTTGGGGAATGTTAGGAGATCTGGCTCATACCCTCTCTGTGTGCCAGGGATAGTTGAGCTGAGGGTTGCACTACAAAGCAGGATCATTGAGTTAGCCAGTTAACTCCTAAATATTCTGAAGTAACTTCTTATTTGTTTTAGAAAGATAAGCTTGGAATGGTCTAATTGATTCAACTTCCAAAAACACACACAGTATCTAAGTTAAGCTTTCATAATAAACCAGAAAATGTATAGTTATTTCTGGTTGTTTATCAAAGTTAGCTGGCTAACTCATTGATTCTGCTTTGTAGGACACCCAACAGGCCTCAGTAGCCTTGTTTATATCTGGTGCAAATATGCATCCTGTCCTGATCTTGTCAACATTCACATTTTCAGACATTCTTTCAAAATAATATGTATTTACTTATTTTAAGACTCACATTGACGCCGTAAGTCACTTGTCAAGGATAGAGGGCTGGATAATGATGATTTAAATGGTTTCACTGTCCAGATCTGTCTACACTTGAACGCCTGACTACGTCTAGAGGTTGTCAGGGAAATCTGATCACAATCAGATCACAATGCGTCTTTTAATCATCTACACCTGTCTAAAAATGTGGACAAGATCAGGACAAAGAATCCATGTTAGCACCAGGTATAAACAGGGCTAGTGACAACACAGTCTCAGATCCAGAGCTCCACAACTAACTCACAGAACCTTGAGGGTATAATATGGATGTCTAGATCTAGATCTCTCTAGATTCAAGCCCTGGTCTAATGAGTCAGGTAGGTGTCAGGGTCACTGTAAAAGTCAACAGTCCATTGCAGCAGAGTCATTCAGACCAGTGTCCAGTGAGTGTTTAGCTCCATGTATAAACTGAATGAGCTCTCAGAGAGTTATTTTTAGTCCTGACCTGCTTTTCCCATGGGGAGATCTTGAGGAGCAGATCACACTACATGTACTGAACCATGTTTCACAGCTGTGCTGTCTAATGTATGCAGTCTAGTAGAAGTAGTAGTACTATGGTAAGGACTATTCAGGCTATTCAGAGAGCATAAATCAGTGTGAAAATAATTGTAGTTATTACAAATATTACATCACAAGTACACTTGCCATACTTCATATAAGCATAAGTATATGAGCTAAAGCATTATGTGATAGATCAGTTATGTACAGAACAGGATCATTTTTTTCTTTGAAATATGTTTTCATTGATATAGTCCAGTTATGAGTGTGTGGCTGCCAACCCACCATACTCATCGTACTCCCTGTAGGTGAGGTAGTGTTTGAGTGTTGGGGGGAACGGTACGGCAGCCATGACCTGAGGGTCATTCAGTCTTCTAGGGGTCATCCGTCTCCTAATGACCAAACGACACTGGTGCTGCAGGGACCGCGGGTTGTCTGGGGATACACACACACACACACACACACACACACACACACACACACACACACACACACACACACACAACACACAACACACAACACACCACACACCACACACCACACACCACACACCACACACACACACACACACACACACACACACACACACACACACACACACACACACACACAAAGTCTGTTTATTCTGTTCATGATGATGGCGAGTTGATCTGTAAGATATTTCAGTATTTGCATTCACACAGTTTCTTGTCCACTATTATTGTATTTGTGATTAGAAGAGGACGTGGATTATGCTTATTAGCAATGATGCTGCCTTACCCAGAATGTCACAGATGTCTGGCCACTCTTTCTGTTTTTCCAGGACCCGTAGGAGGTTGGGGCAGATACGTGGGTGTCTGATGTAGTCCAGAAGCATTTGTACCACACTCCCCGCCAGGTTGACCACCGACGACAGGGAGATGATTTCACAGAACTGGAGCAGAGAGCGAACAGGATAGCGAGACTGACATCAGAAGGACAAACATTCGAACTGGACTTGCTGTTATGTTCTAAGTTAGACCAACACATTCTACATCATTCGCTGCCAACCCTGGTCATAGAGGACCACATTGTGTGCAGGCTTTTGTTCCAGCCCAGAACAAAAATACAGAACCTGCCTCCCTCCAGAACCAGGACTTGTCTACTTCCTGTATTCTAAATCAAAGATTGGGGGCCTACTCCTGTTGTACTGGAATAGACCAGGAATAGGCCTACAGGACTTACTGAGGCTCTGCTGTCCTGGTTATAAAATAAAGTTCTTCTATGGTTATTTTGGCAGTCGACCCAGGAGTCCATATCCTGTCCGTTGCCGTGGTTACACATGAAGCACTTGTCTACGTCGTAGCCGTTGTTGAGCAGCAGGCGCAGAATCATGTGATCTCTGAGACAGTACTGCAACGCGGTGGGAAACAGTGTGTCACTGATCATTCTGAAGTAGCAGTTGACCTCGGCACCCCTGGACAATAGCAGACGCACCAGCTCATACCTGGGGTCGGATGGGATAGGGTTAGAAAGGTGATGTCATAGAAGAGAGACCAGGAAGTAGGCAATACATGGGAGCTAGGTTGAAGATGAAAGGTTAAGACAACGTCATAATTACAAGCGGAAGCAGATTTTTTTTTTTCATGGGACCTAGCATGGGAGCCAACAAACTGTTCCAATAGATAGAAGTTGGTGACGTCACCGCTGTGTTCCATTCAGTTTCATTTAAACAGTGCATTCGGAAAGTATTCAGACTCCTTGACTTTTTCCACATTTTGTTGTGGATTAAAATAGATTTTTTTTAAAATCCTCATCAATCTACACACAATACCCCATAAAGACAAAGCAAAAACAGATTTTTTTAAATGTTTGCAAATTTATATAAAAATTAAAAAACAGAAAAACCTTATTTATATAAGTATTCAGACCCTTTGCTATGAGTCTCGAAATAATTGAGCTCCGGTGCATCCTGTTTCCATTGATCATCCTTGAGCTGTTTCTACAACTTCATTGGAGTCCACCTGTGGTAAATTCAATTGATTGGACATGATTTGGAAAGGCAAACACCTGTTTATATAAGGTCCCACAGTTGACGGTGCATGTCAGAGAAAAAAACAAGCCATTAGGTCAAAAGAATTGTCCGTAGAGTTCCGAGACAGGATTATTTCGACTCACAGATTTGAGGAAGGGTACCAACATATTTCTGCAGCATTGAAGGTCCCCAAGAACACAGTGGCCTCCATCATTATGAAATGGAAGAAATTTGGATCCACCAAGAATCTTCCTAGAGCTGGACGCCCAGCCAAACTGAGGAATCGGGGGAGAAGGGCTGTGATCAGGAAGGTGACCAAGAACCCAATGGTCACTCTGACAGAGCTCCAGAGTTCCTCTGTGGAGATGGGAGAACCTTCCAGAAAGATAACCATCTCTGCAGCACTCCACCAATCAGGCCTTTATGGCCAGATGGAAGCCACTCCTCAGTAAAAGTCACATGAGAGCCCGCTTGGAATTTGCCAAAAGGCACCTAAAGGACTCTCAGACCATGAGGAACAAGATTCTCTGGTCTGATGAAACCAAGATTGAACTCTTTGGCCTGAATGCCAAACGTCACGTCTGGAGGAAATCTGGTACCATCCCTACGTTGAAGCATGGTGGTGGTAGCGTCATGCTGTGGGGATGTTTTTCAGCGGCAGGGACTGGAGACGGGTCAGGATTGAGGGAAAGATTAACGGAGCAAAGTACAGAGAGATCCTTGATGAAAACCTGCTCCAGAACGCTCAGGACCTCAGACTGGGGCGAAGGTTCGCCTTCCAACAGGACAACGGCCCTAAGCACACAGCCAAGACAACGTAGGAGTGGCTTCAGGACAAGTCTCTGAATGTCCTTGAGTGGTCCAGCCAGAGCCCGGACTTGAACCCGATCGAACATCTCAAGAGAGACCTGAAAATAGTTGTGCAGCGACGCTCCCCATCCAACCTGACAGAGCTTGAGAAGATATGCAGAGAAGAATGGGAGAAACTCCCCAAATACAGGTGTGCCAAGCTTGTAGCGTTATACCCAAGGAGACCCGAGGCTGTAATTCGGTGCCAAAGGTGCTTCAACAAAGTACTGAGTAAAGGGTCTGAATACTTATGTAATTGTGATATGTCAGTTTTTTATTTTTAATACATTTGCAAAAATGTCTAAAAACAAGATTTTGCTTTGTCATTATCTGGTATTGTGTGTAGATTGTGTGTGTGTGTGGGGGGGGGGGGGGGGGGGGACAATTTAATCAATTTTAGAATAAGGCTGTAACATAACAACATGTGAAAAAAGTCAAGTGGTCTGAATACTTTCCAAATGCACTGTAGCTACAGTGCCTTGCAAAAGTATTCATCCCCCTTGGCGTTTTTCCTATTTTGATGCATTACAGCCTGTAATTTAAATAGATTTTTATTTGGATTTAATGTAATGGACATACACAGAATAGTTTAAATTGGTGAAGTGAAATGGGAAATATAACTTGTTTTAAAAAATTTGGAAAAAATTAAAACGGAAAAGTGGTGCGTGCATACAGAATGTATTCACCCCCTTTGCTATGAAGCTCCTAAACAAGATCTGGTGCAACCAATTACCTTCAGAAGTAACATAATTAGTTAAATAAAGTCCACCTGTGTGCAATCTAAGTGTCACATGATCTGTCACATGATCTCAGTATATGGTACACCTGTTCTGAAAGGCCCCAGAGTCTGCAACACCACTAAGCAAGGGGCACCACCAAGCAAGTGGCACAGAGCTCTCCAAACAGGTCAGGGACAAAGTTTTGGAGTACAGATCAGGGTTGAGTTATAAAAAAATATCTGAAATTTTGAACATCCCACGGTGCACCATTAAATCCATTATAAAAAAATGGAAAGAATATGGCACCACAACAAACCTGCCAAGAGAGGGCCGCCCACCAAAACTCACGGACCAGGCAAGGAGGGCATTAATCAGAGAGGCAACAAAGAGACCAAAAATTACCCTGAAGGAGCTGCAAAGCTCCACAGCGGAGATTGGAGTATCTGTCCTTAGGACCACTTTAAGCCGCACACTCCACAGAGCTGGGCTTTACAGAAGACTGGCCAGAATAAAGCCATTGCTTAAAGAAAAAAATAAGCAAACACATTTGGTGTTTGCCAAAAGGCATGTGGGAGACTACCCAAACATATGGAAGAAGGTACTCTGGACATATGAGACTAAAATTTAGCTTTTTGGCCATCAAGGAAAATGCTCTTTCTGGTGAAAACCTTTCATCACCCCGAGAACACCATACCCACAGTGAAGCATGGTGGTGGCAGCATCATGCTGTGGGGGTGATTTTCATCGGCAGGGACTGTGAAACTGGTCAGAATTGAAGGAATGATGGATGGCGCTAAATACAGGGAAATTCTTGAGGGGAAACCTGTTTCAGTTTTCCAGAGATTTGAGACTGGGACGGAGGTTCACCTTCCAGCAGGACAATGACCCTAAGCATACTGCTAAAGCAACACTTTAATGGTTTAAGGGAAAAACATTTAAATGTCTTGGAATTGACTAGTCAAAGCCCAGACCTCAATCCAATTGAGAATCTGTGGTATGACTTCAAGATTGCTGTTCCCCCACAGAACTCATCCAACTCGAAGGAGCTGGAGCAGTTCTGTCTTGAAAAATGGGCAAAAATCCCAGTGGCTAGATGTGCCAAGCTTATACCCCAAGAGACTTGCAGCTGTAATTGCTGCAAAAGGTGGCTCTACAAAGTATTGAATTTGGGGGGGTGAATAGCTATGCACGCTCAAGTTTGCAGTTTTTTTTCTTATTTCTTGTTTGTTTCACAATAAAAAAGATTTTGCATCTTCAAAGTGGTAGGCATGTTGTATCAATCAAATGATACGAACCCCCCAAAAAATCTATTTTAATTCCAGGTTGTAAGTCAAGAAATAGGAAAAATGCCAAGGGGGGTGAATACTTCCGCAAGCCACTGTATTGCAGAGGTCGTTTGTGAAACATCTCAAGTAAGGAATAGCTTTTCCGAAGGGAGACATGAAGACTTGCGTTATCCCAAAGTTAACACCTGCTGTAGGCTTAGTTCTAACACAGTCTTGAGGTCTTAACACGGTCTTGAGTTACCCATACAGATACGGTCTCATACCTCCCAGCGCGTACAGCCACCAGAAAGCAGCGTAGCGGGTCCAGGTCAGTTTTGGCGCCGGCAGCCAGCAGCATCTCTGTGCAGGTGAGATCACTGTTGGATACGGCGAAGTAGAGCGGACTCCGCCTCATGTCCCCGTAGTTCTCTGGTAACACAGTAATAACAACATGCTCAATTTATCCATTTTATTTCATTCTTATCCAAACCATCTTACAGTTAAAACATGTATAATCAGAAGCCTATATGCAGGGTTGGCCTCAGGCATAAGCGACATAAGCCGTTTCTTAGGGACCCCTGCCGCTAGGAACTCAGTCAAGGTTGAGAGTTAGAATAGTAGAATTCACAATGTGCCATTTTGAAATGTGTTTGTGCATCGGCAGTTTTTCTCTTGTTATGTCAGTCACTGTCAGTCATTCAATTAGCCCATGTCAGCTAACATTTTTTAGATTGGTAAGTTAGTCTAGACAGCATGAAGGGAACGTACCCAGGGGCCTTGACCTCCAGGGGGCCCCCATTGGCCCACACAGGAATCAACCTCACAACTCTGGAGTTACAAGCACCTTCCTCTTGGACAGGTCTCCCTTATAAAAGAGATTGTGTGTCCATGTGTGTGCCCAATTGTACTACCTGGTTTGTGTGTGTCCATGGATTGTACCTGAGATGTGTGTGTCCAGCTGAGCGTTGACATCGAAGCCTTTCTCTATGAGCAGCTCCAGACAGTCAACATGGCCGCCATCTGCTGCGGAGTGGACTGGGCTCTGGCCAGACAGACGGATGGCTCTCTTAGTTGTGATGGGGATGAAGGTCCTCAGAGCACTGGGACAAACCAAAACATCATATTTCAGATTGTTGATTATACCAGCGCTGTTGATTATGTTGTTGAAGTAAGATCTGGACTATGAACTGAACAACTGCTTCTAGACCCAGGGATGGATCAGTCCTCAGGGACAACACTTTCTAAGAACTGGATAATCCGATAACTCTCTAGCCAAATACATATCTTGATCAATTGATCTCCACAAAGACCGGCATGCTTTCCAGTAGTTGTTCTAGACATCCTTGTTCTAGACTGTTAGTAATATATGCAATTTAACAGACACTTTCATACAAAGCAATTTACAGTCATATGTGAATACATTTTACATACGGGATAGTTTACATCCTTGGAATTGAAACCCACATGATCTACCAGCTGAGCTACAGAGGACCACGTAGTAAGAGTCATCCACTCACAGGATGTGTCCCTCATAGGCAGCTCTGTGTATGGGCAGCTGGCAGGCCAGACTGGCTATGTTAGGGTTGGCTCCAGCTTGCAGGAGGAGGTATATGCAGTCCATGTTCCCTGAGCCGGCTGCATCGTACAGAACAGTGTCTCCGTTATATGCCTGGGCGTTCACGTCGCCACCTGGTGGGAAAGGAGGACGATTAACCCTACTCTAGTCCTGTGTAGTCTTCTGTTCAAGCCAAATATTTATGAATAACGGATATTTACATTTAACTATTTTTCAGTTCCTTGTAATTGTGTTTTTGGATTTTCTTCGAGAATGTTTATTTGCCTTTTGGTATGACAATAAATGTAAAATGTTTACATTATTCATCAAGGAAAATCTAAGGCCTCTGATTGGCTCGTACCGTTCTTTATGAGTATATCCAGGACCTCCACGTGGGCGTACTCTGCTGCGATGCCCAGCGGGGTGACATTGTGCCCATCTACAGCTGTCACCTTGGCCCCATATCTCAGCAGAAGCACCAGGATGGCACTGCAGCCCACCTGGCAAGATAACGCACACTTTTTAAGGAGAAGGGAATTACAATAAAATATTGTTTCTTTTAATGGCATTCCAGCACCTTGATGATAGGGGAGATAGCTGAAGAAGAAATATAAACAAGACTACAGGTGTAACTCGATCTCACCTTGGCTGCCTCGTGAATGGCCATCCACTTCTTCAGACACACCTGTTCCACGAAGGCCCCACAAATGATCAGAGTGGACACCATGTCATATGATCCCTGTCTCACCGCTAACACACATCAACACAGGAAAACACATAACAAAACAGCACATGCATGCTTGATTGACAACATAGAACAGTGCTTGAATACAGTATAGTATAGTACAGTGCCTGTGTGTGTGTGTGTGTGTGTGTGTGTGTGTGTGTGTGTGTGTGTGTGTGTGTGTGTGTGTGTGTGTGTGTGTGTGTGTGTGTGTGTGTGTGTGTGTGTGTGTGTGTGTGTGTGTGTGTGTGTGTGTGTGTGTGTGTGTGTGTGTTACCGAGCAGCAGTGGGGACTCGTTCAGGCTGTTGGTTTTGTGTGGAGACGCTCCATGCTGCAGTAGAGTCCTGATGTTCTCCAGCAGACCCTCCTGAGCAGCCAGAATCAACGCTGTGTCACCGTCTGCAGTCACATCATCCACAGTCACATCACAGGAAGCTGCAGGGTCACACACACAAAAGTAATGGGAATAAAACACGTCTTAGGTGATTCATTAGTATATCCCAGTAGCAGAGTGTTATAGAAGCAGTACTGTAAGTGGCTACTGATATTTAAGGTACTAGTTGTGAGGTACTGTTGGTGGTATGTGGGCCTCTCACCCAGCAGGACCTGATCCAAGACCTGTTCTTGGGACTGCACAGCGGCTCTGTGTAGGGGAAGCCACCCTCTGCTGTCCCTCTCTGTGAAAGCCTGCAACCCAGACAGCTCCTGCAGGGTACACACATCACCTAGGGAGAGACACCACACAGAACCCTACATTAGGGTTATGGCTAGCGTTATGGCTAGGGTTAGGTTTGAACCCTGATGTGGACATAAAGCTCGGGTTAGGGTTAATGGCTTAAGAACAAGGGTTGGGCTTGGGCAGTTTGAAAGGCACGGTCGGTGAGGGGTAGTCCTACCTTGCTCGATGGCAGTCACTATCCTCAGATAGTCACCACTGACTGTTGGTATGCTGTTGAGATATGGGTAAACTAAGTCAGGGAGAGGTGACAAACCTTTTGCGGGATGTGCGAATAATACATTCATGTAATCCTCTCCATTTTCTGAATACCTGTCTATTGATACATCTCGAATACTCTCTCGAATGGCATACTCAATAAGCTGCTCCTCACATCTATCGACGTCTTCCATTCCTACAGACAAATAAAAAAGAAACACCACGAACCTCAATACTCATGTCACTGCAGTTCGCATAGATCAACAGACACATCCTAAACTATAAGCATACAGACAGGAATGACATTGCAATGACAAATTGAGAGGTTTTAAAGCACCTTCGTCACTATCAAATATCCCAATGAACGGGCAACTCCAGTCTTATCTGTAAAATCTTCAGTGAAAGTCCCAGTCTCCGAAGGTTTGTTGGCAGCCAACTAAATTTTACGTTGGTGTTTGCAGGAGTACTGGGATATTTTTAGACCTGCTTGTAATATTAGACTCACACGCTCTGAGAATGCCTGTCACGCTGTCACATGCAGTGCTTCACTATCACACTAAACACAGTTTATCATAATAAGATTTAATTTACTATAGGAGCCATACAGTATAGACAGGCTGTCTGGTTTATAGCATTATTTTTGATATTGCTAGTATGTGTAAGGTACCCACTTCGAATGATTTTAAATTGCCATTTGTAATACTTATTTTTCCAATCTAATAATTGAACATGTATTGTAGGAGCCGTTAGTTAATAACATGTATTTAGGCTACTGAATAAGAGGACTCATGTCCACTTACCATCAAACATGTTGAGCTTTTATTTTGAAAAAACGAGGACGTGTTGACGTCATTTTTATTCGACAGAAGTGACCCAGAATCCATTGCGCCCAAAATCATGGCTGGTGTTCTGAAAAAGGTACGAGTGGAGGTCATGTTATGATTATGATTTTGTGAAAATGTAATGTGATTTTGTTAATTCAGTTAGTGTCCTTTGACTTTACAATTGATATGAGCTTTGTCGCTTTCTATTGACAAGCAACTTACATGGCTGACACGCTGCGAACTCAAAGCTACATGGCGTTCTGTAATGTTCCACCTTCCTTCTGAATGCCGTACGACTATTTTACCCAGGATATTAACGTTACTAGCTAACGTTAACTATGTAGTTTCGCTTGCTAGCTCATTGTGTGTAATATTTCCCCCAGACAACAGGCTTGGTGGGACTGGCCGTGTCCCACAACCCTCATGAGGTGAGTCCCCAGTAATGACCATAATATACAGTTTTAGTAGTTGTGTAGCAGCCGTAATGACCATAAACGGCAGTAGTAGACCACAACTACTTTTGTCTTTAAATGTAACGTTGGTGTGTGTGTGTGTGTGTCCCCTCAGCGCCTGAGGATCCTGTACAGTAAGATCCTGGCGTCTCTCCAGGTCATCCCTCAGGACGCAGCCTACAGAAAGTACACAGAACAGCTTGTCAACGACCGCTTTGACCTTATCAAAGCCGTAAGTTACACTCCAACCACGGTCACGTTAAGTTTAACACAGTAGGAAACCCTTCCTACCAGTCCTCATTGTGACTGATTTCATGTATTAGCTTGAACTTGTATGAACCTCTGTGAGGTCATCCCCTTGTTGACTTTTATATTTGATATCATGTTATGAGACATTGTTTGGGATGGCATCTGTGTGTTTAAATCCATATAGATCATTTCATTTTCTGTCTTCATTTCAATGGAAAGGAGCCTGATGTGGAGAAACTAGAGAAGAAAATCAACTGTGGTCAGATCGAGGAGGTCATTCACCAGGTACAGAGAGGAGCCTCACACTCTTTTCATTGCTTTGTATCTTCCTCCTATAGTTGCTTTCTCTAGCCCTGTTTATACCTGGTTTCAACATGTGTCCGTTGTCCTGATCGTGTCCAAATTTGGGTTGGGCCCACATTTGTTAACAGGTGTAGACAATCAAAAGACACATTGTGATCTGATTGTGATCATTTCTTACAAACCACCTCTGGAGGTAGTCGATGACGCATTTCGTGCGGATATCCTTGAAGTGGATCACTAAAAATGGTCATTAAAGATCGCATGGCACTTATCGTAAGAGTAGGGGTGTTTTTTATTTTTTTTATTTTTATACATTTTATCCCTTTTTCTCCCCAATTTTCGTGGTATCCAATCGCTAGTAATTACTATCTTGTCTCATCGCTACAACTCCCGTACGGGCTCGGGAGAGACGAAGGTCGAAAGCCATGCGTCCTCCGAAGCACAACCCAACCAAGCCGCACTGCTTCTTAACACAGCGCGCCTCCAACCCGGAAGCCAGCCGCACCAATGTGTCGGAGGAAACACCGTGTACCTGGCCCCCTTGGTTAGCGCGCACTGCGCCCGGCCCGCCACAGGAGTCGCTGGAGCGCGATGAGACAAGGATATCCCTACCGGCCAAACCCTCCCTAACCCGGACGACGCTATGCCAATTGTGCGTCGCCCCACGGACCTCCCGGTTGCGGCCGGCTGCGACAGAGCCTGGGCGCGAACCCAGAGACTCTGGTGGAGCAGTTAGCACTGCGATGCAGTGCCCTAGACCACTGCGCCACCCGGGAGGCCCCAAGAGTAGGGGTGTTAACCCCCGGTGTCCTGGCTAAATTCCCAATCTGTCCCTCGGGTACCTAATCATCCCCAGTTTACAATTGTCCCATTCATCCCTCCTCCTCTCCCCTGTAACTATTCCCCAGGTCGTTGCTGTAAATGAGAATGTGTTCTCAGTCAACTTACCTGGTAAAGTAAAATAAAATAAAAAGTGTAAACAAATCCGGACAACGAAAGCGTATAAATTTGGCTAACGTCACGGTTGTCCCGGCCTCTCAAAAAAAAAAAGCAAACCGGTCAGTTGAATTAAGATCATGGTCTTTAGAAACCAAGTGTCAACTGGCACTGTGCGTCCAGAGCTGATTAAAATTGGAATATAGAAAAATATGTTTGAGATATTGTCCCGAATGAAAGAAAAAGGGTTCTCCCGTTCTCACATCCAATGCCAGCGCAAAATATTTTTTTTGAAAACATCATAGACTACAGAAAGGCCAAGGACTGTAATACCACAATTTAAACTGAAGTAAAAATGTATTGGCAGGTGGTGAATAGTCTATTTCAGTTGCTATATCAGATATGAAAATAATAGTCATATTATAATGCAATCCTTTTCAGATATCAATAAAGTGCAGAAGATGTCCAAACTGATGATGAAAGGCGCATAGTTTTTGTAGCGTAAGCATGAGCGAGGCTACTGTCCAATAGGCTAATGTAGGCTTAAATTACGATGGACTCTTCAGGCTACTTTTAGATTGACACTTTGTTCCTTTATAAAGCCTTTGCTTGACATGCTTGCTCCTATGCACTTTTTATAGATTGCTGCTTTTATCCATGCATTTTCATAATTTGACCACGCGTCTTGCTATAGGTTATCAAATCAAATGTTATTAGTCACATGGGCCGAATACAACAGGTGAAATGCTTACTTACGAGCCCCTAACCAACAATGCAGTTAAAAAAAAATATGGATAAGAAATAAAAGTAATTAAAGAGCAGCAGTAAAATAACAATAGCGAGACTATATGCAGGGGGGTACAGAGTCAATGTGCGGGGGCACCGGTTAGTTGAGGTAATATGTACATGTAGGTAGAGTTATTAAAGTGATGATAGTAGCAGCAGTGTAAAGTGGGGGTGCAGGCAATGCAAATAGTCAGGAGTCTTATGGCTTGGGGGTAGACGCTGTTTAGAAGCCTCTTAGACCTAGACTTGGCGCTCTGGTACCGCTTGCTGTGCGGTAGCAGAGAGAACCGTCTATGACTAGGGTGGCTGGAGTCTTGGACAATTTTTAGGGCCTTCCTCTGACACCGCCTGGTATAGAGGTCCTGGGTGGCAGGGCTCTTGGCCCCAGTGACGTAATGGGCCGTTCGCACTACCCTCTGTAGTGCCTTGCGGTCGGAGGCCGAGCAGTTGCAGTACCAGGCAGTGATGCAACCAGTCAAGATGCTCTTGATGGTGCAGCTGTAGAAACTTTTGAGGATCTGAGGACCCATGCCAAATCTTTTCAGTCTCCGGAGGGGGAATAGGTTTTGTCGTGCCCTCTTCACGACTGTCTTGGTGTGCTTGGACCATGTTAGTTTGTTGGGGATGTGGACACCAAGGAACTTCAACCTGCTTCACTGCAGCCCCATCTATGAGAATGGGGGCGTGCTCGGTCCTCTTTTTCATGTTGTCCACAATCATCTCCTTTGTCTTGATCACGTTGAGGGAGAGGTTGTTGTCCTGGCACCACACGGCCAGGTCTCTGACCACCTCCCTATAGGCTGTCTTGTCGGTGATCAGGCCTACCACTGTTGTGTCATCGGCAAACTTAATGATGGTGTTGGAGTCATGCCTCGCCGTGCAGTCATGAGTGAACAGGGAGTACAGGAGGGGACTGAGAACGCACCCCTGAGGGGCCACAGTGTTGAGGATCAGCGTGGTGGATTGTTACCTACGCTTACCACCTGGGGGCGGCCAGTCAGGAAGTCCAGGATTCAGTTGCAGAGGGAGGTGTTTAGTCCCAGGGTCCTTACCTTATTGATGAGCTTTGAGGGCACTATGGTGTTGAAAGCTGAGCTGTAGTCAATGAATAGCATTCTCACATAGGTGTTCCTTTTGTCCTGGTGGGAAAGGGCAGTGTGGAGTGCAGTAGAGATTGCATCATCTGTGGATCTGTTGGTGCGGTATGCAAATTGGAGTGGGTCTAGGGTTTCTGGGATAATGGTGTTGATGTAAGTCGTGACCATCCTTTCAAAGCACTTCATGGCTACAGACGTGAGTGGTACGGGTCGGTAGTCATTTAGGCAGGTTACCTTAGTGTTCTTGGGCACAGGCACTATGGTGGTCTGCTTAAAACAAACTCGGACAGGGAGGTTGAAAATGTCGGTGAAGACACTTGCCAGTTGGTCAGCGCATGCTCGCAGTACACGTCCTGGTAATCCGTCTGGCCCTGAGGCCTTGTGAATGTTGACCTGTTTAAAGGTCTTACTCGCATCGGCTGCGGAGAGCGTGATCACACATTCTACCCGGAACATGTTGCGGTACCGTTAGTGAATTAATGATTTGGAGGAAACTAAACCATGATAATTCTCCCAGCATGTCACTTTTTTTTTTTTATTCCTTTGGTACTGTTTAGGCCTATACTAAAGGTTATTTACAATAATGTAAAGATCATGTATGTAAACAATGATGCGTAAAGAACAAACCTATCCAGACCTGTTTGGATAATGCGTTGCGCCATTCAGAGATGGACTTTGTAGCCTACTCTGTAACTTAACCTGTTTCTGTTTTTACTGTGTGCATTAGGGCCTAGTGATATTTGTATTTATACTGTGCAATAATTGTATTTTGTACATACATCCAGATTGTTTGTGCTGTGACGTTTTTAGGGATGGGAGGGATTCTCTGAATATTTATTTGTATGGCTGCAGGACAAGTCGAGGTTATCGGGACAGTAGTCCGTTACGCCCAGTCTTAAATCGTTGGATAACAAAAGTAGGCTCTAATGATGAGTATAAAACTATTGATTATAAAAGCGTGCTGTTTTCTGTCTTTTATACAGCTTGTGTCATAACGGTAGGTCGGATTAATATGCATACAGGGAGGGACCAGGGAATCTGGTCACAATAAGGACGAAGTGGGCAGATATGAATCACATTTTATTGTCGTGTGTAGACTCATCTCGATCTGATCATCTTGATTGGATGACGACAGCCATGTTAATGCAAGGTGTAACCACGGCTACTGAGACATTGTTATTTTGAAGCATTCAAAAACCTCCCGCATACTGTATCTCTCTCTTCCCCGTTTATCCTACATCCCTTGCTTTATCTGACCCACTAGTTTCCTCTTCCCTCCAGGCGGAGTGTGAGTTGGCACTATCCAGGAAGATGGCGGAGTGGAAACCATGGGAACCACTGATTGAAGAGCCTCCTGTCAACCAATGGAAGTGGCCTGTTTAAAGACTACTTCCTGTATTTATCATATGTTTGTGTCAATGTGTAAGTACTTCATGCTCCATTCACAATGAAGCATGTACAAATAAAGCTGTGGAAATATTTTCCCTATCCTTGTAAAACTAATCTTTGACATTTTGCCTTGTGGGTACTGGGTGATACATAAAAAAATGAAAATTCTGACCGTTTACATAACTCAGCCAAACCAAGGAGAATGAATGGAAGATACTATTTATTGAAAAACATGCCAGTCCTGATCTTGTTCAAATTGTGATTGTGCTCATTTGTTGCAAAATGATTAGCTACTGTTTGCACCCCATGATAAAATCACATTTAATTAATGCAAGGTGTAACCAGTTAAAATATACCTGCTTTGAGAAAGGGTGTCGTTCTATCCTAATGTACCCCACATATTTAAAGCTGTTCAAAGTTAACTTAGAAATATAATTAGTTAACGTTGGACAACAACTGACAACCATGTGGGTCGTAACCTGCGTGTAATGCCCCTCATCCAACCTGCCTAAGGCAATTATTTTATTTGACTCTCACCTGTAAACTCCACACACACACCTTTCATCCAACCAATCAATTTGTCCAGGACTACCTCTGGAGGTGGGCAAGAAGATCACATCAGTCATTTTAATCATCTACAAACGTCGGCACAAATATGTGGACAAGATACAAGCCTTCCTCAGGGAGCCCTCTTATCAGGCACAACAACTTGTTTAACTTCTCGTTTTATTAGAACCACAACCTTAGAGCTTTAGACCCACAGTACATCGTTAAAGACAGAACATATGAACAGTTGTATAGGCCAGACAGGGGAAAAGAGCTTGTCAGTTTAATAGACAGGGCTCTATTCAATCCATATCGCTACATTTAGCTCGCTATTAATCTAAAGGTAATTTCCCAATGAGCCGACATCTGCGGCATTTAAATAAAAATGACGCTGAATTTCCACCATATAAATTGGAATGAGGCCCTTAGATTAGGTTAACTATTATTAAAGTCCTACCATCAATCATCCTTATAATGATAATTATTGTTCACAATAAAGCATTTAATAGAACAAAATTAGGTTAACCATTAAAACCAGTAAAGCCCCTACCAATAACTAGCAAGCATTTATTTTTCCGTTCACTAGTATGAAGCACAGGTAACTTCCCCCTTGTGTTGCCCTCTGTGGCACAGTTATAGAATTAGCAGAACAGAGATGTGCATACAACATGGTGTGTGGCGTTCCATTTGGAATGTTTGAATTGCTCCTCATCACATCCATAGAAATGGAGCAACCCTTAAGTCATATCAATAATGGAAACTCCTGTTGGGTGGACCATTAAAAAGGCTAAGGATGTTCATAGCCATGCCTGTTCTACAAATTCTAATTCTATAGTCATAACATTCATAATATCTGGATGTGTTCTTCACGGAGCCGTTCTCCATGCCCATGTGAAACGCAGACAGTTGCATCATGGGAGCGGTAGTTCCCTCAGGTCCTGGAGTCTTGGGCTCCGCTGGTGGCCCTCTGCAGCAGCTGAACCATGATGGGGTAGACAGGGGCGAACTCCTTTCCCTGACGAGCCCTCACGCTCTGCATGTAGGCCTCCAGAGCACCCCTAGTACACACAGAAGGAGATGGCGTTGCTAAAGACACACTACCCAATAGAACTGATGGGAATTTCATAATTTTACCACAAGAGGGTGCTCACTCACTCCTCTGAGTGATACCAAACAACCCACCAGCGGTCTCAAAGGCTGTAAGACTTTTGTCGTTCTCCTGCAGTTACCTAATGAGTGTGAGGCGGTCTCTCTCTGAAGGGTGGTCATCCAGCCACTGGGAGTAGCGAGCGATGGACCACTCTGCTCTCTGTGAAAGAGGAAGAATTAGTACAAAGTTAAGATAAAGATGACGATTGGAATCAGTATAGATAAGTGTGTATAGCTGTTTGTAGGTACACTATAAGACCAAAGGTATGTGGACACCTGCCCGTCGAACATCTCATTCCAAAATCATGGGCATTAATATGGAGTTGGTCCCCCCTTTGCTGCTATAACAGCCTCCACTCTTCTGAGAAGGCTTTCCACTAGATGTTGGAACATTGCTGCGAGGACTTGCTTCCATTCAGCCACAAGAGCATTAGTGAGGTCGAGCACTGATGTTGGGTGATTAGGCCTGGTTCCTGTTCCATTTCATCCTAAACGTGTTCGATGGGGTTGAGGTCATGGCTCTGTGCAGGTCAGTCAAGTTCTTCCACACCGATCTTGACAAACCATTTCTGTATGGACCTTGCTTTGTCCACGGGGGCATTGTCATGCTGAAACAGGAAAGGGCCTTCCCCAAACTGTTGCTGCAAAGTTGGAAGCACAGAATTGTCTAGAATGTAATTGTATGCTGTAGCGTTAAGATTTCCCTTCACTGGAACTAAGGGGCCAAGCCCGAACCATGAAAAACAGCCTCAGACAACTATTACTCCTCCACCAAACTTTCTCCTGGCATTCGCCAAACCTAGATTCGTCCATCGGACTGCCAGATGGTGAAGCGTGATTCATCACTCCAGAGAACGTGTTCCCACTGCTCCAGAGTCCAATGGCGGCGAGCTTTACACCACTCCAGCCGAGCTTTACACCACTCCAGCCGACGCTTGGCATTGCACATGGTGATCTTAGGCTTGTGTGCGGCTGCTCGGCCATGGAAACCCATTTCATGAAGCTTCCGACGAACAGGTCTTGTGTTTCAGCACTGAGCGGTCCCGTTCTGTGAGCTTGTGTGGCCTACCACTTAGCGGCTGAGCCGTTGTTGCTCCTAGACATTTCCACTTCACAATAACAGCATTTACAGTTGACCAGGACAGCTCTAGCAGGGCAGAAATTTGACAAACTGACTTGTTGGAAAGGTGGCATCCTTTGACGGTGCAACTTTGAAAGTCACTTAGCTCTTCAGTAAGGCCATTCTACTGTCAATGTTTGTCTATGGAGATTGCATGGCTGTGTGCTCGATTTTATACACTTGTCAGCAACAGGTGTGGCTGAAATAGCCGAATCCACTAATTTGAAGGGGTGTCTAAATACTTTTGTATATATAGTGTGTGTCTGTACCTGGTGAGGTGATTTGAGCTCAGATGGTGCTCTGGTGAACAGGAAGTGTAGCAGGGTGCTGTATGGAATCAGATCCCCCACGGCTGGACTGCTGGCTATCAGCTCACTGTTCTGGAACAGCAGGGGCCTACAACATACACACACACACAAAATGTCTCAGCTACATTGAGGTGTCTAGCCTAAATAACGTGTTCATTATGTGACACCATTAGCCTTTACCCATTATCTTTAAACCATTACCCTAGCGTCTAAGTAGAGGCAGACGGCAGGGAGACCGAGAGAATTACAGCTCTCTAACCCTCCAATAATGACTAACATCTTCATTAAGATCCACTCTCACTCTGTAAACTACCGCTGCTATTGAGGCGTTCCCCATCTCAAAGGTTTAACAGGAATAGGTTGTGCATAATAACTGATATAATAACTATGTGTCACTAATGCGTCATACATGTGTAACAAGCAGTGATGTAATAACATGCCTGAAAGATCTCAGCAGGCGGTAGGGTTTCCCCAGCTCAGACACTCTCCTACAGAGAGGAGCGACGGCCAGCTCCATCTAAAAACACAGAGAAGAAATAGCACAGTGAGAACACGAATATAGAGTTACTTGGTGAACTTCAAAATGCACAGGAAAACCCAAGAGACAGGCAGATACGGAGAGAGATACCGATAATACCCTCACATACAGCCCTTCTCCTCACCTGAGCAAAGTCAGCCGCCAATCTCATCTTGCCTCCCTCCCCCAGGGGGCGCAGCAGGCTGGCGTGGCGGATGAACAGTGTGATGCAGCGCTGGGCGATGCTCTCCGTGTTGTCGTATATGAAGTCGACACACTGGAAGTGGCGGAAGTAGTCCGCCATCACACGGCCCACGAAGCCCTGTAGCTCCCGCATGTACAGAGAGCAGGGCACGTCCGGCTTCCCCGGGGTGGACATAGACCTGGACACACACACACACACACACACACACACACACACACACACACACACGTTAGTATAGGTCACAGACTAAGGGTCTGACTCATAACCTTGAACCTCAGGCCATTGAGTGACTACACACTATACCTATGTGTGCGTGTGTGTTACTGAGTGTATGTGTGTGTACGCAAATGTGTGTATGTGTGTGCTGCGAGTCGGCTAAATCCCAGCAGGGCCTTGTCTGTATAGGTTCAGAGAGCGGAAAGCAGTCTAGTCTGTATTCAGAGTGCTGAATGTCAATTTGAGCTCTCGGTCTCTGTATGTATGGCCGTGACAGAATAACCAGCGTGTGCCAGGGGCCGATAACATTTAGCCAGCGGCAGGGGGCTACAGTACTGACGCAGGGACCCTTTGTGTGGCTCTGTCTAATGGGACCCTGCTAGCTGTGTGTGTGTGTGTGTGTGTGTGTGTGTGTGTGTGTCGTGACTGCAAAGCCCCAAGACTAACTGAGTCTACAGGTCCATTGGGAGCCTCTCAATTGTACAGAGACGAGAGTCTGGGTAATATGAATGGACCACGGCATGAATGGAGGGAGAATATCTGAATGCAACTGTAGAGGGTCTAGAGACGAAGGGTTCCGAAACTTTTTCACTCAGGCCCCCCTTCCAGCATTGGGAAACATCCCTCATCCCCCATGCTGCGCGCACCACAAACTGTTCACATCCCTCTTGCTGGCTAAGAGAACACTTTGCAGGTTTAAAGCTTATTTCCTACAATTCTACACATTTTGTCATGGGGTGCAGAGAAAATGTTGCCGTTTTAAAGCGCATTTTCTTGCAATTCCATACATTTTGCCATGTCTAATGTGTATTCGTGTGATATTTGAGTGACTCGAACATTACAACAAAATCTATGGGCTAAAAAACCTAGCTAGAAAGCTGACATGGGCTAGTTGATCTGGGCACTTCTGAAAAGTTGTAAATAGCTCTCTAAGGTATGACAAGACGTATACTGATGATGCATTACCCAATGTAGAAATGTCACCTTGTGCACCTAGAAGGCGCGCCCCACAGTTTGGGAACCACTGGTCTAGACCATAAAGATCCTATTAAAATTCATTCCTAATTCTAGGGTCTAGACTGGTTCTACCTGTGTGTGCACACATTGACGAGCGAGCTGCTGGTCCCACAGCTAGGTTCCACAGGGCTATTGCCTTGGCTGGCATCCATGGATGCTTGCTGATTCAGACTTGACCTTTTTACAAAATTAAACCCCCCCAGCCTTTTTTAACACGTCAATATCGCCGCTGTGACTAGAATCCTGCAACAGCTACTCTGCCACGGTGCCCCTATGGCTATCTGGGAGACAGTCAGTGGGGTCAATAGCTCAGGGAGACTTGGATGGTAGCGTGACTAAGAGTTCACTCAGAGGACGTGTGTGTGTGTGTGTGTGTGTGTGTGTGTGTGTGTGTGTGTGTGAGGAACAGGGTGTGTGTGTTAGAACTAGTTTTAACATGGTCACTGCGAGGAGCTCCCTCTGCGCAACACAAGAGCAAGTGTGTGTGTGTGTGTGTGTGTGTGTGTGTGTGTGTGTGTGTGTGTGTGTATTTGTTGGGGAGAAAGGGGGCAGGGGTGAGTTCAGCCACTTAGCCACATTGTGTTTATCTGACCATGAAAAGGTCATTTGGACAGGGGGCTGAAGAGACAACACACACACACACACAGGATTCTATACGAGAGCAGAGCGGTGTGTGTAGAACAGTAGGTAGCCTGAGGATGTGTGTATGAGTGTGTAAATGTCAAGCTCAGGGGAAAGAGAGAAACATTTTGTAAATGTAAATTAGCAACAGATGCTGTTTAGTGCCAGGTGAAACAGAGAGACAATCAGATAATAGTATCACAGACAACATATTGTCACACATAAAGCTCTGTAGCACTATGTCACCAAGCCCACCTGTAAACGTGACCCTTTAAACCACTTAAACCCCAACCTTACTCCTAGAACAGGGTCAACTAGCTTGAGGAGTGTGGTGTCTTAAAGTGTGTGTGTATACTAACCCAGAGAAGTCTTCCTGATGCATAGTGATGATGATGGCTTCTATGGAGTCACTGACCGACAGCAGCAGAGGCTGTACTGCACTGGCCATCAGAGCCTGTACTCCCTACACGCACGCAAGAGAGTGCATCATTTAACAAGGTATAAAAAGGTCTGTGTGTCATAACTCTGAAATCTCAAATATCAGTGGACACACAATGATGAACTGCACAAACATGACCATGACTTCTTGGATCTGCAGGCCAGGTACATAGCTGAAGGACACAGTCCCCGCAGGGACACACCGGATTCACTTAAGTCTGCCATTGCCTAGCAACCCAGACTGGTGGTCTTGGCTGCATGAATGCGATTTGCTGATAAGCGGACGTTTGCAGTGAGCTCTTTAGGATAGGAGCTCTGTGCACGTGACATGTCAGACGAGAGAGGAAGAGCGTGTGTGTATGTGATGTTCGTATTTGTGTGTGTGTGTGTGTGAGACTGTGTGTGTGTTTGGACATGTGTGTGTGTGTGTGTGTGTGTCGGTCGTGGGGTTCGGAGTGGGGCCGCCAGTTTATCGTTCGCTCCATCTTTAGATCAATCTAAACTCAATAGACCTGACCCAGTGTGTGTGTGCGCGTTTGTGCTTGTGCCCGTCAGCTAAGCCCCTGCCAACGATAGATAACCAGATCTCTGTTCAGATCTCCTCTCTAAACTCCTTCACAACAAAGTTAACAATGTCCCCTCCGTTGTGTGTGGCGTGGGGGATTGGCGGAACGCAGAGAGAAACAAGCCTCCGACCATTTTCCCAGTTACGACAAAATACCTTTGTGAGAAAAAGCGAGTGATTGCCAAAGAAGAGTCTACACACTCCACTCAGTGTTTACCCTTTTATCTCCCAGAGTGAGATGCATCAGAAATAGCAATGTTTTGTTTGGTTTCCATAACTCAGTTCCAAGTTCCAAAAGTGCCCATTCAAACCCCATAATGAAAAACCAACAGCATAATCCACCACCATCTGCACATCAGATAGAATGGAGAGAAAAAGAAGAGGGGCAGACTAGAGAGGAGAGGAGGAGGAAATCAGTAGAGAAGAACGATAGAGGAGGAGGAGAGGAGAAAACAGTAGAGCAGTATGGGAGGAGACGAGTGTCTGTCTTACCTCTAGTGAAGCAGTGAGAGCATGTTCAGCAGCCGGAGGACATGACCCCAATCCTGATATCACCTGAGAACACACACAGAGACAGAGACAGAGACACACACACACACACACACACACACACACACACACACACACACACAGACCGACAGACACACAAAAAGGTCAAAGGTTAGGTTACAGTGAAACCTGACAAACACTATTTGTCTCTTTTCCCACATATCCCTCCCGTATTCTTCTAACGGTTATTACAGCATTTATCCTCCCTCCTTGCTCTCCAATCCTCCACGTCCCTCCTTCCATCCCATCCTTCTCCCCCCTCCCTCCCTCCTAAAATAACCAGCAGTTCTTTCTGAAACGGCCTCACTGCTTTCAAATGGTAGATTTTGAAAACCTCCCAGGCCACTAAATATTTGATGGCAGAGTAAACTCCTTTTATGCCACTATTAATCACGCAGGCCCCAGCACCAGGACACATCATACATCTTTAATGGGCCATATGAAGGAATACGTTTCCCCATCTCTAACTCTCTCTCTGGATCCCACTTCCTTGCTCTCTCTTTCTCTGCCTCTCTCTACATCTGACTCCCTTCCTTGTCATCCCTCTCTCTCTTCGCTCCTCTCGTCCTCTCTTCACTCCCTCGCCGCTCCTCTCTCCCTCGCCGCTCCTCTCTCCCTCTCGCCTCCCCTCTCTCCCTCTCGCCTCCCCTCTCTCCCTCTCGCCTCCCCTCTCTCCCTCTCGCCTCTCCTCTCTCCGCCCCTCTCGCCTCTCCTCTCTCCGCCCCTCTCTCCCTCTCGCCGCCCCTCTCTCCCTCTCGCCGCCCCTCTCTCCCTCTCGCCGCCCCTCTCTCCCTCTCGCCGCCCCTCTCTCCCTCTCGCTGCCCCTCTCTCCCTCTCGCCGCCCCTCTCTCCCTCTCGCCGCCCCTCTCTCCCTCTCGCCGCGCCTCCCTCGCCGCTCCTCCCTCTCTCACTGCATCTCTCTCTCTCCCCTTCTCTCCCTCCCCTGCAGCTAGTTTACTTTGGGTGATGAGATACATTAACTCTACAAATATTCGTTGTCAGCATTTTCCCATCAAACCATTGTGACATCAGATGACCAGCACACGCACGCACACACACACTCTTTTGCGTGAACTCTTAGTCACGCTACCATCCCAGTCACGCTCCCTATAATATGTAATATAACACACGTGTCAATGTCTGATAAAGATGTCATATAAAACATAACGTAGCCGTGTTAAACATAACGTAGCCGTGTAAAACATAACGTAGCCGTGTTAAACATAACGTAGCCGTGTTAAACATAACGTAGCCGTGTTAAACATAACGTAGCCGTGTTAAACATAACGTAGCCGTGTTAAACATAACGTAGCCGTGTTAAACATAAAGTAGCCGTGTTAAACATAACGTAGCCGTGTTAAACATAACGTAGCCGTGTAAAACATAACGTGGCCGTGTTAAACATAACGTGGCCGTGTAAAACATAACGTGGCCGTGTTAAACATAACGTGGCCGTGTTAAACATAACGTAGCCGTGTTAAACATAACGTAGCCGTGTTAAACATAACGTGGCCGTGTTAAACATAACGTAGCCGTGTTAAACATAACGTAGCCGTGTAAAACATAACGTGGCCGTGTTAAACATAACGTAGCCGTGTTAAACATAACGTAGCCGTGTTAAACATAACGTGGCCGTGTTAAACATAACGTGGCCGTGTTAAACATAACGTGGCCGTGTTAAACATAACGTGGCCGTGTTAAACATAACGTGGCCGTGTTAAACATAACGTGGCCGTGTTAAACATAACGTAGCCGTGTTAAACATAACAAAGCCGTGTTAAACATAACGTAGCCGTGTAAAACATAACGTAGCCGTGTAAAACATAACGTAGCCGTGTTAAACATAACGTAGCCGTGTTAAACATAACGTAGCCGTGTAAAACATAACGTAGCCGTGTTAAACATAACGTAGCCGTGTTAAACATAACGTAGACGTGTTAAACATAACGTAGCCGTGTAAAACATAACGTAGCCGTGTTAAACATAACGTAGCCGTGTTAAACATAACGTAGCCGTGTTAAACATAACGTAGCCGTGTTAAACATAACGTAGCCGTGTTAAACATAACGTAGCCGTGTTAAACATAACGTAGCCGTGTTAAACATAACGTAGCCGTGTTAAACATAACGTAGACGTGTAAAACATAATGTAGACATGTAAAAAGAACACAAGTGTAATGTGGTGTGTGTGTGTGTGTGTATATACGTGTGTGAGGGTTTTAGTGTGTGTGTGTGTGACCGTGTGTGTGTTACTTTAGCAACAGCCTGGTGTAGTCTGTAGAGGGAGTTGACCACCGCCATGTTCCTCCTCTGACCTTCTGTTAGAGGCCCTATCACCTGACTGGCATCCCCCTGGGTAGATAGCTGGAGAGAAAGAGAGAGTGAGAGAAGAAGGGAAGGATGGAGGGAGGGAGAGAAATAGAGGAAGAGAGAGAGAGAGACAAAGGTGGAGAGAAGAGAGAAAGAAAAAAGTCAGGACACCTGTAGTTCTCAGCAGATACACAGCAGCAGTGAGACCAAGGGCACACCGGAGCCAGACTCCAGCTCCCACTGCTATAGCAGAGCAAGGAGGGGCCAGGGAACAACACATACAAATGGGACAGGAGCCAGGATCCAGCTGTAGTAGCAGTTTGTGCTGCTGTCTCCAGGCCATGTTCCACAGGCGGATAGGGACACCTCACCACCACTCATCTCAGAGGTGATAACAGGCAGGTCACACACACACCTGGGGAAATTAGAGGCTCCCTATCTGAGATGGCCATCTCAGGAAGACGAAGAGAGAGGAATTAGGGCCATCTCAGGAAGACAGAGCGAGAGAGAAAAAGCGAGAGACAACATGTGCAAAGTGGTGCCATAGCAACGGTCTAAAAATGGCAAAGCAACAGTTAACTATAGCCTTAGAGTGTAGTTGTGTGGATGGCAAACACGCACACACAGAGGCGCACACACAAACACACACACACTGACATTCATGACACATGCACGTGCCCACACACACGCACAGAAAGGTGTCAAAATACCAGCACTGAAGTAGCTTCCTGTTCACACCTGAGTATGTTTGCGTTTGTGTGAGTGAGTGTGTGTGTGTGAGAGTGACTGTAGATCAGGCCTGTGTGTGTCGCATCTCAGTGTGTGTATGCGTGTGTGTCAGAGTGTATATTTAGAGCTTGGGGTGTCTGTGGAGGAGGCTCCAACCTACTAATACAACTTCTAAGTTAGTCACTGTTAACTTAGAAGCATGTTTTTTTACCCTTCTCATTGATGAGTAATTTTTAAAATGTAATACATTTAGAATAAAGCTGTAACGTAACAAAATGTGGAAAAGGGGAAGGGGTCTGAATACTTTCCGAATGCACTGTAATTAGAGGGGTGTAGGCATAAAACAAATAATAATAATATTAAAGTAAAACAAAATAAGTAACCAATTCAGACCTTTACAATTAAGTTAGCAGACTTCATGAGTAAGGGTGGGTAATGAAGAAAAATAAAGAAAATTAAAACAATGATATGATCGCTGTAGGACCAATAGCACTTAATCCATTATCTTAATTCATTATTAACAATATACTTTAAAAGACCTTAAACCAAAATCTGCCATCCTTTAAGTGCTCTATACTATTTACCAAAAAACAAGCCTGCAGGTCAGCCTGCAGGTGCCCGGCCCGCCACAAGGAGCCGCCACAAGGAGCGCGATGAGCCAAGTAAAGCCCCCCCCCAGCCAAATCTTCCTCTAACCCGGACAAAGCTGGGCCAATTGTGCGCCGCCTTATGGGACTCCCGGTCACGGCCGGTTGTGTGACAGCCTGGGATCGAACCCGGGTCTGTAGTGACGCCTCAAGCACTGCGATGCAGTGCCTTAGATCGCTGCACCACTCAGGAGGCCCCTCGTAAAGTGTATTTTTATCTGTTTTTGAGTGCTTACATCAGTTGATGTGAAGTAGAGTTCCGTGTAGTCATGGCTCTATGTAGTACTGTGTGCCTCCCATAGTATGTTCTGGACTTGGGGACTGTGAAGAGACCTCGTGGCATGTCTTTTGGGGTATGCATGGGTGTCCGCCAGCAGTTCAAACTGACAGCTCTGGGGCATTCAACATGTCAATACCTCTCACAAATACAAGTAGTGATGAAGTCAATCTCTCCTCCACTTTGAGCCAGGAGAGATTGACAAGCATATTATTAATGTTAGCTCTCTGTGTACATCCAAGGGCCAGCCGTGCTGCCCTGTTCTGAGACAAAACTAGGGCCTGTAGGACCTGCCTTGTTGATAGTGCTATTAAGAAGGTAGAGCTGCGCTTTATTATGGACAGACTTCTCCCCATTTTAGCTACTGTTGTATAAATATGTTTTGACCATGGCATTTTACAATCCAGGGTTACTCCAAGCAGCTCAATTTACACATTATTTATTACAAGATTTAAGTGAGGTTTAGGGTTTAGTGAATGACTTGTCCCAAATACAATGTTTTTAGTAAAAAAACAAACGTATTCCTTGCCACCCACTTTGAAACTAACTGCAGATCTTTGTTAAGTGTTGCAGTCATTTCAGTCGCTGTAGTACAGTTGCTGACTTGTATAGTGTTGAGTCATCCGCATACATAGACACATCTTCATCTGGATACTGCTTTCAAGCTAATTTCTGCAGCATTGGTAAAGATGTGAACAATAGATGTTGCTGATTTCATTCCTGTGCTGTTTGTAACTACCCTGATAGGTTGACTGATAACCTGAACCAGGTTGCTGGCACTGGTTACAGTTTGAAGCTTTTTCTTAAGCGGGCAGTTTGATGAAAGCCAGTCAATATTTAAAACCACCCAGAAAATATACCTCTCTGTTGATATCACATACACTATCAAGCATTTCACACGTTATCCAGATACTGACTGGTAGCACTTGGTGGTCTATAGCAGCTTCCCCCAAGAATGGGCTTTAGGTGAGGCAGATGAACCTGTTGCCATATTACTTCAATGGTATTTAACATGAGATCCTCTATAAGCTTTACAGGAATGTGGTTCTGAATATAAACAGGAACACCTCCACCATTGGCATTTCTGTATTTTCTGTAAAAGTTATAACCTTGTATTGCTACAATTGGTTGTTGTGGTGACATACCAGCTGCTCAGACTTGACGCAGAAGAGCTGGACGGTCTTGGCAGCGTTCTTGGCCACCGCCAGAGTCAGACTGGTGTCTACCGACGCCACGTTCAGCTCACTGTGGAGGACACACACATAATAATATAACATGTAGGACATCGGAAAGAACAGGATCAGCAAAAGAAAGTGAGATGAACAACAGATGTACGAAATAATATTTCAGCTTTTTTCCTGAGAATTTTGTCTGAGTAGGGAACAGTGTTTGTGTAGGTGTGTACCTGGTGATGGTCTTGATGATGCTGTCCAGTTCGTCGTGGGAGGGGGGGTTGCGTCCCCCCATGGGGAACACCAGGTTGATGGGGTCAAACAGACGAGACAGAGACTTGGAGAGGTACGCTGCCTCGTAGGGCTGCAGGGAGTCCTTCAAAGCCTTCTCTGGACTACACACAGACATGTTATTGATCACATGAATGTGTTTACATACTATATACATCGATGGTTAATTATTTTCCTGGTTTGAACAAAGTTCTACATTTGGGAACATGCCTAGAGGCCAGATTCTCTGTCTATTTACACATCTCACACACGCTGATCTAGGCCCACAGCGAGTGCACAGTGGACTGGTCTGTGCCGCTGGAGCGTGATGAAGACATCAGCAGTGACAGGCTCTGGCAGGCCTACCCTCTCTTACAACTCTCTCTCTCCCTTGCTCTCTCTCTTTTCTCTCACACTGATGATATGGGGAAGAGGTAGAGCCAACAAGCTAACAACAGCCTGTAGGGGCGTCAAGGGACAAGGTTGGATATGGGGTTGCGCATGATTGCACACACACACACACACACACACACAGCTGTATGCACTTCTCCAGCAGCGCTCCAATCTTTGGTTCATCTGGCCAGTCATTTTATGCACCATAATTCATCAGACAGGGCGCTTATTGATTAATGGTGCTCTCTCGTTAACTGAAATGTAGCTAAATGAGAATAATGACAATGACGACGAGTGATTTTCGCACAGGAGCGATTCAATGCATTCAATGTTTGTTCTCCATCTCATCACCCTCTCCTCTGACTTATCCCTCCGTGTCAACCAGCCGATTCATCCATCTCCGTCTGGGCTTTTTCACACTACCTCCTTTCATCCTTTTCCCTCACTTTATCCGTTCGTGCAGTTCTCTATCAGCTTGTTCGTGTACCCTCTTTCCTCTATTCATGCACCTCTCTCTTCCCTCCCTCCCTCCCTCCCTTCGTCCATCCCCTCTCCCTCCCTTCGTCCATCCCTTCTCCCTCCCTTCAGCCCCCTCTCTCCCCTCTCTCTTCAGTGCCCAACCACAGCAACAGACACCTTGAGTAACAGAGGCAATTTGGCCCACAGCAGCGCCCGTAATTACAAGTTTAAACACTGAGACGACACACAACACACAGGCTGACAGCTCTAAATCAGAGAGCAAACAGAGAGACGAAGCGAGAAAGAGGTTATGGGGTAGAGAGAGACAGGCAGAGCAAGGAAATGAAAGAGAGGTAGAGAGCGGGATGGAGAGAGGGACCCAAGAGAGAAGAGAGTAATAGAGAGAGGGAGAGAAAGAGAATTAATAGAGTCAGGGAGATAACCTGGGTCTGCTCCCAGTGGCTCTCATGTACCCATGGTTAATCAACACTGACTCAACTTGACTGAGTGCCAGGGGGATAACCAGCAGGGCCAGGCTCTGTAGCCTGAGTACCCTGGCACAGGATCTCCTACTGGGAAACAGGGAGCAGCAAGGGCCCCTGGCTGGGCCTGGAGCTCTACACCATTAGGTTAATGTGTGACTCATATCAGGCTCCAGCAGTTACAGACATACGCTACAGTGTACAGGAGCCATTTCCACCTGTCTGGTCACATAGCCATCACAACGCAATTTAAACACTCAAGTTGTTGCATCTGTCACAAATATAGTTGCTTATTCCAGACATCTACAGGCAGGATAGGGATATGTTAGGCCTGAAGTTCACCCAGTAGAGAGGGACTATGTCCCAAATAGCACCCTATTCTACGGCTGTCCCTGACAAAAAATATATATCTTGGTTGACGAGAGTAGTCTATTCTTCCTCTGACTCTCTTCCTCTGCAGCAGAGGTAACTCTGGGTCTTCCTTTCCTGTGGCGGGCCTCATGAGAGCCAGTTTCATCATAGCGCTTAATGGTTTTTGCAACTGCACTTGAAGAAACGTTCAAAGTTCTTGAAATCTTCCAGATTGACTGACCTTCATGTCTTAAAGTAATGACGGACTGTTGTTTCTCTTTACTTATTTGAGCTGTTCTTTCCATAATATGGACTTGGTATTTTACCAAATAGGGCTATCTTCTGTATAGCACACCTACCTTGTCACAACACAACTGATTGGCTCAAATGCATTAAGGAAAGAAATCCCACAAACAAACTTTTAACAAGGCACACCTGTTAATTGAATTCCATTCCAGGTGACTACCTCATGAAGCTGGTTGACAGAATGCCAAGAGTGTGCAAAACTATCATCAAGGCAAAGGGTGGCTACTTTGAATAATCTAAAATCTAAAATATATTTTGATTTGTTTAGCACGTTTTTGGTTACTACATGACTCCTTATGTGTTATTTCATAGTTTTGATGTCTTCACTATTATTGTACAATGTAGAAAATAGTAAATATAAAGAAAAACACTTAAATGAGTAGGTGTGTCCAAACTTTTGACTGGTACTGTAGGTGTAATATAGACACCCTATGTTTGAATAAAACCAACTATACTGTATGTAGGATACTTTGCCTGATGCTTTAGGCACTGAAATTAAAAATCAAGACACACAAATGACTAAAGAGGGAACAAGAGATCAATATAGCCTAACCAGAAGAAAAAAAACTGTTCCCAATCCGACCCTCTTCCTCCCGCTGGCCTTCTCAGATTCTGCCATTATGCTCCTGAAGTTGCTGGTAATAGGCTACACCAGCGGTCGGCAAGTTATCGTACCATTTCTACTGATCTGCATGCCAGTTCTGATTTTCATATGCACATTTTTGTGGAACAGTTACATTTAATTCATAATAAAGTCTTCACATCTCAAAATCAATGTCATGTGGTTAATTAAAATTATATCTAAATGAAAATTATACAAATTCAACTTCTATTGCCATTGCCAATATGTGAAAATAGCCTACATAAAGCCAACAAATAAAAACAGTGTAGCCCGCAGGTAGAAAATATCCTGATAAAAATAAATATCTTATAAACCACATTTGCTATTGCATGGCCTGTCTGCAAGGAACTTGAAACATGGTATCACGTAACTTAGGTCCAGCCTGAAGCTCACACTAGCAAACTTGTAACATTGTATAAAATACAGTTGAAGTCGGAAGTTTACATTTTGAGACGAAGAAAAAATGACTTTCAGAAGCTCCACAGTGATGATGAGTTAAGCCAATTGGAAATAGTACATTTGCGCACAGGCCAGGTAGCCTAGTTCTATGCGTAATCAGGTGCGTGTCCTTACTCAAGATTGACAGGAGCACTCCAAACAAAAGACAATGAATAAATTGACAACTCGTAAATGGAAAGAAATAAACCCACATTTTTCCTCACAAGTGTAGCCTAAATTGTGCACTCCTAAAAAGACAACGGTAAGACTAATATTAATAATATATTGAATCCATTAACAGAAATGACCGTAACAAAACAAACATTTTAGATGAGAAATTATGGGAATTAACTGTAAATGTACTACTGGTGTGCCATCCCCGCGGCCTCTGCAATGGATTAGTCCAATCAGACAGGTGTGAATCAGACCAGTGTCTTGTGTGCCATAACATTTTTTGTACATATTTGCCAATGCTCAACAAAAAAATATATATATCGGCCGACCAACAGCCTATCGACCAAACAATTGACTAAATGGGGTCAGCCCTACCCTATTCCCTATTTAGTGCACAACTTTTGACCAGGGCGATGGGAGGGTGAGTCTGGTCTAGCAGGATTCTATAAAACTCTGATGTTGATGTTTCTTTATCAATCGTTTTCTTCAACTGTCCTTTGATCATTCTCTGTTCTCTCCACTACAAAGCCCTGTCTCTCCTCAGAGAGGTGCCATATAGCTTGCTCCCGTCAGATAGCTACTGCCCTCCATGTCTGCATTCAACTACTTCTTATACACTCACACTGGAGGCCTTTGGAAAAGCTTTATCTCTCTCCCTTCTTTCACTCTTTCTGGCACTCTGCCCACACACATACACACTTTATCTCTAACTCGCTCTCTCTCTCCCCCATCACTCTCCTCTGAGCACTCTAAAATATAGTAGGTTTAATGGACGTTTACTTTCTGCTCCATCCATACCAATCAGTGTGCTGGCTGTGGCCGGTTCTGTGGTTTGTTTTAATTGCTAGTGGTCTCCCATATTTAAACTCTCCTACAGCTTTAGTACTGTATATAAAGAGATAGAGACTTTACCACGTATCACAGAATGTGTGTGTGTGAGAGAGAATCTTCATACTGAAATTATTTCTGTCAATCACAGCAAGCTGGGTCAAATCCCACACTGGTTAGTCAAGGTAAGGCTCTGTCTCTGTGTGGTGTGTGGTGTGTGGTGTGTGTGTGAGACTCATCCCGAACCGGTCGATCACTGAGTAGGATGTGAAGAGGCAGACTGCATACTGTAACAAAGCCGAGAGAGTGTGTGTGTGTGTGTATATGTTCACTTCAGACTCACTCATAGTCGTGTTTGGTTTGTGTGAAGAGGTCCTGGTTGTCTATCTCTGTGGTGGCCAGGTCCATGGCGGTGTCCAGCCCTGCGCTGCTCGATATCACCCCCTGGATGCTGGAGCTGTACTGCTGCAGCCGACGCCACAGGTCGTTATAGAGACGGAGAAGCTTAGGGTACTCTCCCTCTAATGCTTGCTTGAGGAAGGATGAGGCTGGAGAGGGAGAGAGAGAACGAGATGGCGAGAGAGTGAGAGAGAGGGGGTAGGGGTGAGAAGGAGGTCACAAAAAGAGAAGGATGGGAAGGAGGACGAGCAGAAGAGTGGCGCCGGAAAATGTCACCTTCTGTGTTTTAATGACTGCAAAGGTAAACATCTGCTTTGATGCACCCGAACAGTCTTTCTGCTCCCGTGAACTAGAAACATCACATTATCCCCGATTACCAGACTAGAGCATGGATGAAGGGATGAGACTGAAACAGAAAGACTATCCTGATAAAAATAAAATAAAATGGTGCCATTTTCCCGCTCATTATTATGTTAATTACCTGACTTTGCGAGTGATTAGTTGCTCGTTAAGGGATGATATGCAGATTGTTTTAATGTAGATTGATTTGGTGAATGCATAATATAGTGTATTATAATGATTCATACAGGTTTGAACTGAAGTACTTTCAGGCTCTTGTATATTTCCATATGCTAATAGAAGCAAAAATGATTTCACCATAAGAGAAAGAATAAGAGAAAAACATAGAAAAATATTTGGAGGGGTGGGGGGCACTGGCACAGAGACAGATGGATAGAGAGAGAGAGAAAGAGAGAGCCAGGGAGACAAAGAGAGCGATACTGGGCCTGTGCGGATGAACTCCGTATTGACCAGTGAGAGTGAATGAGGAGCATCATTAACAGGTGTTAACACTGTACTGTGTTAGAGCAGGGATCAATAGACACTGATTCGTCCAAGGCAGGCTGCTGTAGGCTTCACGACATGGCAAAGACACACGTAATGATTAGGGTGATGGTGACTGGATCATAGCTTGACTTTCGCTCTTTCTTTACCCTGCCAAGAGAGCACTTTGTATAGGTTGTGTTGTAGACATTTTCCCTTAGTATCCTTTTCATGTCATCCGCTATCAGTCAATGTTCTCGAGTCTCTCTCACCACCAGGGCATTAGATACAGATCTCTGCAGGAGAAACGGCAACGGCGTCTAGAAGACTTTTTAGAAACAGTTCCATACGCAGTCAACAGATCCTGTAGGTAGGCAGCCCACAGATCCTTGTGTGAAAACAGAGTTAACAGCACCACAGGAACCAAACGTGCCTCTCTTTTACTCACATCTAAATCTACTGACATGTATCCCTTCTGCTGAAATGGTAAGATAAGGAGGGGGCGGAAACTTTTCTCCGCGGTGTGTGTGGATGGATGCTGTTGGGTTGTCTCTCCACCTGTTATAGGGCCTGTCCCATGGCGGGGTATAAATTAAAGAAGGGGTCTGCGAGTGTGTCTGTATGTGTTTATAGACCCTGTCCCGTCTGAAAAGGGGGTATATATCACCAGAGAGGTGTAATCATACCCCGCAGTGTTTGGGACGGGACAGGGAGGGGCGTTTAGGGTTTATAGGCGAAGGGAAGAGTGATGGCCCACTGTTTGTGCTGTACCGCTGACACACACACACACACACACACACACACACACACACACACACACACACACACACACACACACACACACACAAACACACGCAGGGAAACGCAGGTACAGCATTATTTTCAGGTGGCATAACGCTATGGCTGACAGAGAGAAAATGAAGAGAAATGTGAGAGGGAGAGAGAGAGAGACGCAGAGAGAGAGTAAGCACACACACACACACACACACACACACACACACACACACGGCTACGAGGGTGCATCAGCGTTACTCTATGAAACAGACATTGCTATGTAGCCTCACCAGCCGTAGCTCTCTGGAACTCCACCGAGAGAGTGTGTGTGACATCACTCCAAAACGTGTAGAGGATATCGGGCTGGCCGTCCTGCCGAGAGAAGAGAGAAACAACTGAACAGAGGGTCACACAAGGAGACACACACACACAGGGCTGTGATGAGTGCAGTCTGCGCCCAACAGGCAGAAGGGCAGTGTGACTGCCATTATCATCATTATCTACCAGTGTGATTCTCAGCCGCACCAGATGCTGCTATCGCCGCACACATTTATCACACTGCAAACCAGCTAGAAACACACACACGCGCGCGCGCCCACCGTGCTGTGCCATAACCATCACCGTGGACAACAATGACAGCTCCTCGCCATAATGACAAGTCATAGCAGGGCGTCTCACGATGGGCTGAGGAGGCTTGTCCACTAATGAGTATCCACTCCTCTGAAGCACGCCGAGCTAGTACACACATCTGACTCAAATAAAAGTCTTGTAACACAGGGAATAAACACGGACTAGATAGGGTGGTGAGGACAGAGGAGTGCCATTTTTAAACACACACACAAACGTAAATGCAAACACTGACACATACACACGCATGAACACTCAAAAACACACACACACACACACACACACACACACACACACACACACACACACAGTTTACTGAACACACACACGACGGAAGTGAAAGTAGAGAGGGAGGGGAAAGTCTAATCAAAACAAAGACATGAAGGAGGAGTGTGTGTGTCACTACGGCCCTCCATCAACGTGGCCCTCCTCGCCTCCGAATACAATCACTGCTAATCAGTGGAGAAGGAACACACACACACATTGGGAGGTAAGAAGGACACACAAGCATGCACACACACACACACACACATAGATGCTAGTAGCAGATTAGTGTGTGTCTTCGATGGGTGAATTTCAATTATTTAATGGCCGTGTCTCACAGAAACTAAAGTAAACTAGGCCTACTTTGCTTCATGTTCTGCACCAGGGGTGGGCAAACTTTTTGGCTCGAGGGCCACATCGGGATTTTGAAATTCAACGGAGGGCCGCATTTTTGGGGGGACCAATTGTTTGTTAAAATCAATTTGCGGGGACCTCCTGAGTGGAGCAGCGGTCTAAGGTACTGCGTCGCAGTGCTTGAGGCGTCACTACAGACCCGGGTTTGTTCCCAGGCTGTGTCACAGTTGGCTGTGACTGGGCGGCGCACAATTGGCCCAGCGTCGTCCCGGTTAAGAGAGGGTTTGGCAGGCCGAGATTTCCTTGTTCCATTGCGCTCTAGCGACTGCTGTGGCGGGCCAGGCGCATGCATGCTGACATGGTCGCCAGGTGCACGGTGTTTCCTCCGACACATTGGTGCGGCTGGGTTCCGGGTTAAGTGGGCATTGTGTCAAGAAGCAGTGTGGGTCGTGTTTCGGAGGATGCACGGCTCTCGACCTTCACCTCTCCGGACAGGAGTTGAAGTGATGAACAAGACTGTAACTACCAATTGGATACCACAAAATTGGGGAGAAAAAAAAAGTATAAAAATGTTTGGGTTTAAAAATAAATGATTATTCGTATTTAAAAAACAATTATGTTATGTCTCGCGGGCCGGATTGAAGTGCCCGGCGGGCCATACTTTGCCCCCCCCCCCCCCTGTTTTACACTGTCCTGTGGCCCAACACAAAGAGAAAGGGCACACACAGTCCATCAATGCTAACCTGCTAATGTTAAACCAACACAAAACAGACCAGACCATGTGTATGTCCTCCTTCTAAAATATACACACACAGGCTTGCACGCACACACACTAGATCTTAATTGGGGCAGACTGATAATAGGTCCACTGCTCTCCTGAATATAAAAGGACAATTATAGGACTGTGGACTTTTATAGAGGATAAAGAGAGATGGAGAGACAGATGGAGAGAGCGTGACAACGGAGGGAACGAGAGGGTGGGGGAATAGGAGCAGAGCAAGAGAGGAAGGGAGAAAGAGAGGAGCGGGAGCAAATTAAGAGGTCTATGCTCCTGTAAGAAAGAAAATTGGCACAGCTGAATCTCTTTCAGCTTGTATTAGATAACTCAAGTCCCTCCGAGCTGTTCTGCTTAACAGCCCAGCATTCTGCTGCTGCAAGCAGAGTCAATAAAGCCTGGGTAGGTCTGGTTCAGGACAGGCCCAAGTAACGGACCGGTCAGGATAGAGAGAGGGGAATGGGAGAGGGAGAGGGGAGGGGGAAAAAGGTAGGTAGGGGAAGGCAAAAGAGAAGAGAATGATACTGCCAAGAGTTTTTAAAAATTATTTTACCTTTATTTAACTAGGCAAGTCAGTTAAGAACATATTCTTATTTTCAATGACGACCTAGGAACAGTGGGTTAACTGCCTTGTTCAGGGGCAGAACGACAGATTTGTACCCTGTCAGCTCGGGGATTCAATCTTGCGACTTTTCAGTTACTAGTCCAACGCTCTAACCACTAGGCTACCTGCCGCCCCGGTAGTAGAGGAATAGATGTTGTGGAAGGGTGTGCTGATGACAGTCCAGGGGCAAGGACACACGGGCCTTTTATGAGGACATGGCGTCTCACCTTAATGATCTCACTGATGAAGCAGACGTGAGTGACAGGGTCTCTCTTCTTCGTCAGGACCTTCTGGAGGTGTTGCACCTAAACACGGAGAGATTACAGGTTAACTCCGTACTCCCTGACTAGGTACATTACTCTACTTCAGCAGGTAAAAATGTGCACATTTACTTTTAAAATATCTGTAAAGTTAAAAGCGTACCTGTCCACAAGCGGCACAGATCTGGTCTATGAGTTTCTCTAGGTTGGTCCAGAGAGCAGCTCGGAACGCTGCCGTGTTACCTGGGGTTGGCATCACTGCTCTGCCTGGCGCACCTGACACACACACACAAATGAAATGACGCGGGTTAAAAAGTTACACACGACAAGAGTACCAAAACTGAAACACTATTTTCCTCACCCCCACCTACCTCTGTTGCCAGTGGGCTGGGTGAGTCCCTTGATGTCCAGGGCAGTGGTGACGTTGTCCTGTATGGTGGTCCGGTAGCCCTCCACCACCCCACTGATGGTCTCCCTCAGACTGCCCAGGTTATAGAACACCTGGAGGGCCGTGCCCACCTGGGTCGGGTTCTACATGGGGACACAGAGGAGAGGAGACAGTTGGTGTGTGCGTGTGTGTCAGGTTCAGTCATTCAACCCCAACCCTATCTAGTCTGAGACAGTTAGTCTTGGAGCAGAGTGGAGTCCAATCAACCAACTAAATACACGTCAGACATACTTCTACTAACTGGACAGACACACAGAATGGAGTGTACCTCACACTCTGGAATAGCACACAGAGAAACACACACACACACACACACACACACACACACACACACACACACACACACACACACACACACACACACACACACACACACACACACACACACACACACACACACACACACACACACACACACATACACCTCCAAGCTCAGATGATTGACGTCATTATACGCAAGGGAGGGGCTGGTCTAAAAATGGGTCATATTCAACAATTCTCCTCAGCTAACGGAAAAAGATCAGGATACGCAAGTACTCTGACATTTCTCGGTGTGAGTGTGAATGTGTGTGCATGGTTGTGTGTGAGTAATTACTAGTAGGGTCTGATAGCAGCTCTTATTAAGGAACCAGCGCTCAGTACTAATCGGAGCTTTGTTCACCATCGTCCAGAAACCGCTCACACCCTCCCCATCTCTCCCTCCCCTCTCTCCTCGCTGTTGCACACACGAAACAGAGATTGAGGTCAGACCCCAGTCTTCTAGCTCCCTCCCTCTCCATCTCATTTCTCTGGCCTAACGAGTTCTTGGAAACACAGTTTCAACTCTCTCCATTCTTAACTCAAGTCCATTTTGGAAACTGCCCCTAAAGTCAGCTCCAGCTGGGTCATAATCAGGAACCCAGCGCCAGAGCTCACGGCACAGTTAGGTGTCAGCTGGTGGATGTGATAATGTCAAGACCCTGTCATGGAGCCTCGACCCCAGCCGTCTGGAAGACGTGACACTATATGTCTCATGTCTGCAGTCCATGGATCGGTCAATGGGGTGACACAGGTGTTGAGTAAACCATGCTGTTATCATGTCCAAAGCCATGACGCAGTACTTCTAATGCCAAAGAGTTTGCTGTGGATAAAAAGGACGCGTCCATGCATGACACACACACAGAAATACACTTACTGACGAGGGGCGATATTTGATCAGTTCTTTGCGAGCTTGAGCTCTGCAGCGTCCGTCCGGGTCAGGTGGGTAGGTGTGTGTGTGTGTGTGTGTATATTATATATATATATACATATATATATATACATATACATATACAGGGCTCTGTGAAGGCCAGTCAAGTTATTCCACACCGATCTCAACAAACCATTTCTGTATGGACCTCGCTTTGTGCATGGGGGCATTGTCATGCTGAAACAGGAAAGGGCCTTCTCAAAACGATTGGTAGTTGGAAGCGCAGAAACGTCTAGAATGTCATTGTATGCTGTTGCGTTAAGATTTCCCGTCACTGGAACTAAGGGGACTAGCCCGAACCATGAAAAACAGCCCCAGAGCATTATTTCTCCTCAACCAATCCGAATGAGATGCTGTGGCGTGACCTTAAAAAGGCAGTTCATGCTCAAAAACCCTCCAATGTGGCTGAATTAAAACAATTCTGCAAAGAAGAGTGGGCCAAAATTCCTCCACAGCGATGTGAAAGACTCATTGCCAGTTATCGCAAACGCTTGATTGCAGTTGTTGCTGCAGAGGGTGGCACAACCAGTTATTAGGTTTAGGGGGCAATTACCTTTTCACATAGGACCATGAAGGTTCGGCTAGCTTTTTTCCCTTAATAAATAAAATGATCACTTAACTGCATTTTGTGTTTACTTGGGTTATCTTTGTGTAATATTAAAATTTGTTTGATGATCTGAAACATTTAAGTGTGACAAATGTGAAGAAAAAAAAGAAATCAGGAAGGGGGCAAATACTTTTTCACAGCACTATATATATATAAAAAAATAATTCCCTGTCTTAGGTCAGTTAGTATCACCACATTATTTTAAGAATGTGAAATGTCAGAATAATAGTAGAGAGAATGATTTATTTCAGCTTTTATTTCTTTCATCACATTCCCAGTGAGTCAGAAGTTTACATACACTCAATTAGTATTTGGTAGCATTGCCTTTAAATTGTTGAACTTGGGTCAAATGTTTTGGGTAGCCTTCCACAAGCTTCCCACAATTAGTTGGGTGAATTTTGGCCCATTCCTCCTGGCAGAGCTGGTGTAACTGAGTCAGGTTTGTAGGCCTCCTTGCTCACACACGCTTTTTCAGTTCTGCCCACAAATTTTCTATAGGATTGAGGTCAGGGCTTTGTGATGGCCACTCCAATACCTTGACTTTGTTGTCCTTAAGCCATTTTGCCACAACTTTAACCGTAGTCTGGCTTTTTAATGGCGGTTTTGGAGCAGTGGCATCTTCCTTGCTGAGCCGCCTTTCAGGTTATGTCGATATAGGACTCATTTTACTGTGGATATAGATAATTTTGTACCCGTTTCCTCCAGCATCTTGACAAGGTCCTGGGATTAAGTTGCACTTTTTGCACCAAAGTACATTCATCTCTAGGAGACAGAACGCGTCTCCTTCCTGAGCGGTATGACAGCTGTGTGGTCCCATGGTGTTTATACATGCGTACTATTGTTTGTACAGATGAACGTGGTACCTTCAGGCGTTTGGAAATTGCTCCCAATGATGAACCAGACTTGTGGAGGTCTACAATTGTTTTTCTGAGGTCTTGGCTGATTTCTTTAGATTTTCCCATGATGTCAAGCAAAGAGGCACTGAGTTTGAAGGTAGGCCTTGAAATACATCCACAGGTACACCTGCAATTTACTCAAATTATGTCAATTAGCCTATCAGAAGCTTCTAAAGCCATGACATCATTTTCTGGAATTTTCCAAGCTGTTTAAAGGCAATCAACTTAGTGTACGTAAACTTCTGACACAAAGGAATTGTGATACACTGAATTTAAAGTAAAATAATCTGTCTGTAACGATTGTTGGAAAAATGACTTGTGTCATGCACAAAGTAGATCCTAACCGACTTGCCAAAATGATAGTTTGTTAAAGACACACAGTGGGGAGAACAAGTATTTGATACACTGCCGATTTTGCAGGTTTTCCTACTTACAAAGCATGTAGAGGTCTGTCATTTTTTATCATAGGTACACTTCAACTGTGAGAGACGGAATCTAAAACAAAAATCCTGAAAATCACATTGTATGATTTTGAAGTAATTGTACTTCTCCTTAATGCAACCGCTGTGTCAGATTTCAAAAAAGCTTTACGGAAAAAGCACACCATGCAATAATCTGAGTACAGCGCTCAGGCACCAAAACAAGCCATACAGATACCCGCCATGTTGTGGAGTCAACAGTAGTCAGAAATATTATTATAAATATTCACTTACCTTTGATGATCTTCATCGGAATGCACTCCCAGGAATCCCAGTTCCACAATAAATGTTTGTTTTGTTCGATAAAGTCCATAATTTATGTCCAAATACCTCCTTTTTGTTCGCGCGTTTAGTTCACAAATCCAAATTCACGAGGCGCAGGCACTTAGTCCATATTCTGCCATTGAGTTGCGTTCCCATGCAAAACTAGACAGATAGCTAACTACTAAGTCTTCAATAAAACTCCCAAGGGGTGACTTTTCTTGAATGAACATATTGAAAACGTTTATGTTGTAAAACTGCAAAATACAGAAAATAATATACTTTAGTATTCAATTCACAACGACATACTGTAGCTGTACATTATACATTTGAAGTTGAAGAAATACAAAGCACGTGCTAAGGTACCATGCATCTGGCATGATGCCAAACCATATAGCTAATTGTTACTCATATGGTAATTGGCTAACTCCTTTCATTAGTCTAATAATGTACAACCATCTATGTAGAATAACAAAGCATATTACACTAGAAACAGTAACAAAACTACAGTATTGTATATTTTACAATTCGTTTGCATGACGCGTGAGCAAAGTAATACAGCTGACGGCATACATGAAAGGCATTGCAATTTGTGTGAGTAAATGCAACCAACCAACATTGATGAGTAAGCAACTCTATCAACAACAAGATTATCATCACTAGCTAAATGCTTGAATCAAACTTACAAACAAATATTTTCAGAGGCTGAAGCGTGACAAGAAATAACTACACTGAAAGACCTGCACCGTAGCGTTGTTTTTAGCTGCTTCTATGCGTGCAGAACTAATTTTCTACTTCCTGTTTGCGTAGTCTTTATAAGTACCAGAAAGCTCCACTAGGGGGTGAATAACACCATGGAACACAATGAAAATCCATCTTAACCATTGTAATAAAATAATCTGTTACCTTCTAACAGGATGGCAGCACAGTCCAGACGAAAAGTCAAAAAAGTTACATTACAGTAATCTGTCTGTAATTTTTATCATAGGTACACTTCAACTGTGAGAGACGGAATCTAAAACAAAAATCCAGAAAATCACATTGTATGATTTTTAAGTAATTAACTAGCATTTTATTGCATGACATAAGTATTTGATCACCTACCAACCAGTAATAATTCCGGCTCTCACAGACCTGTTAGTTTTTCTTTAAGAAGCCCTCCTGTTCTCCACTCATTACCTGTATTAACTGCAACCGTTTGAACTCGTTACCTGTATAAAAGACACCTGTCCACACACTCAATCAAACAGACTCCAACCTCTCCACAATGGCCAAGACCAGAGAGCTGTGTAAGGACATCAGGGATAAAATTGTAGACCCGCACAAGGCTGGGATGCGCTACAGGACAAAAGGCAAGCAGCTTGGTGAGAAGGCAACAACTGTTGGCTCAATTATTAGAAAATGGAAGAAGTTCAAGATGACGGTCAATCACCCTCGGTCTGGGGCTCCATGCAAGATCTCACCTCGTGGGGCATCAATGATCATGAGGAAGGTGAGGGATCAGCCCAGAACTACACGGCAGGACCTGGTCAATGACCTGAAGAGAGCTGGGACAACAGTCTCAAAGAAAACCATTAGTAACACACTACGCTGTCATGGATTAAAATCCTGCAGCGCACGCAAGGTCCCCCTGCTCAAGCCAGCGCATGTCTAGGTCCGTCTGAAGTTTGCCAATGACCATCTGGATGATCCAGAGGAGGAATGGGATAAGGTCATGTGGTTTGATGAGACAAAAATAGAGCTTTTTGGTCTAAACTCCACTCGCCGTGTTTGGAGGGAGAAGAAGGATGAGTACAACCCCAAGAACACCATCCCAACCGTGAAGCATGGAGGTGGAAACATCATTCTTTGGGGATGCTTTTCTGCAAAGGGGACAGGACGACTGCACCGTATTGAGGGGAGGATGGCTGGGGCCATGTATCGCGAGATCTTGGCCAACAACCTCCTTCCCTCAGTAAGAGCATTGAAGATGGGTCGTGTCTGGGTCTTCCAGCATGACAACGACCCGAAACACACAGCCAGGGCAACTAAGGAGTGGCTCCGTAAGAAGCATCTCAAGGTCCTGGAGTGGCCTAGCCAGTCTCCAGACCTGAACCCAATAGAAAATCTTTGGAGGGAGCTGAAAGTCCGTATTGCCTAGCGACATCCCCGAAACCTGAAGGATCTGGAGAAGGTCTGTATGGAGGAGGGGGCCAAAATCCCTGCTGCAGTGTGTGCAAACCTGGTCAAGAACTACAGGAAACGTATGATCTCTGTAATTCCAAACAAAGGTTTATGTACCAAATATTAAGTTCTGCTTTTCTGATGTATCAAATACTTATGTCATGCAATAAAATGCAAATGAATTACTTAAAAATCATACAATGTGTACACAGTTGAAGTGTACCTATGATAAAAATTACAGACCTCTACATGCTTTGTAAGTAGGAAAACCTGCAAAATCGGCAGTGTATCAAATACTTGTTCTCCCCACTGTATATATATATATATATATATATATATATATATATATATATATATATATATATATAAATAAATAAAAACACACAGTATATGCCCTGTTGGGGCTCTGTGGCAGCTCAGTGCCAGTGTGAGATGTTTTCACGTTGCCTCGCCCCATTGTAAAACACAAACACCTTTTGTTCCCAGTGTATCAGGTGCCGAGGGGGGATCATTTTCTTTCGGCAAGACAAAAATCAGGCTAATTGGTTTGGCTTGATTGGGCGCAGGCGCACACACACACACACACACACACACACACACACACACACACACACACCACACCACACCACACCACACCAGGAGTAGTGAGACCTTCTCTGTCGACGGGGAGGTGAGAGGAGCAGTCTAAAAATAGCCCCACTCAGTCTTAATGAGCATGTGGCAGCATACACGGGCTGCTTCCCAAATGGCACCTTATTTTCTACATAGTGCACTACGGGCCCTGGTCAAAAGTAGTGATCTATGTAGGGAGTAGGGTGCCATTTTTGGTATTAACATTAACCCCCCCCCCCCCCCCTCCATTTGGTTTGTACACTGCTGCTACTCACTGTTTATTATCTATGCAGTCATTTCACCCCTACCTACATGTACAAATGACCTCGACTAACCTGTACCCCCGCACATTGACTCGGTACTGGTACCCCCTGTATATAGCCTCGTTATTGTTATTTTATTGTGTTACTTTTTACTTTAGTTTATTTGGTAAATATTTTCTTAACTCTCTTGAACTGCACTGTTGGCTAAGGGCTTGTAAGTAAGCATTTCACGGTAAGGTCTACACTTGTATTCATCGCATGTGACAAAGTTTGATTTGATTTGAGACACAGCCATACAGTACAGGGGAAGAAACCACCCTTCACAGACCATTACTGTATTGTTGTCGTCAGGCAGGCAGCTGCATCCTTATAGACACCATGTCAGATAACCTCATTAAACCAGGCAGGGAATGTAATATTCACAGTGCTGAGTAACACAAACACCTGGCTAGGTTCTTGGCTTCCTTCACTGCTAGGCCTATTCTTTGACATGACAGTGATGCCCTGACCGTAAGGCTGCTGTCATGGTTTCTGCATTTCTCATTTCAAGAGACGTCCCGGTAAAATAAAAATAATTCTGAACATATGAACGTAGCCAAGGTCAGGTAAATTCACTCACAGTGTTACATATTCAGCCGGCAGAGCCTGCCTCTTTACAGATGGCCTGGGTCCGCAGTATTAAAATATATATCTCTATGGCTGGGCCTGCTGCTAGTACAAGGTTGGTGTGAACTGGATCCCACACACTCAGGGAAGACATCCAAAAAGGTACATCATCACACAGAAAACAACCATTTCTCATTATAAGTGAGGAGGATAGCAGGCCATATGTGCAGGCATATTCACATTCACAGGAGTGAGAAAGGCTTATTTTGGTGGTTACAAGATTAGATGCATTTCTCTAGAGGAAGGTGGGCAACCATGGAGAAGAGGGCTTTGCATGCTGTGTCTCTATTTTGTTTCGGAGAGAGGCATGTTTCAATGTTTGTGGTTTTGTTCTTTCTAAAACATTACAGGTTTAATGTTTGTTTTTTGGTGTGCACGCATGTGTGTGTGTGTATGTATGTGTTGTGGTGATGGGCTGGGGGGGGGGGGGGCTCTTCCTGATAGGAAGGTTTACTGTTTGACTGGTATTTGAGTGAAAGCAGCTTACAGGAGCAGTAATGTGAGCAACAGGGGGCCTAGCCATCAACATTGTAACCAGACACATACGTTCACACACACACAGCTTTTCTTTGAATAAGGAATTCATTATACAGAATGCATACCAATGACGACGACCGACTCAAACTCAGAAACATTCCCCTTTCATTTACCTCTGCTGGAATCAATAATTGAATGTAAGTCATCTCTAGTGATCTCTTTTCTTTTCCCAGAAGATTTGAGGTCAGTGGTTTAAGGCACTTCTGGGAGTAGTTCCAGCTACAGCAGCTTCCAGGTAACTTCCCCTGTCAGAGAGACTGAGGCAGCGACGCAAATGACAACCCTCCGCTTTGCACTTTCTTCCTACAGACACCTGTTGGCCTGAACCATTACCCACTGTCCATACGCCCTGTTAGCTTTTACCACTGAGGGGACATTTACACACACAGAGTCACACAGTCACACAGTCACACAGTCACACACACACACACACACACACTAACACACTTACTCACACGGTATGACAAGAAATTGTTCAAACAAACCAAATCGCTGATAAGAGGATGGGTGAGATGGTTTACACACATGCTGGTGGGTTATGTACCATCTGACGTTTGCTTTCCTGTAAGTGTGTCTGTGTGCGTGTGTGTGTGTGTCTCAGTTGTATGACACATTTTTGAGGTAACAATATCAAACAACGCCTATGACATATAGGTATGCCCTGACTGGGCATATGTCTGTCTGGGGTAGATGTCTGTCCATGGAGTAGGTGTCTGTCTGTCCTGAATGGGGTTCATGACTGGGCATATGTCTGTTTTAGGGTCATCTATAAAAATGCTGGGCAGGCCCAGTTGCCCATTATTTTGCCTACCATGACTATGTCCCCATAGGATGACCATGCCTTCATTCACAGGGCACGAGTGGTCACTGAATGGTTTGATGAGCATGAAAACGATGTAAACCATATGCCATGGCCGTCTCAGTCGCCAGATCTCAACCCAATTGAACACTTATGGGAGGTTCTGGAGCGGCGACTGAGACAGCGTTTTCCACCACCATCAACAAAACACCAAATTATGTAATTTCTTGTGGAAGAGCGGTGTAGAATCCTTCCAATAGAGTTCCAGTCGTTTGTAGAATATATGCCACGGTGCATTGAAGCTGTTTGGCTGTGGTGGCCCAAAGCCCTTTTAAGAAACATTATATTGGTGTTTCCTATATTTTGGCAATTACCTGTATGTTGGTGGGTTAGGCACACTCTGACATTTGCTTTCCTGTAACTGTGTCTGTGTCTGTGTCTGTGTGTGTGTGTGTGTGTGTGTGTGTGTGTGTGTGTATCTATGTGTGCGTGTGTATATGCGGGTGTGTCTGTGTGTGTTCTGGGAGTAGATCCAGCTACAGCAGCTTCCAGGTAACATCACCTGTCAGAGAGACTGAGGCAGCGATGCAAATGACAACCCTCTGCTTTCCACTTCATTGGTTCCTTCCTACAGACACCTGTTGGCCTGAACCATTACCCACTGTCCATAGCTTTTACCACGGAGTGGACATTTACACACACACACTCGTTGTGTATTTGTCAAACAAACCAATCGCTGATAAGAGGATGGCTGAGAATGTTCAGACACATGTTGGTGGGTTATGTCCACTCTGACATTTGCTTTCCTGTAAGTTTGTGTGTGTGTGTGTGTGTGTGTGTGTGTGTGTGTCTGTTTGATGACAAAGGTCCAATCTGCTTTGATGTAACAATATCAAACACAATAACGAGCTTATGATTTTACTTGACTTAATCTACAGCTGTCTGACTTCCTCACAAAGTTGTATTCCTAAATTGCTGAGAGTGACGTTAGTTAAAACAGAGGTTAAATGCACTAAATCATTCAGGAGGAAAGGAGATAAATAAAAAGGTATGAAAGTACATCTTTTAAAAGAGATAACGAAAATAGAGGGCGTGTTAAGCAGAAGAGACAGAAATAAGAGAAAATAACGTCTGCCGCGTAACCAAGGCAACCACATAACAAACATTAGGAAGGCCTACTAAAGTCTTTTAGGGCTGGTTGTGTACAATTAAGACAGACACAAAATACACACACGACAAACGACCAGGAGAAAGAATGCACTTTTTAGGAGAGGAAGATAGGAAGAAGACAGAGGGTGGGAAAATGACAGAGGAGTGAAAAGGTGACAAACAAGTGCATGTAGAACAGCGTCACAAGTGAGTCAATGAGAGGGGAAACGTTGGAGAAGTGTAAGAAACAAAAATCACTTGGCAAACAACACATTTAGTGTCTATTTGGACATCACAGTACAGGATCAAACTCTACTCAGAAGACTTGGATAATTGGCTCATGTCTTCAAGGCTGGGGGGAGACGTGATATCGTCAAATATGAATATAAAATGAGGACTTCATCAATGTGCATGAAGCACACGCACACACATACACATACACACACATAAGCCTCATTAATAGCAAATAAATAGACTAATGAATATGAGGAGACGATAGCTCTGTACGGTCATATTCATGGTAGCTTGAGCTGCTTCTGTTGTTGTTCGATGACAAACCTCTTGCCCTCTGCTAATGACTTGAGCATGAGGTGACATATGTTTCCCCCAACATCACTGGCATTTAGTTTGCCTTGATTTGACATCCAAACTAAAAAAGGTCAACGTTTGAATAGATGCTAAAATGCTATTCAATATTCAAGATGTGTACAATAGCAAATGATGCCCATTAATTATCATACATTTACCACCAAACAGACACAAATCAGTGTCTTTCTGCTCAATGAACCGGAACCAATATAACAGGAAGTGGTCCTGTGCTGCTCAGTTGGTAGAGCATGGTGCTTGCAACACCAAGACCGTGAGTCGATTCCCACTGTGGCCACCCATTTGAAAATGAATGCACGTATGACGAAGTTGCTTTGGATAAAAGCACCTGCTAAATAGCATATATGATATTCTGTGTCATAGGAGGAAGAAGTGTCCGACCCAGTATATCTTCCACAAAACAAGTGTAAAGTGGTAGAAAAATACCACATTTTCTTGTGGACCAGTATATATCTCCATAGAGAAATCACCAGGTAAGCACAATGGCTTGTTCTGCTCCCTTTCCACCCAGAGCTCTAACTATAACACATTTTAACTAGTGGGCCTGGTAATGTAAAACAGTGAGGGAAAGTGTTTTTCCAGCACAGAACACTTGTCTCCCCGCTGGTACGCAGAAGAAACACATGCTGAAAAATTGGTCCTCACAGAACACTGAGCTACACTGAGGAAACAATAGCACTTTGTTTGAGCCACCTTGGCACGCTGCCGGATATAGCCTGTAGCTGACAGAGTGTGTGTGTGTGGTTGTGTACAAGCATTCGAGCGTGTGTGTGTTCTGCCGTGTGTGTCTGTGCTCTGTCGTATGTGCATGCGTGTTATGTACACGCGGAGACAGTGAGCTAAAGAGCTCATTCTGGGATGCTCTCTCCTCATTTACTGACAGGCCACACCAGGAGCTTTGAACAGCTCTGCTCTGTATGTATGAGGAACAATCCCAGTCTCAACAATTAAATAATGAAGGGACTGGACTGTAGCATGTTGGTAGGAGGATGGACTCCTCAACTTTCTGAACACTAGCGAAGAGACTACAGTATGTAGTAATACCTTGGCAACATGTTCCATTAAAAAAAGCAGATCCTCCCCGATCAGTCCTGCTGGGGCAATCGTTATTAACACATACACCACCAGGCTCTCCTTTGTGGTACCTCAAAGGTCAGCTCACAATAATAATAATGAAACCGTCACTACCATGCCATAAATAACCTGTCAAATTAAGTGTTATAAAGATTATTCCCACCCATACACGATTATAGTCACTCACGTTTTTATTGTTGTCGTTTTGGTCAGTGACCTTTTTTGAAAGACAAGGCTATACTTTTGACCAGAACTTTCTCCCGTGTGTTCTTTGTGCTTTCAAACAATACAAGTAGGCCTAATACAGATGTGTGAGCGCATCATCTCTAGTCCTGTCTCTACTTAACCAATCAGCTGGGTGTAGCACCCAATCAGATTGAGCAACAATTAAAAAAAAAAAAAAATTATGCTCTCTACTTGTCACCTAAACATGCAAACACCATCAGATAGAATTCATAGCAAGCAGTGTATGGGAATGACATTCAGATTAACTGGAATGACATTCAGATTAACGGGAATGACATTCAGATTAACGGGAATGACATTCAGATTAACGGGAATGACATTCACTCTCATGGGATGCGAGGTAAAAAATAACTCACTGAAAGCCACACCTCCATTATTACCACATAGAGGCATATGTCACTGTGCTTCTATGGCTATATACACACACACACACACACACACACACACAACTGCCTACTTTGTTTGTTCATTTAGCAAACAAGACAGCTCATAATCCAGGGCCGTTATCACAGTCAACACACCTATATTTGAGCTTTAATTAGATTTAAAAATGAAAACATCTCTCTCAGAATCATGGCAAAATATGTTGAATAGCATCAGATTAGCTATAAAACTGGTAATTTTGCTCTTTGGCCCATGGAAAAACGTGTAGAATTGTAGGTAATTAGCTTTAACACCACCAACATTTTCTCTCAGCCTCATGGCAAAATGTGTAGAATAGCATGAGATTAGCTTTCAAACTGCAAATGTTTCTCTTTTCCCCATGGCAAAACGTGTAGAGTTGCAAGAAGTTAGTTAGCCGTTTTCCAAAATTTCACACATTTTGGCAGACCCACCCACCAATGAATTTCTGGCTACACTACTGCCATGTCGGCTAATGATTTCCTAGAAAATGTCACTGAAGGCTAATTTTGCTGTTTAAGGGAGATAAAGCACACAGTATATGCATGGTGACAAGACTTTCAGCCAAGTGACTGACGGTCACTTGTCAACTGGTGATAGAGAACACAAAGTTATGCAAAGGTTGTGTGTGTGTGTGTGTGTGTGTGTGTGTGTGTGTGTGTGTGTGTGTGTGTGTGTGTGTGTGTGTGTGTGTGTGTGTGGGTTTGAAAGCCGCGTCTCAAATGATCCCCTATTTCCAATACAGTGCTCCACTTCCGATATAGTGAATACAGTCATTTGGTATTTGCACAGTCTTCTGTATGACACAACAGAGAATGCTGATTGGCTGACAGCCGTGGTATATCAGACCGTATACCATGGGGGTATGACATTTTATTTTTACTGCTCTAATTACGTTGGTAACCATTTTAGAATAGCAATAAAGCGCCTCGGGTTTGTGGTATATGGCCGATATACCACGGCTAAGGCCTGTATCTAGGCACTCTGCGTTGCATCGTGCTTAATAACAGCCCTTAGCCGTGGTATATTGGCCATATACCACACCCCCCTCGTGCCTTATTGCTTAAATATATCCTGGTTGTGATTGCAGGACGGGGTGTTAGGTAAGTGCTCTGTTGATCTAGCTGTAGGACAATCAGAGCGGTGTATGTGACCAATAAAATGTGATTTGATTTTTGCTATTAGAGAGGAGAACGTTGTACCATCACAGAACAGTTCTCCTGTTCATCCATCCATCCAGATAGATATATATAGATATAGAGAGAGAAAGAGAGAAAGAGAGAAAGAGAGAAAGAGAGAAAGAGAGAAAGAGAAAGAGAGAAAGAGAGAGAGAGAGAAAGAGAGAAAGAGAGAAAGAGAGAGAGAAAGAGAGAGAGAAAGAGAGAGAGAAAGAGAGAGAGAAAGAGAGAGAGAAAGAGAGAGAGAAAGAGAGAGAGAAAGAGAGAGAGAAAGAGAGAAAGAGAGAGAGAGAGAGAGAGAGAGAGAGAGAGAGAGAGAGAGAGAGAGAGAGAGAGAGAGAGAGAGAGAGAGAGAGAGAGTTGCAAAAGAAGGAGAATTATGCAGAGTGAGTGAGGGAAGGAACAAGAGAGATTGTGTGAAAATAAGAGAAAGGGAAAGTTACAGAGTAGTGACAGCTGCTGTCACTACAGACAGCGTGCACTGTAGAAAACCACCTTTTCACACATTCTGTTTGTTCCTCTCACCTTTTCTATCCCTCCCTCCCTGCCTTGCTCCCTCATTCTCTCTCTCTGCATGTCCTCATGTCTCCTGTGGTTCTCATGACACACGCAGACACAGGTGGTCAGACAGACTCACCACAGACTGACACACAGACACACACTCACTCCCAGGCTGAGGGGCCATCTGCTCCTGAGTCACCTCTGATCACGTCTATCCCACTCTCCATCCTTTAGTTTCTCCATCTATTCCCTTCTCATATTCCCTCCATCCTCCTCTCGTGTCTCCAGATCCTCTCATCTGCTCTCTCTCAGAGTTCAGATCAGTCAGAGACAGGTCTAGGAATGATGCTAGTAATGGCTGGCTGACATTTCATGACTGTGATTCTAGACCACTAATAGTCTCTGGGTTTGGATATAAGCTCATTAAAAACTTATTCGGTATCGGTGTCCCACCCACGGGACGGTTGAGCTAACGCAGGCTAATGCAGTTAGCATGAGGTTGTAAGTAACAAGAACATTTCCCAGGACATAGACATATCTGATATTGGCAGAAAGCTTAAATTCTTGTTAATCTAACTGCACTGTCCAATTTACAGTAGCTATTACAGTGAAAGAAAACCATGCTATGGTTTCAGGAGAGTGCACAATTTTGAACATGAATAGTTATTAATAAACAAATTAGGCACATGTGAGCAGTCTTGATACAAAGTTTTGAACAGAAATGCAATGGTTCATTGGATCAGGCTAAAACTTTGCACATACACTGCTGACATCTAGTGGTCAAAATCTAAATTGCATTTGGGCTGGATTAATACAGTATGGCCTTTCTCTTGCATTTCAAAGATGACGGTACAAAAAATGATATTTGTATCATCTTTTACCAGACTACACTTGTGTTATATTCTCCTACATTCCTTTCACATTTCCACAAACTTCAAAGTGTTTCCTTTCAAATGGTACCAAGAATATGCATATCCTTGCTTCATGTCCTGAGCTACAGGCAGTTAAATTTGGGTATGTCATTTTAGGTGAAAATTGAAAAAAAGGGGCGGATCCTTAGGAGGTTTTGTGACAATTTCTTGATTGTGTTAATGAACTCCGTTGAAGATACAACTGTATCTACAGGGACTACGGAAGAGGGCTGTAAGCACATTTCTTCCTGATGCGCTGACAGTGTACTTGTTTATGCCTTTTAATACAGACACAAGGTGCCTTTTAATACAGAGACAAGGTGCCTTTTAATACAGAGACAAGGTGCCTTTTAATACAGAGACAAGGTGCCTTTTAATACAGAGACAAAGTGCCTTTTAATACAGAGACAAGGTGCCTTTTAATACAGAGACAAAGTGCCTTTTAATACAGAGACAAAGTGCCTTTTAATACAGAGACAAGGTGCCTTTTAATACAGAGACAAGGTGCAGTCAGCGTGAAACTAGCTTTCATCTTCTCCAATCTTCTCTGTTTCTGGTGATAATATAACAACTATAAATAAGTCTAGTGTGCGGAGACACAGGCAATTAAATAGACTCGCAATAATAAATGTGTTTCTGAGGGAGAGAAATGGAGGGATGACTGAAAATAAACAGTTTTTCCAACCTATTTCCCTCCATCTTTACCCACGGCAACAGAGGCAGAATAGCACTTTTGTAGCATTTTCTGAGTAAGAGCTAAGTGAGAAAAACAAGTTGACACGGATTTCCTTCTGTTTAGCTGGAGGGATACACAGTCAAAGCCCATTTGTAGCAGCAGACACAACACTTAAGTAACATCAGAATCGATTTAGATTAGGGCTACTCAACTGGGCCTCCAGGACCACAGCTCTGACCCCTTCAACTGACCCCTGTAATCAGGGACTGATTCAGACCTGGGACACCAGGTGAGTTGGCCTCTCTGGGCAATCAATGATAACACATCTATGGGGATTTCACAATAATACATCTATATAATAGCATGTAGAATGATTAGGCTAGACAACACACTACTAAATGCGTAGGTAGGTAATCGTGTGCGGAAGTTATCTTTCATAAGGAATTGAACTCTGGGTCCTGTATTTCCCCGTTTCTCAAATGAGACTCAGCGTGGTGGTGTTCATGCCAGGAGGCATGCACACAGCCACACACACACATACCACTAATCAAGGGGAATTACAACCTACACAGATGCATGTTAACATGGAAAACATGCATGACCTGGAATGTGCACATTAGTAGCCTAGGCAGATGAGCTCTAATGAAGGAGAGGTGGTTATTCATCTATACAGATGAACCTTTATAGAGACCTGAGATAATGTGTACAGCCACAACCTACACACACACACACACACACACACACACACACACACACACACACACACACACACACACACACACACACACACACACACACACACACACACACACACACACACACACACCTATCTTTATCATCACAGTGAGCTGAACGTGGCCCATTACAGACTACGGAGAACAGACACAGGCCCAGATTATCCTGTTCTGTTCTCACCAGAGTTCTTTTTATGGTCAAAATCATTCCATTATGGTCCCAGGGTGAGACTGAGCAGACTGCCTGTATGCATCCCTCCTAATCTCTTCTCTCCTGACCTCCTCTCATCCCTCTCTCCCCTCCCCCCAGACTCTCTGAAACAGGACACTGTCCCCCTGAGAATACAGCTTTCTGGGTCACGATGACAACGGCCAGGGTTTACACACTCTCCTGTGTGTGTGTGTGTGTGTGTGTGTGTGTGTGTGTGTGTGTGTGTGTGTGTGTGTGTGTGTGTGTGTGTGTGTGTGTGTGTGTGTGTGTGTGTGTGTGTGTGTGTGTGTGTGTGTGTGTGTGTGTGTGTGTGTGTGTGCGCGCGTGTGTGCGTGTGTGAGCGAGAGAATGAGGTAGTGAAACACACTAATGTTCAGAGAAACAGAGCAGTTTGTAATGAATAAGAAACACTTCAGATTAAAGATGAGGATATTAAGCATTTACAACTCTCTCTCTCTCTCTCCTCCATCCCTCCCACACTTTCGCCATATCTGTATCTGTCTCTCCTCCTCTCCCTTTCGGTCTCTTTCTCTCTGCCCGTCTCCCTCTCTTGTCTGAGTTGCAGTTTTGAGAAGTCTGTCTGTCTGCTGTGCTGCATAAGTGAATACCTCACGGCGGGAGAAAGGGAGGCATGCTGCTTGTCTGATAGCAATCTGACCTTGAGACGTTCACCTCGAATCCCCCTCTCAAAACAACCCTCTGCCCTCCCGTGAAGCTACTCTTCCCTCTCTTCTGGTGCATAACAAGTAGAGAACGTCACTACATTCCCAACATCAAACCACGATAATGCTTGATGAATTTAACAAATCACCATGTGCAGGGAATGTAACAGTGGAAAGAAAGAAAAAAAACTGGAAGAAGAGTGGAAGAAGGGCACCCACACACTGCACGGCACACACGCACGCTCCTAACGTCCTACTCCTTCAGAATACCTCTGTAGATGTACATCAGACGCCGACACACAGGTGCAGGTACTCAAGCAGTAGACAGTTGGAGGTGGCCGTTCTCCATTCCTGTCAGCGTCGGTCTACTGTAACCCCTATATAGTGCACTACTTTTGACCATATATAGGGAATAGAGTGACATTTGGGACGCAGGCTTAGTCTTTTATCTGAGCTGCCTGATAAGAACCAGGGACTACACACTATAGCGTGCCACAGTGATGCTCTGACCAAGCCCTGAGTATACAGACACACATCCGTGTGCATCACTCTCCAATTGCCAAGCCAGGCCTGAAATCGCAGAAGTCAATAATAAATATTAGATGATTTATTAAGCAATAAAAACAAAAAGACAAACAGAAAGTCCTTGAGGGTTTGACTATTCTCCAGAAGAGTTTTCATCTCTAGTACAGGCAGGAGGGACGGAGGGATGAATGGATGGGTAGAGGAACAGGGTCAACATTTATCGGGCAAAAAGCTGTGTCCCCTTCGGGAGGTATAGTGGAATAAAAATGAAAAGAACAAGAGGATAGTGTTTTTATGGGAAGGACGAAACAAAAGAGGGCAATAATTGGAGGACTATAAATAAATGTCTCATGAAATCACACTCACACACACACACGGGTGAGAGGGGCCACAAGGAATCGTGATAGGACTAGAACAGTAGCCACCTGGATTTCCCTGGATTTCAGAGCATCCGGTAACAGCAGTCACTTTGTTTGGCCTTGCAACATGATCACATTCCAGGTCACTGGTTTACCGGACACCCCCACAGCCCTCGAGCTCGGGGGGCCGTAGCGCCTGTCATCGATGTCAATTATTATTATTTTTTTAACATAATACATCATTGAGAGTAACCCTCCAAAAAGTCATTAATTCATAAACATTTTTAATTTTCCATATGTACTAGGAAGCTAAGTGTTTGTTTCTTGGGCTTCAGGAATGTGACTGAAAAATTGCCACAGGTCTTAATTTTTTTTTTTACTGATTGAAAGTATGAGGGGGACAAGGAACAAATGCTGTGGTCAAGGCTACGATGGTGCCAGTGCAATGAGTAGAGCTTACTCAGGTGTCCAAAAGCTCATGTAGTTCTTTATGAGTTTTAGTTTAGAAAACGATCTCTTTGCAGAACTGACAGTGACAGGGATGGTAAAAACAGCTTAATTTCCATAGCAACATCAGGGAAACTGGGCAGAAGGGAGGAGTGCTTCAAATACAGCAGTTCTGTAACATCTTTCATTTTAGCCTCTCGTTCTCCTTAATTGCCGGGCCTCAACACGTTACGGAAAGAGACTAACTGTATAGGAAGCTCTGGGGACAGGTCTGCTGGATACTATACAGCCAATACATTGGCAGATGCAAACAGATGGTCATATTTAGCAGACAACAGTTCTTGAGGACAGAAAAAAAAGTGGTTAGCGATTTTAGTTCATACTGGTGAACCGGTGTTTGAGTTGTGTGGTTGGAATATCAACAGTCCCCGATCGCTGGTATATCTTGGCATGCATCAAAATTAGTTTAAATTGCGTGAAGCGCAATGGACATATAAAGCATAATGTCTCAAGAAAGACTGTCTGAGTTGGCAACTCAGTAATAGTATGGACCTACAGGCCGCGGTGAAAACATTTGCACGCAAAATAGGAGGACTTCAGGAGACCAGGGGAGTCTCTCAAGTTGGATTTCATTTGATTTAGGCCTAAATTAATTTACCTTGAATATTACAGCACAGTTTTGTAGGGTATTAGCCAGACAAAACTCGAGTTCAACAATACCGGCTGAATTTATGCTCAAGCCAACTACTTTTTTCTTCATTGTTAGGCTATCTGATTTGTCATTTTCATAGCAGGTTTATAAATAGCACCTAAATCGCAGCAAAAAAACACTATATAGCTATAGATAGTACACTACATAATGAAACAATCTCTAGTGAGTTAGCGTTGAGGGTGGATTGACTATTATTGGCATTAATGCAGAGAAACTGCATTACGCCAGTGTTCCAGATATGATATAAATACAGGGCTGAGGCCAATCGAGGTCGGACCAGGCGAGGACAGCGTTATTTTAGCTGCCGAGCGGTGCAGTGAGGGTCAGTATCAGAGATGTATTACATTCAGAGCCTTGACCGACTGTAGGGCGTGTTTCCCCGATAGCCGTACAGGGGGGTGGACCCTGGCCTCCAACTCAAGGCTTCCTGTCTAATATAATGTGAGTTTCTTATTAATAGTACTGTAGCCAACCTGCTCGCTGGGGTATGGGCTGACAAATTATACACTTAACCTTGGAGAACTCCTAACATTTCCAGTAAACATTTTCAATAGAAGGTTTATATTGATTCGACTCTATTTAAAAAGCATTCTCTCCAGTATCCGTTCAGTGAATCTAAAAGTAGATTTTAAATCTGAAACTGTACACTGACCAACGGAATGAGAGAAGTACAGATACAGAGAGAGGTAGAGAGAGAGTGGGGGTAGAGAGAGGTAGAGAGAGAGTGGGGGTAGAGAGAGTGGGAAGAGAGGTAGAGAGAGAGAGAGGGAAGAGAGATTGAGAGAGAGAGAGAAGAGAGATTGAGAGAGAGAGAGAAGAGAGATTGAGAGAGAGAGAGAGAAGAGAGATTGAGAGAGAGAGAGAGAAGAGAGATTGAGAGAGAGAGAGAGAAGAGAGATTGAGAGAGAGAGAGAGAAGAGAGATTGAGAGAGAGAGAGAAGAGAGATTGAGAGAGAGAGAGAAGAGAGATTGAGAGAGAGAGAGAAGAGAGATTGAGAGAGAGAGAGAAGAGAGATTGAGAGAGAGAGGGAAGAGAGATTGAGAGAGAGAGAGAAGAGAGATTGAGAGAGAGAGGGAAGAGAGATTGAGAGAGAGAGGGAAGAGAGATTGAGAGAGAGAGGGAAGAGAGATTGAGAGAGAGAGAGAAGAGAGATTGAGAGAGAGAGAGAGAAGAGAGATTGAGAGAGAGGGAAGAGAGGTAGAGACAGATCAGTGATGACCATCTGGTCCTCACAGTGAGGTATGCTGCAGGCAAAGCCATCTCAGTGGGCGTCGGCGCTGGAACTCAGCGTCAGCTGGGCCCCACCGGGTCATATATTACCCAACTGAAACCCATCTTTGGCCTGCTTGTTTGAGCCTACAGGGAATTCTCGTTTTGGCCAAATGGCAAAAAAGATATGTGAGTCACCTTTCAGGAAATGTGTACGAGTGATAACTAGGAACAAACTTTTCCACATTTTCTTTGTAGACTGTGTGTGTGTCCTACCTGAATCTCCATGCCCTGCTCCAGCAGTCTCTTGGCCTGGTTCTCCACCTCCAGTCTGGCTCTGCTGATCAGCAGCAGGTCATTCTCTATCACGTCTATACCAGACAGATCTACCCCCTGGGACAGGTAGTCTGGAGAGAGGGAGAAGAGGGTGTTAGAGGGTGTGTGTGTATGTGTGTGTGTGCATGCATATGTACACCTTCAGCCATTTGCCTGAGATCTAGAAAAACACCCTCCGACATTTGACAATATAACATTTGGCATTCAGTGTGATTTATTTTCATATCGATAGAAAACCAGCCTCCCACAATACAGCCTCCTACAATACATCCTCCTACAGTATTGGAGAGTGAAGGTCAAAGGGAAAACATGACGGGCACACAGCTGTTGACATAGAAAACAGGTGGAACTGCAGTCAATAGGAAAGGTAGCAGTACATGTTGACTTTTAAACATGCGTGTGTATATTAGTGTGTGTGTGTGTGTGTGTGTGTGTGTCAGCCAGATGTTCTATGCAGATGGGTTGATCCAATTAACCCCTTGCTAACATTCATTAAGACCTTCCCATGGCTCACACACACACACACACACACACACACACACACACACACATCTTCAGTCCCTTCTACAACCTATTGTGTTAAAAACAATATACAGCTGTATCTATAAAAACTCTGTCACAAAAATAAATGTGAACCAGCGACACAGGTGGGGAAAGCTAAGCTACCATTTCAGTGCAATCCAAAGGAGAGTGCAGGCAGCCAGATAAATAATCTGAAATAGCTTTTATGTCTGTTTGTCTAGACTCCCTGCTCTGCACTGAGCGCTGTGCTCCCCAGTGAGAGAAGTCAGTCAGCAGACTGGCCAGGGAGAAGAGATTGGACAGCAGAATATCTCATCCAAAAACAATCCACTCAAAGACAACTAAAATCCACATCCCTAGTATGCTGTGCCATGTGTGTGTGTGTGTGTGTGTGTGTGTGTGTGTGTTTGTGTGCGCGCGCGAGTCAGGCATGGAGTGTGTGTGTGGGGCAGCCCCCAGGGACGGCCCTGGGCATTAGCGACATAGGCGGTCGATCCCCCCCCCCGCAAAAAATACAAGTATATATTAGTATATTTTGTGGGGGGGGACTAAGTCAAGGTTTCAATTTACTGTTGAGCATTAGAATAGTAGAATACACAAGGTGTAATTTCGAAGTGGGTTTTGTGCATCAGCAATTTCTCTCTTATGTCAGTCAATCAATTAGCTGGGTAGACTAACTTACCAACAGAGTCATTTATTTTGGTACTGTCCATATGCAGCTTGTTTTTGGTCACAGGTCCAGGAATTACTGAAGAATTGCAACATTTACCTAGAGCTAACTCTGCTGATAGCACTACTGGGTGATTTGAAAAGTCATAGTCAATTGATCAATAATACTTTTAGCAACAACAAAACATTTCACAATCTGTAGAAACTATGAGAATAGAAATGTTCAGAACTTTTGTGAAATATCACAGCACAGTTGAAAAATATATGGAAAATAGAAATCCAATATGGATGGTGTTAAGAGATAGATGGGAGGGGTTGAATGGAGCTGAAGGGTGGGACCAATAACAACAAGATAACTCATGTAAAATATACTGAGTCATGTAAAATGTATATAGGTTCAGAACTTTTGTGAAACATCACAAATAAAAAATATATGGCAAATGAAATAAAACTGGATGGACATCAGAAATAGAGGGGAGGGGTAGAAGTAGGACAGGACCAAAAACAAACAAAATATAACTATTGTAAAATATACTGTGTCCGTAAAATGTTTATAGTATGTATAATCTGGAAGTAGAAGCCAAAGTGTTGTTGTCCATTCGTTTACTCCAATTATGGGAGGGGTGGTATGTATGTATGTATGTATGTATGTATGTATGTATGTATGTATGTATGTATGTATGTATGTATGTATGTATGCATGCATGTATGTATGTATGTATGTATGTACATACATTTATGTATAGTACCAGTAAAAAGTTTGGACACACCTACTCATTCAAGGGTTTATCCTTATTTTTCCTATGTTCTACATTGTAGAATAATAGTGAAGACATCAAAACTATGAAATAATACATATGGAATCATGTAGTAACCAAAAAAGTGTTAAACAAATCAAAATATATTTTATATTTGAGGTTCTTCAAAGTAGCTACCCTTTGCCTTGATGACAGTTTTGCACACTCTTGGCATTCTCTCAACAGCTCAAATAAGCAAAGAGAAACGACAGTCCTTTATTACTTTAAGACATGAAGGTCAGTCAATCCGGAAAATGTAAAGAAATTTGAACGTTTCTTCAAGTGCAGTTGCAAAACCATCAAGCGCTACGATGTAATTGGCTCTCATGAGGACCGCCACAGGAAAGGAAGGGTGGGGGGGAAACCTCACGGACAAAACATTTTCGTACGCCAACCCCCCACCAAATATCGCCTAGGGCCCCCAAAAGGACCAGGCAGCCCCTCAGATAACCATACCCTTCCGAGGGGCTACGGGTATGGTTAAGAATTCTCATTTGTTGTTGAGAAATGCTGGTTAGAAAATGCTGTACTTCAGTCCTTTCTAGCTTAGCCACTGGCCAGGTAGTGACGGCTAGCAAGGTCCTCTTTGGCATTGGCATGGCACTGCTGGCACCATGATGTGCATGTTGTTGGCTTCTTGTGGTGCCTCTACATTGGGCCCTTGGTCTGTGTTGTGCCATTGCACTGGGCCCTCGGTCTGTGTTGTGCCATTGCACTGGGCCCTCGGTCTGTGTTGTGCCATTGCACTGGGCCCTCGGTCTGTGTTGTGCCATTGCACTGGGCCCTCGGTCTGTGTTGTGCCATTGCACTGGGCCCTCGGTCTGTGTTGTGCCATTGCACTGGGCCCTCGGTCTGTGTTGTGCCATTGCACTGGGCCCTCGGTCTGTGTTGTGCCATTGCACTGGGCCCTCGGTCTGTGTTGTGCCATTGCACTGGGAACCGGTTACCTCAGAGGAAGTGGAGGCTACTGATTCAACATCAATCAGCCTGCCTCATCATCGGCCATATTTATCTGCACTGAGCAGACCCGAGCAGACCCGTCTAAACCACAGCCTGGGAAACGGGAGGCATTACACTGAAAACAACTCCAACTGTGACCTTGGAAACACAATTTAGTCATTACAAGGTACAAGGGGAGAAAGGGACTTCGGATAAGAAACATTAGCTATGACTCAATATGGCCGACTGGAAGCTGTCTAGGACGGGAGAGGACGCTGAAATGATCTCACAAAACATACAATTCACTTCACAGCTGATAAGGAGGAGGCGACAAATACAGAGAGAGATTGTTATTGTCCAGAGAGCCAAGCCTCCATTTTAAAATTAGAAATGAGGGATGAGAAAGAGAGAAAGCGAGATAGAGGGGGGGGGACAATATCTTGGGATAGCCTTCCAAAAAAGCTTTGTAAATTCCCTTCTGCTATATATGCCTCAGCTCTCTGGCTCCATCAATATGTGAACCTCTTAAAAGGTCTTCACAAGAACACAATACAGCAAGAGCAACGGTGAATCCTCGTTTCACTTTCAAAAGGGAATGGAGAAAGCCTGCAAGTAACATCCATCGCAACGACGGCGAATTCTGCAGAGATTGCGTGAAATGACATTTGAACGGTCCACATTTCCAGTGTAAATGCAACCACCCAGGACGCCATAGTGTGACAGTGAACGTATAGGCTACTACTAAAGTAATACAGGTGTGAAAGCCATTTAGAGAGTCAATGTTACGGTAAAGCATCCAGTAAATGTTAGTGTGGATGGCTGGTATAGACAATCACAGCACACAGTTTTAAGTGCGTACATAAAGCTGAAGAGAACAGCTCTAACCCTGGCGCAGTCAGAGTCATTATTGTGACAATGACATACTCACTCAGACAGGAGCACTATTGAATAAAAATCAATTTTTCCTTATGTAACCCAGAGACGGGGTTAAAACTAGTGCACTGTTTAGGGACTAGAAACGTATTATCATTGTTGTCTCTGCCTGTGATTGGACAGACTGTAACAACTGTACCATGAGTTCTCATTGGTTCCATACACTGAGCTTCCCTTCTATTGTCTGTCTGTCAGATGGACGAGAGGATAGAGAATGTGTTTGTAAGTCATTGGGCCGGGAGCGCCAAAAATCCACACACAAGGGGACACGAGGATTAGTGGAGAGAATGGGCAGAGAGAGACTAGACAGGGACTGGGTACAGTAGGAGTCAGCTTCTCTCCTGATGTTTATTTTTTAAACCAGGTTTCTGAGAACTAGTTTCAGAGTGGAGGGCTAAAATAGCTCTGTAGTCATTATATCTGGACACCAGGGACACAGGGGCGACACAGAACCCGTTTCCACAGTTGTTTGTGTGTAACTGCTAACATAAACGTCAGTGTGAATTTGCTGCCAAAGCCGAGATGTGAAATAGACAAAGAGGAATCAGATAAGATAGAGAGATGTTTAAATGTTTATTTGCCAAGCAGAGCAAGTGTTTGTTTTTTTGTGTGTGTGTGTGTGTGTGTGTGTGTGTGTGTGTGTGTGTGTGTGTGTGTGTGTGTGTGTGTGTGTGTGTGTGTGTGTGTGTGTGTGTACAGTATGTGTGTGCGTGTGACCTCCGCGCTGCTTGAAGGTCACCCCCAGTGTTTATTGGCACTCAGTCCTTTCCCAGGCCTTCCCAACGCCTCTCAGACAGCAACACATAAGCACATGCTCCCTCCACAGAAACAGGAAGTGTGTGTGTGTGAGAGAGAGGGGTGGCTTGCACACCCTCCCAGTGGGACAGTGAACAACAGGAAGAGACAAGCTCCAGCTCGATGGTCCACAGAGGGGCCTAGTGCACAAAATACAACCCCAGGAGAGAACACTGTGTGGGGGAGACAGGGCCGACCTTCCTCCCTAGAGACTAGATGGATGGAGGGTGTGATTACCACACAACACGAAGGACAGTGAGTGTTTACAGTTTACACCAATGATGGCTCTGGAATTATCATCAGATCTCACCAGCCAGTTTATCACACTATCCCCATGTTTTATTAAGAGGGAAATACACAACTATGTTTCATAGGTCTTTCAGTGAAGAGATTTCAACTGTGTTCACCTTGGCCAAATATATGCACGTACGGAGACATAGCCAGCCAGCTGCAGTTCTTCCTGGGTTAGCACTCAGTCTGCTACAGGATGACCCCTGAACTCAGATGACCACTGACCGCACACAGAATACACTAAAATCATCTCTCTCAGTATGGGGCTATGAGTGAGGGGGAGAAGAGAGGGATGAAATGGAGGAGAGAAAAGACACTCAAGAGGCCAAAGGGACATGAGGTACTGTGATTAACACATAGTGACATAATCTAAGAACACTCCGCTATCCTTTCCGTCATCACTAAACGGGCAGACTGGGTGAGGTCATCAAAGAGGGTCAGTCAATGAGGTCATCACAGAGAGCCCAGAAGGGCATCCGTGTTGTTATCAGTGATGTGACCTCAGTGAGGTTTAATGATTCAGAATGGAGTAATGCTGGTGTGTGTGTGTGTGCGTGCATTTGTGTGTGTGTGTCTGTCAAAAAGGAAGGCGTGATGGTAATGGGGTGGTTTTTAAGCCAATTTCCTGCAATTCCACACATTTCTCCATGGAGCTAAGAGACATTTTTGCAGTTTCAGAGCAAATTTCCTGCAATTCTACACATTTTGTCATGGCCCTGAGATAAAATCTTGCAGTTTTAAAGCACATTCTCTGCAATTCTATATATTTCTCTATATTCATGGAGCTGAGAGAAAATGTTGCCGTTTTAAAACAAATTTCCTACAATTCTATGCATTTTGCCGTGGCTAATGTGTTATTTTCCTCAAACATAATAACAAAATCAATACTGCTGAATTCATTGTTTTTGGAATTTTAAATGATCCCAGACTGTCTAGCTTGTATTTTGGTGATTGTTAGTTCTCAAAGATGTTATTATTTAAAAAAAAGACAGGTCCATTATCTTTTCTACATACTTTATACCTGCTTTTAGTTGTTGAAGTTTACACTGAAAGCATTTTGATTATTATAATTGTTTTACCGTTTGGTCCCGCCCAAGCATTTTCTATGCAGAAAAATCCCTGACTGTCTGAATTCTTGTGTCAGTTACTGGAGTTTGACCAGGTTCCAGTCACTGTCTGCTCAGTCACCTCATCCCTCGCTCGCTCTCTCTTTCTCCTCCAGTTGCAGACTACACAATGAGCCCTGACAGGCTGTTTCTGCCCCATTAGCTCTTGCCATGGTGCACTGATCTACAGCCACAACACAGAGAGTCAATATGGCTGGAGCTGGGCAGACACACACTGATCTAGACCCACAGCGAGTGCACAGTGGACTCGTCAGCAGTGACAGGCTCTGGCACGGCTACTCTTTCATCCCACTCGCTCTCTCTTCCCTCTCGCTCTTTGCACACACACACACACACACACACACACACACACACACACACACACACACACACACACACACACACACACACACACACACACACACACACACACACACACACACACACACACACACACACACACACACACACACACACACACACAAAGTTGAAATGGGGAAAAGGTAGAGAAACCCAAGCAAACAGCAACCTGTAGGGGCATCAGGGGACAGGATTGGATATGGGATTGCAATATTAATACCAACATCAAACATTATTTGTGTGTGTGCGTGTGTGTGTGTGTGTGTGTGTGTGTGTGTGTGTGTGTGTGTGTGTGTGTGTGTGTGTTAGGGCTGCACAATCAATCGAATTCACATAAAAACCGCAAGAGATCCATGATGCATGTTATATTTTGAAATGTCACCCAGAACACTCATGTAACGTCCGCTTTTATAGTTTACTCCGTTTGTCAGTTTGCATGCTGCTCTGTTGGGACAAATGCAGTCAACAGATTGTATCAAACAGGAACGATGCTGCTTTCACTTTGTTTCTTAATATACACTACCGTTCAAAAGTTTGGGATCACTTAGAAATGTCCTTGTTTTTTAAAAGAAAAGCTATTTTTTTGTCCATTAAAATAACATCAAATTGATCAGAAATACAGTGTAGACACTGTTAATGCCACTCCTGTGTTCCAATGATCATTTAGTCTTTTAAAATTATAAACTTGGATTAGCTAACACAACGTGCCATTGGAACGCAGGAGTGATCGTTGCTTATAATGGGCCTCTGTATGCCTATGTAGATATTCCATAGAAAATCTGCCGTTTCCAGCTACAATAGTCATTTACAACATTAACAATGTCTATACTGTATTTCTGATCAATTTGATGTTATTTTAATGAACAAAAAAAAAAGTGCTTTTCTTTAAAAAAAACATTTCCAAGTGACCTCAAACTTTTGAACGGTAGTGTAAATAATTTTATTTTTTATGATTCCAACAGTTGTCCAAGTGTTTTAATCGATATCGCAAACGCAATATTTGGCAAAAAACTATTTGCAATTCGATTTTTTGCGCATATCGTGCAGCTCTAGCATGTGTGTGTGTGTGTGTTAGCATTGTACAGTTTAACACTTCTAATTTTTGTAGGTTACTAATGATGGTCATTAGTAACCTACAAAACTTGCTAAGTGCCTGGTACTCAACACTCTATTGTCCCTCTAATCACTCTGACATCAATGCAAATGTAATCAGAAATCTAATCAAACACTTCCTGAGAGCCCATGTGCTCATGTAGCTAGTGGTTGTATTAATTTGGGATCTATCCATTCCCACAACTGTCCCAGACTATGTTTGGAATATTTCCTTCTCGCACAGAATATTATAGGTCAACTTTTATACTATGGGGGATAGTAGATTGACATAGGCTAGTGCTTTTGCTGTTCGTTAGGCCAACACATCTTGTTGGCTGATGAAAAGTAAAATGTGGACAGATCTTCCAATATCTTCAATATGCACCTCGGAATTGGATAAGGCGCACGCAGTTGCGTCCCCAATGTGTCAGTCTTCACTTGTAGCCTGTAAGAAAGACCAGATACCATGACGGAGAGCCATTTGAGTGAGAGGTGTCGTGTCTTTGGCTATGCCGGATTAAGTGATATGACATGCTATTCTATAAAATAATTTCTCTGTAATTAATATTACCTGATTAAGCTAATCAGGTAAATGTAATTAACTAGAAAGTCGGGGCACCACGAAATAATGTTTATAGAGCTGTTATCTTCCGAATAAACTCTTAAAGACCTGGTAATCTTTTACCTCAATAGCAGTCAATATTTAATCGTCACTTTATTTAGTCTCATCTGAAAGTTGTAAACTCTTGGTTATCTTCACGAACCCTGGCTAACAAGTTGAATCAGCAATACAAAATTTATTTTAATTATTTATTTACTAAATAATCACACAGAATTACATCTACACAGAGTGGATCATACATTGATTATAAATTATGTCATAAAGGAAAACATCCCTAGCGGACGGAACAGATATGACTGCTGGTTACACAAAGAAAGCGGGTTGGGTTTGAATGAAAGAGCGGGAAGACTGAGGAACAAAAAGATGTTGTGTCTCTATCGGGCCTCTATCGGGAGGTGATCTTTGTCCTTTCAACGTGGGGACCGCAAGTCTGCACATCCTTGGAACAGAAAGTAGAATTTTCGTCAACGGGTTTATATAGTGGTGAAAGATGGGCGTGTTTCATAGTTTACAACCAAAGTCTGTTCACTTGGGCGAGGCCTCTGAGTGAGCAGAGTTTCTCTATGACAAACCGTTCTCTCATTTAAGAAGCTAAAATTACATTTCATCTTTTCACAAATAGTTTCATATTTAAACATTTAAAATTGCACAACAATTCCATGTGAATCTGATAACTAGAATATGTCGACTTTCCAAGATACAGTTTATGTCATCCTGTCATTAGTAGTAATGTCTCAGACAACAACTGATCTGAGATCATATTCATTAAGTACCAACACATATTTTCAACTGGTTGGATTACCGAAATATGGTTCCGTTTCCCACCTTTCGATGTTACCAGACTCTCTATGTTGCAAAGGCTTTACAAGAGTCAACTCTATAAAGTAGAGAGAGAGAAAAGGGGAAAGGTATTTATGGGGGTCATAAACCTCCCCCAACAGGCCAACATCATGACAGTGGTGCTTTGGAGCATGCAGCCGGGAGAGTAGAATAATAATGATAATATTCAGCCCAAGGGCACAACGGCCACTGGCCGCAAAAGGCATGTTTTTTCAGGGGGCATTATGGCCACACAGAGGGATGCCGCGGGGAAATTGGAAGCATTATCAAGTGCTTGTCAAATTGTGAATGAGAAACTAATGCAGTGTGTACAGCCTGCACAAAAAAAACTAAGCAGAGCTCAGGCCTGTCATGCAACTTTTTTCAAATCATCATTAGAGTCTCATCATGCAGTCTTACAATGTATTCAAAATCAAAACATGTATCCCAACTTTTTTAGAACTAAAGTTACATTAATAACTCTAAATTAAGCATAAAGGAGTACCTATTTCTTTGTTAACTGATCAACACAGAATAGCCGCATGTGCGCAATCCCTCAAATCGCTGGGAGAAAATTCCCTTCCTATTTTATTCAGCTATGTTCAATTATATTCTTCATACTATAAAATAATGCCATGAAAAATTTAAGCAAATCTTGTCTGCAAAATGAACTAGTGTAGCCCACAGCCATATGGCATAGCCAGATCAGGGCCTAACATAAGGACAACTCAGAGTATGCTATTCTGTTCTTCTGAAATAGACTACATTTTCTTCAAATAATGTTTCTTTAGACCTGTCTAAAATAAATAATGGATTTATTGTGATGGTGTAAGCTATACTAAATTGATTTATTAGACTTTTTTAAATGTAGATGTTCCAAAGGTCTGCATCAGTGGCTTGTAGGCTATGCGTGGAAGACAGGAGATGCTAAATGTGTTTATGTTAATTAACAGTCAATTACCATGAGTTATTTGCTTGACAATCACCGGCTGACTAAATGTCATGCCCACCACAGCCCTAGATGTGACACTTGGCATTCAGGCCAAAGAGTTTAATCTTGGTTTCATCAGACCAGAGAATCTTGTTTCTCATGGTCTGAGAGTCCTTTAGGCGGCCTTTTGACAAACTCGGTCATGTGCCTTGTGGCTTCCCTCTGGCCACTCTACCATAAAGGCCTGATTGGTGGAGTGCTGCAGAGATGGTTGTCCTTATGGAGGGTTCTCCCATCTCCACAGAGGAACTCTGGAGCCCTGTCAGAGTGACCATCGGGTTCTCACCTCCCTGACCAAGGGTCTTCTGCCCCGATTGCTCAGTTTTTTATTTAATACATTTTAGAATAAGGCTGTAACGTGACAAAATGTGGAAAAAGTCAAGGGGTCTGAATACTTTGTGAATGCACTGTATATACAGGCTGCATCTAATCTAACCTGGTCATGTTGCCAGATATTCTTCATAAATTAGCTAACTCCTTTGTCATTCAAAGTGTCATTTGGCATTAAAATCAACAAAAGAGTAAGATAAAACAAGCAAATCTGGCAACCAGGCTAGTGTGACTAACTAGTGTGTCTGTCTCATACCTGATGAAACCCTAGGGGGTTTTGGGGCGGCAGCGTAGCCTAGTGGTTAGAGCGTTGGATTAGTAACCGAAAGGTTGCAAGTTCAAATCCCCGAGCTGACAAGGTAGAAATCTGTCGTCCTGCCCCTCCACCACTGTTCCTAGGTGGCATGGTCGCATGGTGACAAAGAGAGGGAGACAGACACAAAAAGGGAGAGTGTTTGTGTGTGTGAGAGAGAGGAGGGGGGAGAAAGAGAGCGACAGAGAGAATTTTGAATTTAAAAATCGACCTTTGGCACAATTCCGAGATGTCTTCCATCAATGTAGTGACATCGGCACCAGCAGAAAACACCCTCCGAAGAAAACCATATGTGCTCTGATGCCTCGGAGTTGAGAGAGACTCCTCTTTCATTTTGCCATTTCCTGGCAAAATATGACATCATTATCCTCTGCCTGACATTGACATCCCAATTTCAGTACGGAAACCTAGCCAATCTGTGGAATGTGAATCCTAATGCCTGTGTTCCAGAGCTTATGTGGAGAAAATAGCCATTACTGAACACAGGCTTGAAAGCTGCATCTTGATGGGTGTCATGTCTATCTGTGGAGCTAGTGCCACTTAGGCTACAGACACACAGGCCTACGAAAAAACTGGCTCGCGAGTGATTGTTTTGAAAAAAAATAAAAAAAATACTGCTAAATCACCAGGAATTCAGCTAAAATAATTATAATATTTAGGAAATCTGTTTGCAAATATTCCCAGAAATAAAGAAAGAGACGTGATCGTGTCTCAATGTAATCAAGGAATTAAATTGTTATTTTCAAATACAATTTCTTGGGCTTAGTTATGTCAATTTGCAATATACATTATAATTGCAGTGTACATTACAATACATTATATGATTATAATTATGTTCCGGCCCCCCAGGCTGAATCTACCTGCCTACCCCTGCACTAGAGACACAATACTACACTGAATTAAACACTGCACAAAGCTAACGAAAGGATGAAATGAGGGACCTGTTACACGAGACCCATCAGAGGAAGGAGAAGTAAAGAGAGAAAGAGAGAATAGGGAAAGAGTGTTGGTCGATTAAATTGGGAAAAATGTCAAGTTTTCCTAACAATCGGTAATCTGCATTTTTGGACACCAATCATGGCCGATTACATTGCACTCCACGAGGAGACTGCGTGGCAGGCTGACTACCTGTTATGCGAGTGCAGCAAGGAGCCAAGGTAAGGTGCTAGCTAGCATTAAACGTATCTTATAAAAAACAATCAATCTTAACATAATCACTAGTTAACTACACATGGTTGATAATATTACTAGTTTATCTAGCTTGTCCTGCGTTGCATAGAATCGATGCGGTGCCTGTTAATTTATCATTGAATCATAGCCTACTTCGCCAAACGGGTGATTTAACAAGCACATTCGGGAAAAAAAGCACTGTCGTTGCACCAATGTGTACCTAACCATAAACATCAACGCCTTTCTTAAAATCAATACACAAGTATATATTTTTAAACCTGCATATTTGGTTAATATTGCCTGCTAACATGAATTTCTTTTAACTAGGGAAATTGTGTCACTTCTCTTGTGTTCTGTGCAACAGAGTCAGGGTATATGCAGCAGTTTGGGCCGCCTGGCTTGTTGCGAACTAATTTGCCAGAATTTTACGTAATTATGACATAACATTGAAGGTTGTGCAATGTAACAGCAATATTTAGACTTATGGATGTTACCCGTTAGATGAAATACGGAATGGTTCCGTATTTCACTGAAAGAATACACGTTTTGTTTTCGAAATGATAGTTTCCGGATTTGACCATATTAACGACCTAAGGCTCGTATTTCTGTGTGTTATTATATTATAATTAAGTCTATGATTTGATAGAGCAGTCTGACTGAGCGGTGGTAGGCAGCAGCAGGCTCGTAGGCATTCATTCAAACAGCACTTTACTGCGTTTGCCAGCAGCTCTTCGCAATGCTTGAAGCATTGCGCTGTTTATGACTTCAAGCCTATCAACTCCCGAGATTAGGCAATACTAAAGTACCTATTAGCAATACTAAAGTACCTATTAGAACATCCAATAGTCAAAGGTATATGAAATACAAATGGTATAGAGAGAAATAGTCCTATAATAACTACAACCTAAAACTTCTTACCTGGGAATATTGAAAACTCGTGTTAAAAAGGAACCACCAGCTTTCATATGTTCTCATGTTCTGAGCAGGAAACTTAAACGTTAGCTTTTTTACATGGCACATATTGCACTTTTACTTTCTTCTCCAACACTTTGTTTTTGCATTATTTAAACCAAATTGAACATGTTTCCTTATTTATTTGAGACTTAATTGATTTTATTTATGTATTATTTTAAGTTAAAATAAAAGTGTGCATTGTTCATTCAGTATTGTTGTAATTGTCATTATTACAAATATATATATATATATATATATATATATATATATAAAAATCGGCCGATTAATTGGTATCGGCTTTTTTTGATCCTCCAATAATTGGTATCGGTATCAGCGTTGGAAAATCATAAATCGGTCGACCTCTAAAAGAGAGGGGTTGATAGAGAGAGAATGTTGAGAGCGAAAGGTTGATACAGAGAGAAATAGAAAGTGTTAGAGACATGCAGCCAGAGAAGAGGAGGAAGGGTGGGCGAGATGAGTAGGAAGGGCTATTAGTGCTCCGAAACAGAGCGAGTGAGAGTGGGAGAGGGAAAGAGGGGAGAGCGCAGCACAGCCAGAGAGCAGAACACTGATCTCCCTACTCCAGCCTGGATCCTTACACACTTCTCATTGAGACCAGTCCCGGGAAACAGACCCTGAGGACTTAACTACACCATCTTACCCGTCACACACAGCCAGAACCCGCCTCAGCAGCTTCTGGTACTTTCTTTTCTCTATCTCTTCCTCCGTCACTCTACCTGGGAGAGCGTGTTCCACCTGGTTATCTATGCTGACAGTGCTGTGAGGTAGAGGACGGACACACGACTACCTCAGAGGACAAGGTAAACATCTATCACTGCACTGATGTCTCTATTCTCTGTTACAATTGCGCGCTTGATAATGAATGTCAGTCTGTACACTGAAGCAAATAAATGCATTTCAGATGCGTTCAAAAACGAACTCAAAATGACAACCGTAATGACTTCAGTTCTTGATAAAAGCACTCTCGTTTTCTACCTCGGCTGAAACGCGAGGAACGGTTGTCAAAACGCCACCATATTGTACAGTATGTGCACACTAATCAGCAGAGTTCAAAAGAACAACTGGAGCAAAAAGCCTGCAGACTTCTCACTTGTATTGTACCAACAGACAAAGAACCACCAGCCGTGTGCGCTCACTGCATGTACAGTACCATAGCGTTCTAGCACAGTCTCTGCCTGTCTGCTCCACCAGCCTACAGTCACACAGTAGAGAGAGAACTTGACCAATACAGCACGCAGTCTCATCCAAAGGGATTATATTTCCGCTCCCTCTCCTGCCTGCCCACTTACTCAACGCTCTGCTGCTAATGTTAAGCATCACTTATGAACGCGGTGTCTCTGAAGCCTTGCTCTTAGCGCGGTGCAAACACACCGCTCTCATAACAGCCTGAGCCTTCCACTCATCTCACACACGTAGAGAGACACACACGTAGACACACACACACACACCAAATACACCTTCTCAGAGTGCTCTGTGCGCTGTCATGCGTGCAAGTGAATAACTGAAAGCCAGTGGCTTAACCTCTGTGTGCAGTGCCACTGTGTGAAATTACAGAAACCAAACCCCATGCTCTGTGTCATACGGATCCTACACTGTCATGTTCCGTGCCATACGGATCCTCCACTGTCATGTTCCATGTCATACGGATCATACACTGTCATGTTCCGTGTCATACGGATCCTACACTGTCATGTTCCGTGTCATACGGATCCTACACTGTCATGTTCCGTGTCATACGGATCCTACACTGTCATGTTCCGTGTCATACGGATCCTACACTGTCATGTTCCGTGTCATACGGATCCTACACTGTCATGTTCCGTGTCATACGGATCCTACACTGTCATGTTCCGTGTCATACGGATCCTACACTGTCATGTTCCGTGTCATACGGATCCTACACTGTCATGTTCCGTGTCATACAGATCATACACTGTCATGTTCTGTGTCATACGGATCATACTTTCATATGCTCTTCGTCATATGAGTTTCTCACTTTTCCCAGTAGCACTACCACTCTCTGGCCCTCTTGAGCTTCTGTCCACACACAGCCAGACAGCCACAGCAAGAGATGAAGACAGAGATGAAGAGCGAGAGAGAGAGCGAGAGAGCGAGCAAGTGAGCGAGATGACAGAGGGAGGGAGGGAGCCTGCACAAAGAACCAGTTCAAAGACTGAGGGCTCATTTGTCAAACAAACGCATGACAGAGACTACAGTATCAAGAACAGCAGAAGGCCTTGAATAGCCAACGGTATAATAAGTAAGACATCCACTATGAATCAAACGAGAGACAGAACACCTCTCTCTTTGTGTCTCTCCATCTCTCTCCATCCCCTTTTCTTGGGGGGAGGATAATTAATTCAATACAAACCCGATTAGAGGTTATTAACAAAACACACTATAACAGACAGGCAGATCTATCACTGGGTTAACTTAACGTACAGTAGGCTGTTACTGATACAGCTCAACAGACTGTCTGGATAATGATCATTTGGGTCTGATATGTCATGACACACTTCTCATTCATTATCCTCCTTTCATTTACGTCTCTTCCTCTCTCCATCTTGTTGTTCTCCAGGGCGACGATTGAGGGAGGAGAAATAAACAGAAGGATGATGACGTCATCCCCTGATTTGTCCCCCTCTCCTACTCTATGATAGATAGAAAGAGAGAGAGAACGCGAGAGTGCGCACCAAATGCCACATAGCTGGCGGCCCAGTGTTTTAACATATTCTCCTCTCTCTCCAAAGTAGCTAATGACCTTCCTCCCAGCCTGGTTTGAATTTGTATAAGGTGCCACAGCACTGAGGTGGTCCTGCCTCACTCCAGTGGAATTACAAGGTGTGAGGGGAAGGAAAAGGCTATTGACCTTTGCTCCGCTCTCGAAGGTGATGGAGGGGTGTTTCTGAAGGGTGTCGGGGGGGGGGATACGTACAGAAGGAAGAGGGGAGGACAGTTGAGTATCAGCCAGGCACTGCTCTGGTTCTGTTAAGATCCAAGGAGGACTACAGATCAAATAACAAAGAACAACAAGCAGCTGCCTAAAAGAAACCATTCATTTAGTAAACCACGTGGCTGGATGCTACAATGCACATCCTCTCCCTGCCCACCGCGGACGACGAGTGCGTGCATTCCCGCGTTTAATGAATCCTCAGTGCTTCTCCCTAACCGGAATACAGTGTTTTTATTGGATGCACGAGAGCACAGACCAGTCCTCTGTGATCCATCACTGTTGTTTGCAGCTTCTGGGTAAAATAAATGGAGAAATGTTTTGAAGGTGGACTGTTTTTTCTCTCATGGTGGAGCTGAACTTGAAATAGAAAAGGAAGGATCCAAGAAACACAGTTTCAGCTTGCTCCAACTGCCCTCATCGGCATCATAATCTTCCCATTATTTCGACAAAGGGCTGCACCACTAGGATTAAACGTGTACCAAGTGGAGATTTCGTCTACTACTACAGAACTATGGTTGGATCTTATGATTTCCTATTGAGGCCTTAGCAAGTCGGCTCTGGCTGGTTCATGGACTCTTGAAGGGGAGACGGCACACGAGGGAGGGGTGAGTATAGTGTGTCTAAAATATGAATGCTTACGGAGCCACAAAAGGACTGTCTGGTTCTGGACAGTTTCTCTGGACAGGACAAGCCTCTGGACAGATCACACGGAAAACTGTTATATCTAGACATAAAAGCAAAGCAAGGACATGAATTACCGAAATACTTAAGAACATGGACACATTGATCAAAGTAGCCACAAAACACAACACTAAACCTAATGTAACAACAAAACACTGACATAAGTGAAGCACTATTAGTTCTAGTCAGCTAACAATTTAACATGATAAAGGTGTCAGCAATGAAGGAATAAAAAGGGAGAGTACTCATTTTTCACTCTTTCCACAAAGAGAAAAACTTTTCATGCACAGCAGAACACCATTTTTCAAAAGCACAGCGGAAATCGGCTTTTTGATTTATAATTGCCACCTTTTGTAAGATTCCATCAAGATGACATCACAAAATGAGTTTGTGATTGAAACTTCCACACTCGAAAGGTAAAAATACACTCAGACGAAGTCCCAGACACAAAAACAGATATATTGACAGTTAAAAGGAATAGAAATAGCCTATTCTACACTGTTGTATGCTCCCATATAACCTAGTTTCAACTTTTTGAAGGTACAGGAGACAACAATGAGATGCATAAGACATAGATGAGAGGAAGTCAATAGTCATGTAAACTATACACTTTTGTGGTGAAACACAACACCTTTATCTCCCCCATATATATATGTTAATGCAATCAGTCCCGGTTCTGATCTCTCTCCTTCCCCTCCTCTCTCTGTGTCACCACGTCTCTCTAGGATAATGCATACCCCTCCTGTGCTGATCTCAGAAGCCGCCATGAGCAACGTGACTGTCCTCGACACCTCGGATCCCTCTAACCTCGATATGACCCAGTCTGCCGCCCCCTACCCCGTCAGCTTCCAAGTACACGCTTACATCACTTCTACTTTTCTTTAAAACTTTGTTACACGTCAGTTATCGTGATTAAAGCAGTTATCACAGAAAAAAAAGCAGATTTCACGATTAAAGCTTACAGTTGAAGTCAGAAGTTTACATACACCTTAGCCATCTATTTTGTGAAGTGTTCCAGTCCTTCTTGCAGCAAAGCACCCTCACAACATGATGCTGCCACCCCCGTGCTTCACGGTTGGGATGGTGTTCCTCGGCTTGCAAGCCCCCCCCCCCCCCCTTTTCCTCCAAACATAACGATGGTCATTATGGCAAAACAGTTCTATTTTTGTTTCATCAGCCTAGAGGACATTTCTCCAAAAAGTACGATCTTTGTCACCATGTGCAGATGCAAACCGTAGTCTGGCTTTTTTTATGCCGATTTTGGAGCAGTGGCTTTTTCCTTGCCGAGTGGCCTTTCAGGTTATGTCGATATAGGACTTGTTTTACTGTGGATATAGATACCTTTGTACCCGTTTCCTCCAGCATCTTCACAAGGTCCTTTGCTGTTGTTCTGGGATTAAGTTGCACTTTTTGCACCAAAGTAAGTTCATCTCTAGGAGACAGAACGCGTCTCCTTCCTGAGCGGTATGACGGCTGTGTGGTCCCATGGTGTTTATACTTGCGTACTATTGTTTGTACAGATGAACGTGGTACCTTCAGGCGTTTGGAAATTGCTCACAAGGATGAACCAGACTTGTGGAGGTCTACAATTGTTTTTCTGAGGTCTTGGCTGATTTCTTTTGATCTTCCCATGATGTCAAGTAAAGAGGCACTGAGTTTGAAGGTAGGCCTTGAAATACATCCACAGGTACACCTCCAATTGACTCAAATGATGTCAATTAGCCTATCAGAAGCTTCTAAAGCCATGACATCATTTTCTGGAATTTTCCAAGCTGTTTAAAGGCACAGTCAATTTAGTGTATGTAAACTTCTGACCCACTGGAATTGTGATACAGTGAATTATAAGTGAAATAATCTGTCTGTAAACAATTGTTGGAAAAATGACTTATGTCATGCACAAAGTAGATGTCCGAACCAACTTGCCAAAACTGTAGTTGTTAACAAGAAATTTGTGGAGTGGTTGAAACACGAGTTTTAGTGTATGTAAACTTCCGACTTCAACTGTATATCGCAATGAAAGCAGTTATCACAATGAAATTGGTTATCACGATACAAGCAGATATTACAATACTATTATTGTGATAGCATTTAGTTTTACGATAATGCCACTATTATCCTCCAGGTGTCACTGACAGGGTTCCTGCTGCTGGAGATTGTGCTGGGCCTAAGCAGTAACCTGACAGTGCTGGTCCTCTACTGCATGAAGCAGAATCTCATCACCTCCGTGTCCAACATCGTCACCATGAATCTGCATGTCCTAGACGTACTAGTGAGTGTCAGTATTTGATGTTTCCATTAGGCACAGGCCTCAGATCAGTGAAAATACAAACTTTAACCATTGGGAGGGAGAACACAAAACTGACCTTAGATCAATGTGTGAAAATTCCAGTGAGTGTCTAGGATGAGATGATTGCAGTGCAATTGGTCTGTGACAAATCTCTAGATTCTTCAGGAAGCAGGCCACTATCTGCTGTAGAAGGAGACAAATTTAACTAATAATAATCTTAATACTTATTTATCTCTCTGGTTCCAGGTGTGTGTGTCTTGCATCCCTCTGACTGCTGTGGTAATACTCCTCCCCCTAGAGGCTGATACAGCGCTGGTCTGCTGCTTCCACGAGGCCTGTGTCTCCTTCGCTAGCGTAGCCACTGCCTCGAACGTGCTAGCCATCACTGTCGACCGCTACGACATCTCAGTGCGTCCAGCCAACCGCATGCTAACCATGAGCCGCGGCGTGGCTCTGCTGGGCTTAATTTGGGCTATGTCCTTCTTCAGTTTCCTGGTCCCCTTCATGGAGGTGGGCTTCTTCAGCGATTTTGGCTCAGAGTTCGTCAACCAGACTGCAGTTGCCTCTGTGGTCCATACTAATGAGTACTACACAGAGCTGGGGCTGTACTATCACCTCTTGGCTCAGATACCCATCTTCTTCTTCACGGCCGTAGTCATGCTGGTGACCTACTACAAGATACTCCAGGCACTGAACATCCGCATCGGGACGCGCTTCCAACACAACCAGCCCAAGAAGAAGCCCCGCAAGAAGAAGACCATCTCCTTGACCACCGCAACGCAGGTGGAATCTACAGATGCGTCCCAGGGCAGCGGGGCAGTCCGAGGGGGCGGAAACCCACCTGCGGTCCTGTCCATGCGGACCTCCGTCTCCGTCCTCATGGCTCTGCGCAGGGCCGTTAAACGCCACCGGGAACGGCGGGAGAGGCAGAAACGCGTCTTCAGGATGTCCCTACTCATCATCTCCACCTTCCTGCTCTGCTGGACGCCCATCACAGTCCTCAACACGGTCATCCTCAGCGCAGGGCCCTCAGACTTCACGGTCAAGTTGCGGTTGGGTTTCCTGGTCATGGCCTATGGGACGACCATCTTCCACCCGCTGCTCTACGCCTTCACCAGGCAGAAGTTCCAAAAGGTGTTGAAGAGCAAGATGAAGAGGGTGGTGTCCGTGGTGGAGGCTGAGCCCACGCCCAACAACGTGGTCATTCACAACTCCTGGATCGACGCCAAGAGGAACAACAAGAAAGTCACCTTCGAGGAGACTGAGGTCAGGCAGAAGTGTCTATCTTCCCAGGATCCGGATTCAAACAACATCGTCTGTCATCCATGATAAGGCTATAGTGCATCGTGAAGATTGGCGCGGCTTGGGGGAAGTTGTTAAGTCGAAAGACATACCTCCCAACAGAGGTGGCAGAGTGGGATAACTTGGAATAAGCTATGTCCATCTTCAGAGAAAGTGGAATAAAGAGATCATTTCTGAGAAGCCATTGAATATCTGCATGTCTAGAGGGAGTTGGTAGACATGAGTGTGAGCCATGGTCAAGATAGAAAAGCTTCGGTTCAGAAGATGCAGAATAAGACAAAGTGGATTATGAGGACGTGAAATAAGAATAAAATGGAATAAGCAATGGACACATACAGGGTGACATAACATTATCAGAAACCAACTCATTTAAAAAAGGGAAACCACTTATCCAAAGCAGTAATGTAAATGAAAGTGTTTTACCTGTATAGTTACCCTAAAGGGGATAATGTATTACTATTTATTGTAAGAGGTTGATGCGGTGTCAAGGACAATTTAAACGAAGTACTGTACCTACTGCATGGTGTTGTTATAGCCCGTAACATAATTATTGTGTAAAGTCATGTACAGTGTATAGAATAAATATATGTTTACAACACAAAGGAAAGATTCACCCATTTTGAATGTTATATCGTATTGTGCATCTCTGAGCTATGAGCAATGATGCAAAATGCGTCATACCGGCTGTATTTCTGCCTGCTCGAATTGTCTTTTAGCTCAGACACACATGAAAACAAATGACCCCTGGAATCGATAGAACATAGCTCAGAGATAGACAAATACGATATAACATTTAAAATAGGTGACTTTTTCCTTTAAGCACTAAGTATTTGTCCTTTTATAATAAATAACGTGAAAAAAGTTTAGAGGCCATTCTGTTGGGTATTCTGGTTAAAGGGTCTTCTGTCACATATTCCCCACTTTATAGCACTTTTGTAAACTTGGCCACTAAGGCACAGATGACATCAAGTCAGTGTAGCGCCACAAATATTTACAGGTGAAATTCCACTTCCCCCTTTCCTGTCCTCTGAGAGTCTCTTTCCATGTGCCTGTTATATGTGTGATTTAGTGTAAGATGGAGGGATGGAAACAGAGGCAAGCAGCACTTTACAACCTAAGCGAGAGGCTACAATCTGAAAACTAATCACAGCATTACTAAGACGTGACCTTATGATTTCAACACATAATCAGCGCCTGTAGCCTAACCATCCTGAGGTGACTCCAGCTGCTCTACCGGCCGTAACGCAGCTGTTATGCTACTTCTCTTATTATCTAGCCACAGGCCGGGGTGAAGAGAACAACATGGCTGCCAAAACTGGAGCCTGCTTCCTTTCATAATCACACTGAGGCCAACTGGCAAATCAATCTGTATTTTCTGGTTGGAGTTGGAGGACACAGAGTGACTGAGGACTCCGACCTACTGCAGTCCATAGCGCTTAGCAAAGCTGGGGCAAGTGGGGGGAGAATTGTGAGGTGGTTTGGTCACGGGCTATGCGGTGTTGATAGGACCCTCGCCACAACACTGCCCTTGCCGAGCTCCCCTCTCTCCCACTCTCTCTCACGCTTGATGCCTTGTGATTACCAAGGCTAGGACTGCTAGCTAGATCATAAAGGCTGACTGTGGCAGGCGATGCATCACAATCACTCTCCCTCCCCGCCACCATCATGACATAGCAAGGTCAAGGTGGTTTTCCCTATTACTGTGTCAGAGATGCGGTCACCGTCACACACAATACCAATGTACTGTACCTAGCAATCTGTTCAGCTGAGAGAGGGCATCTAGATGCTAGGAAGGGGAGGGGATGTGAGCGAGGGGAGAAATGTCTGAAAGAATGACTCAACTATTGTAATGCATTCAAGGCTAAAAACATTTTGTCTAAACTACCATTAAAGATGCCCTTGCAATGTTTGTATTGGGCATGTGTTTGTAAAATGTACATCCCTCTCATATCTCTCGGCCGATGAGATAATAGGGTTCATTTCCTTTGAGAAATTATTTTTTATTATTTTTTAACAGGAGGGGATGTTAACAACTTGACCTACAGTGTGTGGGGTGTGGTCATATGCCATATCAGTCGAGGCACCATGTGAGGTCAGGAAGAGAACGGCGTAAAAAAACAACAACTCTGGAACAGTTTGGCTGGGCGTCAACCGCCCCACTCTGTAGAGGTCAGAGTGGCTCTATGCTTTGGGTATGGTATGCAGCCAAGCTTTCTGTTTTAGAACCCTCATCGAATGGCCCTCTGAGTCTCCTAAAAATCACTCCGGCTCCATGAGCATTTTAAGAGCTGGGGTACTTGGCTGGCTGTTTGCCAGCGAGCAGCACTAAAGCCAGGTTGGCAAAGTTGATTGAAGATCCATCTAACTGTTCAGTACAGGTTGGCTCGCTCCTCAAGCGCCATTACTAAATGAAGGCAAGAACCACTTGTCTATATGAAGTAAATGAGTAATGCATAGACAAACCAACACTGTACCACAATCTTCACAACTTGACTGATTTTCTATGCCTACATAGAGGATGTGCACACTGCACAGGTTCACGAAGGTTAGATTCCAGGCTACATTTCCTTGGTCGAAAACATCAAGCCTATTCTTTATATAGGCCTCGGCTATCGGTCTACATGAGTAGAGTGCCGAGGAGGATACATTGAACCGCTCTCCTCTCTGAAGTAGCAGAGTAATCTCGCCTGTCTAAGCGATCAGTCTCACAGAACTCTGAGTCATCAGACCGGAGAGGAGCAGAATTCTATTCTAGAATGAGATGAAGAAAGATGAGCCTTGACAGAGATGTCAAAACCACCAAACATTCTTCAGGAAATATAGACCTATCAGCATTGCCAGCTGGGGAGCCGAATGGAACTTACTGATAAGATTGGAAGAGTTGGTTCAACTTCTCATGAATACTTCCTAGGGTGTTTGGTGACATCTTAATCCTGTATGTCATCCCGGGCGCTACCTGGAAAACTACTCAGAGTAGGAGTATCTGACTGAAATATCCGCCTCTGTACCACACCATTTCCCACCCTCTTAGCTCACTTACTGCACACCAGGCCCCCTCTCTCTCTATCCATTCTCCTATCCATCGCTCACTCTCTCTCCTTACCTTTCCATCTATACAGTATCTCTCTCCTCTGGTCCCTCTAACAACACTCAGCCCAAGGTCGCACGTGGCCGATAAGAGGAGTGCTTTTGATTCCGGAGGCCCTGCGTGTTCTAGTGTTCTGGAGTGTTCTGTGTGCCAGGGTTGTTATGTAAAAGGTTGTTGTGCATTTGTTATGTATGACCAAAAAAGGTCTAGCTCATATGAGGAGAGGTGTTTTGTGGTGCTGGGCCTCTCAATGGCTTAGCCAACTGCCACCTATACTTTGCCAATAAATTGAACACAATAAATTGCCTTTCCATTCCCATCCTTGTCCCCCACCTTTCTTCAATCTTCCCTCTCTTCTCTGTTATCCCTCCTTCCTTTCCTCCACTCCCATGTGAGTAGCCTCTGTCTGACTGACAGTCAGGACCATTGTGTCATTATAGCTGGTCACTGAGGCTGGCTGCTGTGACTGACGGTTACCACAGTGACTGACACTTCATCCGCTCTGACTGACAGCCAGGGCTGTGGTCCCACAGCAGCGGAAACCAATAAAGCAGAGATATGAGAGGAAGACGACATAGACACGAGTGGACTAAAATATGCCAAAGATATTGAGTCAAATGAGACAATGCAATACCACCAAGTTATTGCTCGATAACGTCATAAGCAGTCACATTGAAAATACAATGAACAAAAATATAAACGCAACATGGAAAGTGTTTGTCCCATGTTTCATGAGCTGAAATAAAAGATCCCTGAAATGTTCCATACACACAAAAAGCTTTTCTCTCAAATTTTGTGCACACATTTGTTTACATCCCTGTTGGTGAGCATGTCTCCTTTGCCAAGATAATCAATCCACCTGACAGGTGTGGCATATCAAGAAGCTGACTAAACAGCATGATCACTACACGTGCACCTTGTGGTGGGGACAATAAAAGGCCACTCTAAAATGGTCAGTTTTGTCACACAACACAATGCCACAGATGTCTTAAGTTTTGAGGGAGCGTGCAATAGGCATGCTGACAGCAGGAATGTCCACCAGAGCTGTTGCCAGAGAATTTAATGTTAATTTCTCTACCATAAGCCACCTCAAACTTTGTTTTTAGAATTTGGCAGTACGTCCAACCGGCCTCACAACCGCAGACCACATGTATAACGTCGCGTGGGCCAGCAGTTTGCTGATGTCAACGTTGTGAACATAGTGCCCCATGGTGGCGGTGGGGTTATGGTATGGGCAGGCATAAGCTATGGACAACAAACACAACTGCATTTTATCGATGGCAATTTGAATGCACAGAGATACCTTGACAAAAACCTTGAGGTCCATTCATCTGCTACCATCACCTAATGCTTCAGGATGATAATGCACGGCCAAATGTCGGATCGACATGATCGACATGTACGACAGAGTGTCCAGTTCCTGCCAATATCTAGCAATGTCGCACAGCCATTGAAGAGGATTGGGACAAAATTCCACAGGCCACAATCAACAGCCTGATCAACTCTATGCAAAAGAGATGTGTTGTACTGCATGAGGCAAATGGTGGTCACACCAGATACTGACTGGTTGTTTGATCCACACCCCTACTTTTTTTAAAGGTATCTGTGACTAATAGATGCATATCTGTATTCCCAGTCGTTAAATCCATAGACTTGGCGCTAATTCATTTATTTCAATTTATTGATATCCTTCCTTATAGGATCTGTAACTCAGTCAAATCTTTGAAATTGTTGCATGTTGCGTTTACATTTTTGTTCAGTATCGTTTGTTTTCTATTATAAGTAGCAGATTCACGTAGCAGATATCGAACGTTGTAGTAAATTTGATCCAAGCCAAAGCCAATCCTACAACAGACGGCTACGCTACACAGTCCAAAATCAGTGCAAGTAAAGGGAATAGGGATGTGGCTTTTGATTCCCTCCTCAACAACAGCAGGCTGCTCTCTCTCTCTCTCTCTCTCTGTGTCCCCTCCTTCCCGCCACTGCATCCACTTCAATCACTTTATTACATTCGGCAGGTGGCTCTCCCCCCAGTCACCCCCTCCTGCAGCCATCCATCCATCCATCCCTTGTTTACTCACTCTTGTTCTTTCTCCACCACCCATCCCCCATCTGATCCCCTCTCCCTCTTCTTCTCCTCCTATTCAGTCTCTCCCTCCCCTCCCTCTCTACTACCTGTTCAGTGTTTTCATCCCTGCCCAATGCTACAGGCTGACAGAAGAAAGCACTCCAAATCACATTAGGCTGGCTGTGCTGTGTGATTGTATTAGGCCAGCAGCAGTATCAGACCTGTAATTCAGGCCTATTATAATGTCCTGGCAGTTGAAGAAAGAGGGCTGAGAGTGGATTGAAGACCGACCGGCCGGTGCGGAAAATTACTGGCTGGAGATTGATTTCTGTCTCCGTTGAAAAGCTGGCTAAAAACAGGGAAAACAACCAGGGAGGTGTCTTGAGAGTCAAGAAAGAGGGAGAGGAGGAGGTTGAGAGGAGGAGAGACAGCATGATGCCAACGAGAGAACAGTGACTCAATCAGCTTTCGTCTACCATTCAGGCGGCAGTTCGAGCAGAGGTGGCCATTCGTTGTGCTTTGCCAGTCTCATTGTACCTACAGTAGATCATTGGCTAGTTCAACAGGTAGGCCTAAAGTTAGCCTACCGCCACCTCTTACCCTTAAAAACAATTGTATAGTTGTAACCAGATTTTCAGGACCAATCCTGTCCACTCTCCACAATAACAATTTCTGGTATTGGCGGAGTTGGGAAATTCCCACCAACATGATCATGTGAAACCCCACATGAAGTGAACTCAACACTGAACACACTCAAATCAGCTCTACGGGACCAGAAGTCACAACTGAGTCAACAACCAAACTAATCTTATTTAGTGTGATAGAGAGAACTGTGTATTGTACTGTGAGAGAGACATTTGACAACATGACATGACTCCAATGTGGGGGAGAGTGTGTGTGTGTGTGTGTGTGTGTGTGTGTGTGTGTGTGTGTGTGTGTGTGTGTGTGTGTGTGTAAAAGCCATATCTTACTCTGAGCCCCTGGCATCAGTGGTTCTTTGGTGTGTGTGTGTGTGTGTGTGTGTGTGTGTGTGTGTGTGTGTTAGGGCTGGCCCAATTACCATATAAGTGACGGTTATGGATGAAGACCATCATGAAAATAAATAACCTGTCATAACCGTAAAAATAAATACAAATCATTTGGAACGAACAGCTGACTGAAGACAGGACAGCCGTGCATTCGTAACATGACAAAACGTTGTTGCTCCTTTCTGAAAAAAGCAATGTGTTGTAGCAAACGAGGCAACACCCCTGACAATGCAGCAGTAGCACCTCTAACCATGGCAATTTGACTGGTAAACTCATGGGTACACTCGCAATGGCTGCCTGTTATTGTGATGCAATAATTTCCACGGTAATGTAGAATGCTAATGCAAATTATGTTAACTGATGTGGTTCTTACAATGGAATGTATATTTTGCGTGTCAATTGAGTCACAGCACATATTGATGGTTAGACTTCTTGCTTTTGCTTCCTGCTTCGCTCCTAAGGGTACACTCGCAATGTTGTTGTTTTGTTGTTGCTGTCATTTAGCAGACACTCTTATCCAGAGTGACTTACAGTTGTGAGCGCATAAGTTTTCATATTTTTTTCCCTCATTTTGGTCCCCCGTCGTAATCAAACTCACAACCCTGGCGTTTCAAGCGCCATTCTCTATCAACTGAGTCACATGGGATCCTGTGGGCCGTCAATCCACCTATTATGCCATCATTGATTTGAATGTGGACGCCTGTTCTATTCATTATATTTCTATGGCAGCACATGCAGTCATGAGTGGAGGAGAGGAGAAAATGGGCATAAAATATATTTTTTATTTATTTTTGCTATTCAAACAGTTTTACAGAGACCGCGGTCATTTGGCAGACCAATTACAAGCATCCAAAATTCCATGACCGTCACAGAGTGTGTGTGTGTACTAGCTCTTATAAAAGCCACATGATCCACATGCATGGAGAAACAGGAGTAGAACTAATAAATATGTACAATGTGATTTCTGAAAAGGACATTGATTTTCTCTACCACCTCTCTTTCCCTGCATTGGTTAAATGCAATATGCAATGAGACTCTTTCTGAGAAATTCACTGGAATCCCTGTCAGGGTACTGCAGTATAATGAAGACTACTGTTAATGTTAAAAGTCCCTCCAACCACAGCATATAAATACATTTGCAGTACTTTGCTCTGCACTTGGCAGACAGAGTACGAGATTCAGCGTTGAGTCACCAGCACAGAGTGTAGAAAACAGGGACCGAAAGCATCATTGTTCTCTGTTAGCCTACTTGGCTTGCGTTTGGTACAATCTGTGAGAAATGATAACGGAGGGTACGTTCCAAATGGCACCCTACTCCCTATGTAGTGCAATACTTTTGACCAGGGCCCATAGGGAGCTGGTCAAAAGTGGTGCACTATCGGGAATAGGGTGCAATCTGTACAGACTATACAATGGCCTGGTGTTCCTACCATACATAATCCCTTATCCATACATTGAATGGTAAATTGCATCCCTAAATGACTTTACAGCTCACTAGCTAAATGTAGAATATTGAGCACAACACCATCAACCCCAAGCTCTCGAAAACCCTTCTCCGTATGTAGGGTTTTCAGCCATTACATTTGTCCACATTGGGTTTGGGGAAAATACAATTCTGACCATGTGTTTTAACGTTTAGAAACTTGAATAACCATCGCTTTCGCAACGGTTTCCGAAACGCATGCAAATACGCCCCTTATCTTTCATGTCAGCGAGAAAGAATCTTTCAAACAATAAAAGACACACTTCCTGTAGCAGTTTTGCAGATTCATACACTGACGAACTACACTTCCTCCTCAGTTAACTTACACAAATTCAGAGCATGCTAGACAGCTAATTAGCACAGGTGGTGGCCTGTCTTCTGTGAACAAGCGCTGTAACCGTGGCCGATATGGCAGTGAGGAAACACTAACCCTAAACCCAATAAAAAAGTGTGTATTAATTTGCTTTTTGTTTTTTGAAAATGACTTCCTGCTGATATGAAAGATGTGTTCCTTGTTTCCAAAACAGTACCACAAGTGATGTATATTTAAGCAATAAGGCCCAAGGGGGTGTGGTATATGACCAATATACCACGGCTAAGGGCTTTCTTTGTCACGATGCAACGCGGAGTGCCTTATTGCTATTATAAACTGGTTACCAACTTAATTAGAACAGTAAAAATAAATGATTGTCATACCCGTGGTATACGGACTGATATACCACGGCTGTCAGCCAAATCAGCATTCAGGCCTTGAATCACCCAGTTTCTAATAATGTTTAGAGTAAGCATTGGGGCTCTTAACAAAACTCCCCGGTCAGAAGATACTATCGTCAATAGGCGCTATGAATGGGGTAATCAACCACATGAATACCTGAAACAGGGCTCCAGACTGCAACCATTTAGTCACATTTTGCGACCCTTTGAGTTGGCTGTGCGAGTAAGATTTTTTGAAGAGGTCGCATCGGTGCGAGCTGCACATTCTACATGGTCACTCAAAAGCGTCATTTTTTAGGATGCTAAAACCATGGTTTGGTTAAACAGTAAAGTGCATTATCCTCATGATTCCTGTAATGAAAGTGTCTGCCTGCCCCTGTGACTGTTTCGCTGTGGCCTGCTGCTGTGTCCAGCGAGACCCTCCTTTCCCAGGGGAAAAAAAGACTCAAGGAGAAAGAAAAAAAATTCAGATTGTATACCATTTTAAAATCCAATTGCGGGGAAAACACAGCTATCTTGTTGTCACTGATAAAGAGAGAAGGGTAATATATTTAGAGAATATAGCCTGGCCTATAGGTCAGGTATTAATCAAGTGCTGTGCATTGCTTAGCCAACACTGCACTCCAAAAACACCTTAAAGTAAATACCAGGACATCCGCACTGTGGGAAAATATCATCTTGTTCTTGTGCAGCAGAAATTAATATATTAAAGATATCTATCAAACTATTAATTCCTCCTGATTCCTGCTTACAGGCAAAAATTAAAGCAGGAAGCACCAGTGACTAGATCAATAAAAAAGTGGTCAGATGAAACAGATACTAAGCTACAGGACTGTTAGCACAGAATGGAATATGCTCTGGGATACCTGTAATGGCATTAAAGGAGTACACCACATCAGTCATTGGCTTCATCAATAAGTGCATCGATGATGTCGTCCCCACAGTGACCGTACGTATGTACGTACATACCCCAACCAGAAGCCATGGATTACAGGCAAAATTCTCACTGAGCTAAAGGCTAAAACTGCCGCTTTCAATGAGCGGGACTCTAACCCGGAAGCTTATAAGAAATCCCGCTATGCCCTCTGAAAAACCATCAAACAGGCAAAGCATCAATACAACTAAGATCTAATAGTACTACAACGGCTCTGACGCTCGTCGGATGTGGCAGGGCTTGCAAACCCATACAGACTACAAAAGGGAAGCACAGACAAGAGCTGCCCAGTGACACAAGCCTACCAGATGAGCTAAACTACTTCTATGCTTGTTTCGAGGGAAAATGGCACAGAAACATGCATGAGAGCACCAGCTGTTCCGGAAGACTGTGTGATCACGCTCTCCGCAGCCGATGCGAGTAAGACCTTTAAACAAGTCAACATTCACAAGGCCGCAGGGCCAGACGGATTACCAGGACGTGTACTGCGAGCATGCACTGATCAACTGGCAAGTGTCTTCACTGACACTTCACTGACCTCTCCCTGTCCGACTCTGTAATACCAACATGTTTTAAGCAGACCACCATAGTGTTCTTGGGCACATGCACTAAGGTAACCTGCCTAAATGACTACCGACCCGTAGCACTTGCATACCACCCCAACAGATCCACAGATGATGCAATCTCTATTGCACTGCCCTTTCCCACCTGGACAAAAGGAACACATATGTGAGAATGCTATTCATTGACTACAGTTCAGCGTTCAACACCATAGTGCCCTCAAAGCTCATCAATAAGCTAAGGACACTGGGACTAAACACCTCCCTCTGCAACTGGATCCTGGAATTCCTGACGGGCCGCCCACAGGTGGTAAGGGTAGGTAACAACACATCCACCACGCTGATCCTCAACACAGGGGCCCCTCAGAGGTGCGTGCTCAGCCCCCTCCTGTACTCCCTGTTCACTCATGACTGCACGGCCAGGCATGACTCCAAAACCATCATTAAGTTTGCCGATGACACAACATTGGTAGGCCTGATCACAGACAACGACGAGACAGCCTATAGGGAGGAGGTCAGATCCCAGGACAACAACCTCTCCCTCAACGTGATCAAGACAAAGGAGATGATTGTGAACTACAGGAAAAAGAGACCGAGCACACCCCCATTCTCATCGACGTGGCTGCAGTGGAGCAGGTTGAGAGCTTCAAGTTCCTTGGTGTCCACATCACCAACAAACTAACATGGTCCAAGCACACCAAGACAATCGTGAAGAGGGCACGACAAAACCTATTTCCCATCAGGAGACTGAAAGGATTTGGCATGGGTCCTCAGATCCTCAAAGGGTTCTACAGCTGCATCATTGAGAGCATCCTGACTGGTTGCATCACTGCCTGGTATGGCAACTGCTCGGGATCCGACCGCAAGGCACTACAGAGGGTAGTGCGAACGGCCCAGTACATCACTGGGGCCAAGCTCCCTGTCATCCAGGACCTCTATTCCAGGCGGTGTCAGAGGAAGGTCCTAAAAATTGTCAAAGACTCCAGCCACCCTAGTCATAGACTGTTCTCTCTGCTACCGCACGGCAAGCGGTACCAGAGCGCCAAGTCTAGGTCAAGAGGCTTCTAAACAGCTTCTACCCACAAGCCATAAGACTTCTGAACACCTAATCAAATGGCTACCCAGACTATTTGCATTGCCCCCCCCCCTTTTACACCGCTGCTACTCTCTGTTGTTATCATCTATGCATAGTTACTTTAATAACTCTACCCACATGTACATATTACCTCAACTAACCGGTGCCCCCACACATTGACTCTGTACCGGTACCCCCCCTGTATATAGTCTCACTATTGTTATTTTACTGCTGCTCTTTAATAACTTCTTACTTTTATTTCTTATCCGTATTTTTTAAATAATTTTTTTAACTGCATTGTTGGTTAGGGGCTCGGAGTACGTCAGCATTTACCAACCTAGCGTGTTAGCAGAGGCTATAGTGAGACGTAAGCAGTGTCTGAGTCAAACCAGACAGTTCTCAAAAAAACAAGGAGGACCCAGGCACTATTCATGTATTTAAAATGCCTTTATTACAAAACAGCATGTTCAATAGAACAAAATCTTTCCAAAAACATCAAGATAAAGGCATTTTAATTATATGAAGAGCACTCATTTTTTGATTACCCTTAACCAAAGAGCACTTTCCACCTACAGAACAAACATCTACTAACTAGTGTGTCCTTGCAGCGCTTCCTATCCTCCCTTTTCTTCTATAAGTCACTCACCCAGCTCTTTGAGGCTCTGAGTAGCTTTGGTGATCTCAGCACCACCTACACCTTCTACAGTAGGCCTAAATGAGGGGAGTTTCACCTTAGTGTCAGTAGAATTATAGTGAATGAGCAGGGTCACTCACCCAGTTCGTTGTGGCTGATCTGGGCAGCCTTGGGGATCGCATCACCGTCTACACCAGGGGTAGGCAACCCTGTTCCTGGAGTGCCGCACGTACTGGAAGATTTTGTTCCAACTACACCTGATCAACTGAGCGAACTGATCAGTTCAATGATTGCCTAAATTCAACACACCTGGCCTTCCAGGTCAGTTAAATCAAAAACATGAAGTGCCTGCGGCACTCCAGGACCAGCGTTGCCTATCCCTGATCTACACTCTCTTTACAGTAGGCCCAAATGAGGTGAGTTAACCATGTCAGTATTACAGTATTACTTTGAGCAGCCCTGTCAGTAGTACAGTGCAGTGTATCAGAGGTGAACAGGCAGTGGTCGCTCACCCAGTTCGTTGAGGCTCTGGGCAGCCTTGGTGATCTCCCTGCTTCCCCCCTGGAGCTGGCCCTGCAGACGCTTGGACAGGTACAGGATCCTGATGATCCTTCGCAGCAGGTCACACGCCACCTGGTAAAAATAGGAAAATATATAACCAAACAAAATAGAACCCCATCTGAACCAGTCTTTCTGAATCTCTATGAGAAGATGTGAGTGAACGTCAAAACTAATATGGAACAACCCTCTTTTTTCATCATAATTGATTGAAGATCACTTATTCTAAATGATCTCGAATCAATCACTGTCGACATGTCCAAGTATTTATTTTCCTATTGTAGCCCATATAGTAACAATAATGCCGACCATGGGCATATCAAAAGTGGTAATAATAACCGTGTGTCTAGCAGCATTGTGGAGCTGTGTCTGGGGCTGAAGGACACAGAGATCAGCAGTGTGTTTGGGCTTAGTAGTGTGTTCAGGGGAATGGATGCAGCTGAGAGCTGGGGGTCTGTCCCTTGAGCCTCTGTGTGTCTGTGAAGTCTATGTGTCCGTCCCAAGTGTCTGTGTGTCAGACTGATTGCTTTATCTGTGGGTGGCCGAGAAGCTTCCATTTTGTGAGCGAACACTAGACTAAAAGATAGACAAAGCACTCTCCTATTCCCCCTGGATATATAGTCTGATCCTTTCCGGTCTCCTTCAGACCCACAGAGACAGACAGACGGACAGAATACAAACACACCCTAACACCAAGGACATGACAGTCCCTGGGAGAGAAAAGTGAAAAAAGAGGGGTCTCAGATATTGGTCCCACAGCACCAAAGTCTGTCTGTATAAAATAATATAAAACATTGCAACTATTCTATTCAGAAACAACAGCACCCTCTCCTTTCACAAACCAGGCCCGTGTTCATCCTAAGATCTTACCAGCCTGACATGCCTGCCTGCTACTAGTATCTTCTCTGCAGGATGCATGTCTGAGGTGTAGATAACAACAATAACACTCCACACACGACAAAGCATCAGAAGACAGACAGAGCTAACACAGAGCCATGTTTGAGGAACGAGCCAGTTAGAATCACAGTAACCTTTCTGACTGAAGCAATATTCCATCAATATTTAATAAGACTTCCCCTCGACTCCAAAGACGACAGAGCTGCAGTGTGTGGGCAGTGTGCGTAAGTTGACTGAGAGCCTGTAAACCCAGAGAGTGTCTATTTCGCTCTCCATCTGGCCGCGGCTACTCAGCCTCGGACAGGACAGGGTCAGGTTGATCACAAGAACAGGTCTTATTTTAACAGGGGTACAAATTCAACTGATTGCTTCTAAACGGGGGGCCACTGATATCGAGGTGGATTAAAAACCACAACAGTGATGTCACAGGTTAAGATTGCAGATGCTATCTGAGAACAGGATCAAAGTAATTCTGCTTGAAAGGTTGAGATAACGTTTTAAACCTTTAACATGGCTTTTATGTATTATATAGTGGAGAACTTACCAAGAAAAACAGATGCATTTTACATAACAGCTAGGATTCCTGGTATAAAGATCGCTCAGCCTCCAAAAGCACAGTTCTATAAATCATCTTTATGAATATACCCTTCTCCAAAGTGGTGGCGAGTGATTCCATAATGGCAGGCATGTGCAACAAGAGTAAAAGGGGTCATATGCAGTGCCTTGCAAAAGTATTCACCCCCTTGGTGTTTTTCCTATTTTGTTTGTTGCATTACAACATGTAATGGACATGCACAAAATAGTCAAAATTGGTGAAGTAAAATGAAAATAATTACTTGTTTCAAACAGTGGTGCATGCAAATGAATTCACCCCCTTTGCTATGAAGCCCCTAAATAAGATCTGGTGCAACCAATTACCTTCAGAAGTCACATAATTACTTAAAAAAAGTCAAACTGTGTGCAATCTAAGTGTCACATGATCTCAGTATATATATTACACACACACCTGTTCTGAAAGGCACCAGAGTCTACAACACCATTAAGCAAGGGTCACCACCAAGCAAGCGGCACTATGAAGACCAAGGAGCTCTCCAAACAGGTCAGGGACAAAGTTGTGGAGAAGTAAAGAACAGGGTGGGGTTATTGAAAAAATAACTGAAACTTTGAACATCCCACGGACCACCATTAAATCCACTATAAAAAATGGAAAGAATATGGCACCACAACAAACCTGCCAAGAGAGGGCCGCCCACCAAAACTCACAGACCAGGCAAGGAGGGCATTAATCAGAGAGGCAACAAAGAGACCAAAGATAACCCTGAAGGAGATGCAAAGCTCCACAGTGGAGATTGGTGTATCTGTCTATAGGACCACTAAGCCGTGCACTTCACAGAGCTAAGCTTTATGGAAGAGTGGCCAGAAAAAAAGCCATTGCTTAAAGAAAAAAATAAACAAACACATTTGGTGTTCGCCAAAAGGTCTGTGAGAGACTCCCCAAACATATGGAAGAAGGCACTCTGGTCAGATGTGACTAAAATTGAGCTTTTTGGGACATCAAGGAAAATGCTACGTATGGCGCAAAGCCAACACCTCTCATCACCCCGAGAACACCATCCCCAGAGTGAAGCATGGTGGTGGCAGCATCATGCTGTGGGGATGTTTTTCCTCGGCAGGGACTGGGAAAGTGGTCAGAATTGAAGGAATGATGGATGGCGCTAAATACAGGGAAATTCTTGAGGGAAACCTGTTTCAGTCTTCCAGAGATTTGAGACTGGAACAGAGGTTCACCTTCCAGCAGGACAATGACCCTAAGAATACTGCGAAAGCAACACTCGAGTGGTTTAAGGGGAAACATTTAAATGTCTTGGAATGGCCTAGTCAAAGCCCAGACCTCAATCCAATTGAGAATCTGTGGTATGACTTAAAGATTGCTGTAAACCAGCGGAACCCATCCAACTTGAAGGAGCTGTAGCAGTTTTGCCTTGAAAAATGGGCAAAACTCCCAGTGGCTAGATGTGCCAAGCTTATAGAGACATATCCCAAGAGACTTGCAGCTGTAATTGCTGCAAAAGGTGGCTCTACAAAGTATTGACTTTGGGGGGGGGGGGGAATAGTTATGCACGCTCAAGTTTTCTGTTTTTTTGTCTAATTTCTTGTTTGTTTCACAACAAAAAATATTTTGCATGTTCAAAGTGGTAGGCATGTTGTGTAAATCAACTGTTACAACCCCCCCAAAATCCTTTTTAATTCCAGGTTGTAAGGCAACAAAATAGGAAAAATGCTAAGGGGTGAATACTTCCGCAAGCCACTGTAATATTTGTGGTATTTAACGTTCAAATAAATATCAATGGGTAGATCGATGCTAGCATAAAACATACAGTATCATTCTTGTAAACCATTGAGTACAGAGCAGCATGATAGACACTGACATCTGCTATAGCTACATTGTATTAACAGGTTAGAAGAGGACATCCCAGAGCCATATACAGCTACATAGGTCTCTATATGGCTCTGGGTCATTGTTATCTTTACAATTTAAAACAGGAGGATCGTGGAAACTGTCCAAGATGCATTAGGCGACCTTGACAATATGTACAGCACCTAACTTGAAGTACCTATCTTGAAAATGGGGAGTAAGACAATAAAAACTCAAGCAAATACTGTCTATACATTTCTCTACCTCAGAAACATGGAAATCAAGTCCAGTGCAGAAGTAGAGATAATGCCAGAGTGCTGATAACAATAGAGAGGAAATCTTCCCCCTGCTATTGAGCCTCAGTCCACGGACATACAACAATACAAAACCAACACAACAGATAGTTGTGATGTGAGATATTACACAACAGATAGATATTACACAACAGATAGATATTACACAACAGATATTATGCCTCTCAAACACAAGGAGATGAATGGACACCTGCAATCTGGCGAGCTGGGCAGTCCTGGCTACAATCTTATTGTAGGGGTCAACGATCTTTGTCCTTATCCTACGAGAGAAAACAAATAGAAGGTTGAGTGCTGTTATTAGAGGTCTGATTACTGAGGGTCTCTGAACACAAGGGTAATATTTTGCCTTGATCATTCCCTGTGATGATGTGTTATGGTCTGTTATAGGCTTGGAGTAGGTAGATAATGCACCTAACCACTGGGTAAGATGTTTCTTCATCACCATAATGGTTGAGATTGGGGTTATGTTAATCTGGTCCAAGATCAGTTGTTAACCTACCTGTCCACAGCACCCTGCAGAGCAGCGATCCTGGTCTGCATCATCTGCAGGACCCCTGAGAAACAACACACAAACATCTCACTCAATATATTGACATAAAAATTCTATGATTGCCTTTTATGTATCCTTCAGTTGATTGTATCCTTGGTATTAAACACTTGAAACTTCTCTTGAGCTTTTGGTCTCAATTCCTTATTGCAAAGAGGTTGCAATAGTATTTTTCTTTTTAACAATTGATGCCACAAACTGGATTCATCCTTGAAAGACAGACTTGGTGGGAAAGAGAATAGGTAGTGGAGGTGGCCGGCCTAAAAAAAAAAAAAAAGGTAAGCTAGTTTCTTACCAATACCTCCTGTGCCCCATAAGGGCCATCAACTCTTTCTGTTTTATTCCTCAGTCATGTTTTTTGAGGTTGCTGTGAAACAGTATCTGTAGGAGAGTGAAGTTTAAAATTGTTTATGTGAAACCATTGATGGCGGGAGAGGTATCCAGAAAGAGAGCAAGGGTGCAGACTATTGGTAGTAGTTTGGGGGAAGGACTGTGACTAGGACATATCCGGACTGTCTAGCACAGGTCTATAGAAGGTCTCCGGGTGGGGGCATAACGGTCGGGTTGTATCATCGTATGGTCTGGGGTGGGAATTCAGTATACAGTCTCACCATAACGTGCTGTTGTTCGGGGGTTGTTCAACCCAGACGGGTCATATTCGGTGATCGATTTCGGATAGGGGTGTGTCCCTATCAGAGAAAAGATGTGCGGTTGTACCGTGTTCACCGGAAAGACAGGGTTCAGAGGAAGGGGATCCTGGAGTGGAGACTTGTATTTAATATAGGTGAAAACAATGACTTTGTGCGCTGGTTTTCATGGGTGAGAGCTGTATTTGATGCAAGTATCCACAGGTGAAATATATATAATGTATATGGTGAGGAGCCTGGAATTATAGTATGGGAATTGGTAGAAAGATATACACTACCGTTCAAAAGTTTGGGGTCACTTAGAAATGTCGTTGCTTTTTAAAGAAAAGCTAATTTGTTGTCCATTAAAATAACATCAAATTGATCAGAAATACAGTGTAGACATTGTTAATGTTGTAAGTGACTATTGTAGCCGGAAACGGCTGATTTTTTATGGAATATCTACATATGCGTACAGAGGCCCATTATCAGCAACCATCACTCCTGTGTTCCAATGGCACGTTGTGTTAGCTAATCCAATTTGATCATTAGAAAACCCCTTTGCAATTATGTTAGCACAGCTGAAAACTGTTGTTCTGATTAAAGAAGCAATAAAACTGTCCTTCTTTAGACTAGTTGTGTATCTGGAGCATCAGCATTTGTGGGTACGATTACAGGCTCAAAATGCCCAGAAACAAAGACCTTTCTTCTGAAACTCGTCAGTCTATTCTTGTTCTGAAAAATGAATGCTATTCCATGCGAGAAACTGAAGATCTCATACAACGCTGTGTACTACTCCCTTCACAGAGCAGCACAAACGGGCTCTAACCAGAATAGAAAGAGGAGTGGGAGGCCCCGGTTCACAACTGAGCAAGAGGACAAGTACATTAGAGTGTCTAGTTTGAGAAACAGACGCCTCACAAGTCCTCAACTGCAGCTTCATTAAATAGTACCCGCAAAACACCAGTCTCAACGTCAACAGTGAAGAGGCGACTCCGGAAAGCTGGCCTTCTAGGCAGACTTGCAAAGAAAAAGCCATATGTCAGACTGGCCAATAAAAAGAAAAGATTAAGATGGGCAAAAGAACACAGATACTGGACAGAGGAACCCTGCCTAGAAGGCCAGCATCCCGGAGTCGCCTCTTCACTGTTGACATTGTGACTGGTAACAAGTTTGAGTCGGAATGGAAAAATAATCCTTGTAAACTCATAAAACCTTGGGGGGGGGGGTTTTAATCTCTTGAGACATTTTATTTGGTCTTATTCTGAAATAGATTTATAGAATTGACAAAAGGGTGGATGGGTCACGCGAAATTAGATGAGAGTTAATACTGGGAGAAGGTCACGAGAAATTAGAGTTGGGGTTACCAAACCTAAAATTGCCTTTTTAAAATGTTGTAGTACCGTGGTTCTGGAAAATCAAGAAGAAGAGAGACCAGTCATTATGGGAGTGAATCTTGGTGAGATAAATGTCGCCGTGTCTAAGGGTAGTACGTGCTAAATTAAGTGCATATAAACAATGGGGTGGATTAAAACAAAGGACTAATAATTGGAGGGAGGATAGTGGATTTATCATTATCGCGTTTGGTTTGTAATTTAAAACGTACGAGCTGATTAAGATGTAGCATAGTGAATGCTAACGAAATGTACACTTTCTCTTCCAGGAGAGGGTGTCATTTTCTTTCTTTCTCTTTGGAAGGATTAGGCTGTAAAATTAGCTCCCAGATAAGTAAGACCTGGCCATTTGTGTGTTTTCGCCATATGGTTTACCACACACACACCAGAATGCAAACACAATTGACCAATTATGAATATTGGTTAGTGGTGTTAATATCGTGGGATTTATTGTCGGGGTCTTTTCAATTTGGTTTTAAACTGGGTGAATGAATGATGAAAATGGTTTAAATGGTTTCTGAAGGAAAGGGAAAGAAAAGGGAAAGGAAATACATAATGGTGGTGAATGACTTTTGTCCTGACTTTCTGGTGAGGCCTGATCAATCTTATTAGAAATAATGGACAATAGGATTTATAGAGTTATAATACTAATTGGATGTTAGTAGCCTAAGATCTTTATCTTTGATTTAACAGGCAGTGTTATGTCGGTTAGTGTTTCTGTATTTGTTTTGATACAAATTTCACCAGATTGGGGACGCTGTATTGCTGGGATTTCTCCCGAAAGGTTAGCGATATAACTCCCTGTCCCGGTATTTGCGGTGAGATAGACAGTATAAGGGAGTATAGAACAATTTGGAAAATGGTTTCAACAGTGTGTGGTTATGCTCATTGGCATTAACGTTATAGGGAATTGGAAGAGCGGAATGGAATGTGACTGGGGGTGGCTCATAAATTAAGGAAGTGAGTACTAGAGTCTCAGGGAAAAGGTACCACTATGTATATTGTTACAGGAGATAGCTCGTACGAGAGGACAGCTAACTGCACAATATAGAATATAGAGACTAGTATGAAGTAAATTGAATGTCACACAGACCCAGATCATGGTGATGGTAGCAGAGATAGTATTGTCATTTGACAATTTTGTCAACTTTCAATGAGGGGTTTGTCAAAGAAGGTATAACGCTTAAAAGAAAAACCACAAATTCCTGTATACAGGAGGCTACATCAACGGAAGGGAAGTTTGCTGTGATAATATCATCACATCTCCTGAAGAGTGTGATTAAGGAACATACTCTGAGTTTGTTAGGTTTGATACTATTCCAACGCCACCACAGGACTCATGCCACATGAATGGGTAACTGGGAGAATGGGTAACTGTCACAAATTAGTGATTTGGCCATACTGGGAGAATCTATGTTGTCCTATTGTCAGGAAATGACCCATGCGTTGCAGTGTATATCTTCCCAGGTGAAAGAGACCCACTGTAGACTCCCTCAGGATTGGAAAGCACACTCACTAGAGCCAGGAGACGAGGTGTGCTTGAAGGTCCATCAACCGGGTACCTTTCAGCCCAGGTGGACCAGACCCCACACTGTCCTACTAATGACTGACACAGCAGTAAAAGGTGTCGGGAAGGAAGGCCTGAATCCACGTGTCCCAGGTGAAAGCTGTACCAACACCTACTGATATGGGAGAGGCTGAGCAAGATGGAGAGGCTTTGATAGAGGTGATGATGGAAAGTGGAAAGAAGGAGTGTAGATCACACTGTAAAAGGGCTATAATGTGGGGCCTAGGGAAATATTTTGTTGGGGTAGTGTTTGTGGCGGCTGCAATTTTTATTTATTTTGTTACCTTTATTTAACTAGGCAAGTCAGTTAAGAACAAATTCTTATTTACAATGACGGCCTACCAGGGAACAGTGGGTTAACTGCCTTGCTCAGGGGCAGAACAACAGATTTTTACCTTGTCAGCTCGGGGATTCGATCCAGCATTCGGTTACTGTCCCAACACTCTAACCACTAGGCTACCTGTCGCTATAATCACTACCACTCCAAGGGGAGAAGATCAAATAACACTTTTTATAGCGTGGATAGCTCGATATGAAGATAGGTTCATTGGGAGAGGGTAACATCAAAAGTTTCTGAAGCCGTGAGCGTAACTAATCATAAGGGCATGGTGATATGGGTGGCTCCATTAGAAAATAGGTCTAGTGTCCTAGACGTAGAATGTTCTGAGAAGGGGATGGCTCTCTTACAAACATGAATTTCGAAAGAATGCAATGGAACAGATCGTTTGAGGAATGAAACCAGATTCTCGTCCCTCCTTCAACTTGGCATTGTGTGCGTAAAACTCCAGTTAAAAGAACAGCAGTTAATAACCTTCAAGTTAGTGTGGGCAGAGGACAAACTTCTGAGAGTTCTACAACACAGGACGCCAAGCCAGGTGAAGCTACAGAAACGAAAGAGAGGAGATTATATCGGAGCAAGAGGTTTTACATACCCGTCACTCCGTACTACCCAACACCAACAGGAATGAAATGTTCGGGGAAGATTTTAGATAGTGAGAGACCGAGGACCTGGGGAGAAATAGCTTGTTGGGGCAATCAGACCCTGGACAAAATTATGCGAAGAGAGTATATTAACCAGATAGTCCTTATTGTTAAACGGCAGGAGGAAAGCGAGGGATGTGAGCAGATGAAGGCTTATTTACAGGCTTGGTTAGACCCTACTTTAGTTCATGAGACAAATATACACAAATGTCTGTGGCAGAGTGGGGGAAGTACAGGACATTCCGATGGAGTGTTGGAATTGGGGGTAACCCATGTAAGCCCTCTCCTTGGTATCCAGAAAACCAAGGCCATAGTCTTCACAGGGACATGAAACAGAGGAATAAATGTGACAGAGGCAGAGGGATGCCTCGCCTATAAATTAAGAAAATGGGTGATGTATCATTCTCTAATGAGTCTCACTCCACTGTGGTATCAGGGAATAGTGCGTAGTGTGGGAAAGACAGTGGTCTGTGCAGAGTTGAAGGACTACTATGAGGATAAGCTCAACATGGGAGGACTGTAGGAGGGTGATCATAACCGTCGCTGAAATAGTCTTATCATTTCAGACTTTAATATCCACATATGAAGAAGGTTTTACTGGTGAGGGAACAACAATTGACAGGGTTGCCACAGACCCATGTATTAAGGAATCTGTATTCCCAGAGAAAAAGCTTGCAGTAGTGGTGGCAGCCCATCTGTTGCAGGGGACGATCAGGAAGCATGTGACCCAGAGATATGTAGAACTGGACATTCTCTCAACCCCACTGCTCTCTCCTCCATATCAAAGGGCAGATAATCCATTGACATACCTCGCAGAGAACTGGGGCCAAGACACGGTAACAGGAATTTGTAGAGGGATTGCGGAAAAACAACCTTTAGGCCCTAAAACCTATGTCACCCATAGGGTTTTCACAGGGGGGGTGGGGGATGGGTATGCCGTGGGATGAGAGATGTGATCCAGATCTGAGTAATGGTAATTAATACCCGCCAGTCCCTACTGTAGCACAACATAAGGAGGCAATAGATAAGCTGGTCAGGAAAACGTTTAGGAGAGGACTTGGAAAAAGGCAGAGAATATCTCACAAACTCAATCATAGATCTAACGGTAAAGGCGGTGATGAAAGTTACTGACAGTGACAGAGTTAAAGCTGGAACAACACTTACTGCTGTTACATTGGGAGTAATAACAAAATAGACTTTTAAGGGGTCGGAAGGTGCTGTAGGAACAGCATGGGATTGGACTATTGATACATTTGGTGGATGTCGAAATATGCAGCATGGGCAGTGTTGGCAGTTACGGGGGTTGCTCTGATGGCATTGTTAGGATTCCATATAGTTAAAGCTTCGTTGTTGAAACGCATCTATCGTGCGGATCTGCCACAAGAGGTGAAATTGATTCAGGCTACGGCTCGCGTCTTTAGGGTAGTTTCGGGAGGTGAACGCAGTGAGGAGGACTTGGCTGAAAAACATCTCTTGTGATTCTGTAGCCCTTGATGGAAGACTGTTCAAAAGCATAATGGGGATATTTAGAGCCCTACTTTTTGTGGACCTTAGCAGAAAAGCACATCAGTGGGCATAGTGTTCAGGTGTAGCAGGAGATTGTGTCGGTCGGGTTGCTCAAGCTGTGGTCAGAGATTTAGTTTATAAATGTTTCTACATAGATGCTTATGATAAATCAGTAGAATTCAGGATTGTTTTAGCTCTTTAGGTTTTTTTTTCTATAATTTTCTCTATCAAGTCTGTTTCTATCACACTCTCAGGTCTGGAGAAAACCAAAGAAGAAGAAAGTCTACAGCCAGCAGTTGAATGATTATTTCGTGATATTAAACAATAAGAAGTGTTTATGGTTTAATAGGGGGGACTGAAGGATTCTATTAAAAATGTTTCACGTTAAACTGTAGTATGTTTGTATCCTGTTTAGTGAATGATTACTGTGAGTATGAACCGAGTTTGGGCCATGAAACTGTGTGTATACTAATTTAGAAAGGTTGACCTAATCAGATAAGAGGAAATTGCCTAGGATGAGAGAGCAGGGTCAGGCCTAGGACAATGAAGATGGACAGGGTGTGCTTCTGACATATAACTAAACAAAGAGAGGACAATGGACATTCCACAGGGTAACGGAGGGAAACTCATTGGGGTCATCAAATGTATAGCTGGGGAGGTGACACCTACAAGGAGGGAAGAGTATAAGATGTGTTGTGAACTTTCTAAATGTATGCACTCAACTGACTGTTTCCTTGGTATTAAACACTCAACTTCTCTTGAGATTTTGGTCTCAATTCCTTATTGCAAAGAGGTTGCAATAGCATTTTTCTTTTTAACAATAATACAACATTATTCTCTGTTCAAATAGAACACAATCACTTCAATACTTAGACACGCGCTGACGTTTTTTACAATCGTTTGACAGCAGCGCCCCCTATGGAATGTCAACAGCACTACAATGACAGCATATATTCCAGCATAGGGGTTCTCAAACTTTTTGGGGCTGGGGACCCCTTTTGTGACAGCAAATTGATCAGGCACCCCCTCATAATCAGAACACAAAAAATTGTCTACACTGAGTTTTACTGTGACGTCTGCAGTATATAGCCAGACTAATCTAGTCTCATGCCAGGGGAAAGAACATTTAAAAGGGCCGCATTGGGGCAAAGATTTTTTGTTGCAGCTTTAAAGCTAGATACTGCAACTCTACACATTATGCCACGAAGCAGAGATAAAAAGTTCACGTTTTAAACTTTAAATTACAGTGCATTTATGTAAAAAATCTATATACAGTATCAGTCAAAAGTTTGGGTTTTCTTTACTTTAACCATTTTCTACATTGTAGAACAATAGTGAAGACATCAAAACTATGAAATAACACATATGGGATCATGTATTTCCAAAAAGTGTTAAACAAATCAAAATATATTTTATATTTCGTATTCTTCAAATTAGCCACCCTTTGCATTGATGACAGCTTTGCACACTCTTGGCATTCTCTCAACCAGCTTCATGAGGTAGTCACCTGGAATGCATTTCAATTAACAGGTGTGCCTTGTTAAAAGTTTTTTTGTGGAATTTCTTTCCTTCTTAATGCATTTGAGTCAATCAGTTGTTTTGTGACAAGGATAGAACACAATCAGAAGATAGCCCTACTTGGTAAAAGGCCAAGTCCATATTATGGCAAGAACAGCTCAAATAAGCAAAGAGAAACGACAGTCCATCATTACTTTAAGACATGGAGGTCAGTCAATACGGAAAATGTCAAGAACTTTTAACGTTTCTTCAAGTGCAGTCGCAAAAACCATCAAGAGCTATGATGAAACTGGCTCTCACAAGGACCGCCACAGGAAAGGAAGACCCAGTGTTACCTCTGCTGCAGAGGATAAGTTCATTAGAGTTACCAGCCTCAGAAATTGCAGCCCAAATAAATGCTTCAGAGTTCAAGTAACAGACACATCTCAACATCAACTGTTCAGAGGAGACTGCGTGAATCAGGCCTTCGTGGTTGAATTTCTGCAAAATTTCCACTACTAAAGGACACCAATAAGAAGAAGAGACTTGCTTGGGCCAAGAAGCACGAGCACTGGACATTAGACTGATGGAAATCTGTGCTTTGGTCTGATGAGTCCAAATTTGAGATTTTTGGTTCCAACCGCCGTGGCTTTGTGAGACAGAGTAGGTGAACGGATGATCTCCGCATGTGTGGTTCCCACCGTGAAACATGGTGGAGGTGTTTGTGGTGACACTGTCGGTGATTTATTTAGAGTTCAAGGCATTACTTAACCAGCATGGCTACCACAGCATTCTGAAGCGATACTCCATCCCATCTGGATTGCGCTCAGTGGGACTATCATTTGTTTTTCAACAGGACAATGATCCAACATACCTCCAGACAGTGTAAGGGCTATTTGAACAAGAAGGAGAGTGATGGAGTGCTGCATCAGATGATCTGTCCTCCACAATCACCCAACCTCAACCTAATTGAGATGGTTTGGGATGAGTTGGACCGCAGAGTGAAGGAAAAGCAGCCAACAAGTGCTCAGCATATGTGGGAACTCCTTCAAGATTGTTGGAAAAGCATTCCAGGTGAAGCTGGTTGAGAGAATGGTTCAGAGAATGTCAAAACTGCCATCAAGGCAGCATACCACCCTGCATCCCACTGCTGGCTTACTTCTGAAGATAAGCAGGGTTGGTCCTGGGCAGTCCCTGGATGGGATACCAGATGTTGTTGGAAGTGGTGTTGGGAGGGCCAGTAGGAGGCACCCTTTCCTCTGGGCTAAAAAAATATTCCAATGCCCCAGGGCAGTGATTGGGGACATAGCCCTGTGTAGGGTGCTGTCTTTCCGATGGGATGTTAACCGCGTGTCTTGACTCTCTGTGGTCACTAAAGATCCCAGGGCACTTATCATAGGGGTGTTTAAGCCTGGTGTCCAGGCTAAATTCCCAATCTGGCCTTCGTACGGTCACCTAATCATCCCCAGTTTACAATTGGCTCATTCCTCTCCCCAGATCGTTGCTGTAAATGAGAATGTGTTCTCAGTCAACTTACCTGGTAAAATAAGGTTAATAAATAAAAGGCAAAGGGTGGCTTCTTTGATGAATCTCAAATGTAAAATATATTTTGATTTGTTTAACACTTTTTTTGGTTACTACATGATTCCATGTGTTATTTCATAGTTTTGATGTTTTCACTATTATTCTACAATGTAGTAAATATTATTTATTTTTATTTAAAAAAACTTGAATTAGTAGGTGTGTCCAAACTTTTGACTGGTACTGTATATACTTGGTGGAGTACTGTGGATAGCAATATCCCTGTGAGCCTCCCAGGCCCATGTTGTCCAGGGTTACATTTTAGATTCATAAAGGGCGGGGGGTTAAAGGGCGGGATAATCCATGGTTTTCTTCTGAGCTGTCTTGTATTATTCACAACCGTAATCTAGCCTGGGCTAAAGCAAGGAAATCTTGTTCTGATGCTGATTGGCTTATTTTTAGGCAGTTAAGAAACAAGTGTTCTTTTCTTCTCAGGAAGGCCAAGTCTGAATATTTTATGTCTGTTACCACTGATAACCGGAATGACCCTAGAAAGTTTTGGAATGCTATTAAGTCTATGTCTGGTAACAGTAATGTTAATGAATTACCGTCATGTGTTTTGAAGGACTCTGTTGCTATATATGACAAAACTGAAATGCTGAATTGTTTCAATGAGCACTTTGTATCATCTGGTAGGCTGTTTGATTCAGTGTCCTCTGTCTCTGTACAACCCTGTGTGGATGAACCAGTGTCCTCTGTCTCTGTACAACCTTGTGTGGATGAACCAGTGAGAGCTGTTCAAACTTTTAGCTTTCTGCCATTCTCAGTGCAGGTGGTACATAAAGCCCTGAAATCCTTAGATCAAAGAAAGCCTGCAGGTCCTGATCTTTTGGATCCCTGCTTTTTAAATCTGGCAGCTGATTTCATAGCTGAACCACTTACATATCTGTTCAATCTAACCCTGGAATGTAATGAAATTCCAAAGATCTGGAAATCAGCATTTGTCCACCCACTTTTAAAAGGGGGAGATCCAACTCTTTTAAATAATTATAGGCCAATCTCAAAGCTGTCACCCCTGGTGAAAATACTTGAAACCCTTGTAAGTGAACAGCTAAAAGAGTTTTTATTTACTAACTCTATTTTATCAATGTATCAATCGGGCTTCAGGAAGAAGCATAGCACAATTACAGCAGCCATGAAGGTTTTAAATGATATCACTGAAGCCCTTGACAAAAAACAGCACTGTGTCTCACTTTTTATTGATCTCTCTAAGGCTTTTGATACAGTTGATCATGCTATACTAAGGCAGAGATTGTTGAGTGTAGGTCTTTCGGAGCATGCAGTTGCATGGTTTGCTAACTATCTGTCTGATAGAACTCAGTGCACTCAATTTGATGGGCTTATGTCTGTAAAATTGTCTGTCCTGAATGGTGTGCCCCAGGGCTCTGTACTTGGTCCTCTCTTATTCACTATTTATATAAATGATTTAGACAAAAATGTCCAAAATGCACAACTTCATTTTTATGCTGATGATACTGTTATTTACTGTTGTGCCTCATCTCTTACAAAAGCTTTCCAGAACTTGCAAACTGCTTTTTATACTGTTCAACATACCTTGTGTCAATTGAAGCTTATCCTCAATACTGACAAAACTAAACTAATGGTGTTTTCTAATGCAAGAAATAGACCTCTGAACCTTTCACCTGTTACTACCTGTCAGGGCAAGGAGATTGAGGTTGTAACCTCATATAAATATCTTGGAATTCTAATTGATGACGGCCTCTCTTTTAAATTGCATATTCAACAACTTACAAAAAAATTGAAGCTGAAATTGGGATTTTATTTTAGGAATAAGGCCTGTTTTTCTTTTGAAGCCAGAAGGAGGCTAGTATCAGCTACATTTATGCCTTTACTAGACTATGGGGATATTTTATATATGAATGCTTCCGCTCAGTGTTTGAGATCAATTGACACTCTTTACCATGGCACTTTGAGATTTATTTTAAACTGCAAAACCCTTACGCACCACTGCACTTTGTATACCAGGGTTGGCTGGCCTTCTCTAGTCACTCGTAGGCTCAGTCACTGGTATACTTTTATTTACAAAGCCATTTTGGGTTTACTACCTTTTTATTTGGGCATTTTTATTGTTCAGAAATGTGGTGGGTACTCTCTTCGTTCACTGGACTTTATCCTGCTAACTGTTCCAAATGTCCGAACTGAATTTGGTAAAAGGTCTTTTATGTACTCTGCGCCATCGTCTTGGAACACCTTACAAAATAATTTTAAACTGGAAGAACTTGTCCCGATTGGTGTTTTTAAATCTCTGATGAAGGATTTTGAGGCTGATTCCCTGACCTGTCAATGTTTTTAATTTGCTGTTTTTGATATTGTTATACTCTTGTGAATTCATGAATGGTTTTTACTAGATTACTTGTAGTTTTTCATGTTGTCTGTCTGTAATTTTTTGTAATGACTTGGTGCTGCCTATCTTGGCCAGGACGCTCTTGAAAAAGAGATTTTAAATCTCAATGAGCCCTTCCTGGTTAAATAAAGGTTAAATAAATAAATAAATAAAAATAATATTAAATTGTATCCACAGTACTTGTATTGTATTACACAAAAGCCGTGGATCCCTTGGCCAAAAAGCCCGCAGAGCCCAGTTGAAAACCCCTGTTCCAAAAAGTCAGAAGTGCCATGATGATGACAAAAACAAATATGTGCTAAAGGTGTGTTACCTTCCAAAGACTCAATCCCAGTAGCTTGAGCAAGTAGCTCCTCATGCCTGGCTACCACCTGACAGGAGAAATATTTACCAGTCAGGAAGTCATTCAACACATGAAGGAAACGTGTCTTTCCTACAGAAAATGTATACATACCAGTCATCAGTATAGAACAAACTGACTGGCTGATTAAACTAATAATATATATATAGATATGTCACTATGGGTCTCACATGTGTGAGATACAGTTGTGTGTGACAGATGATAGGTGTCATGTATACCTGGCTGTGGAGCTCCTTGTCCAGCTGACTGATGCCCTGAGCCAGCTTAGCCAGCTGTTCTGCGATGACAGCATGGTGGATGGCCTGGGCTGTGTACGTCTTCACGTCAAAGTCCTCTATGAGAAAATCAGCATAGCATTCTGGAGAAGAGATGGATAAATAGGAACAATTTATTAGCTATCCACTTCCTGGATTAGTTATTACCCATGGTAAAGCAACAAGATGGCCACACACATTCCACTCCAAACGTATTTCCAAAGACACTTTTGTTTTTTATCACAAGCAAAGAATATTGACAAACAGAAACAATCATGACGCCTTTCTGTCAGTCAATGATGGCCTGCCCTGTCAACTCGGTAGCTCTCATTCGTAAACGACTACGGAGCTGATACACCTAGCTGAATAAAACAAAACATACACCTACGTGAACTAAAACTGACTGACAGAAAAGTATTTAAAATAAATGATAAAATACAGAATTTTACCATCACTTAGCAGTGAATTCGTTGACGCTCCTCCACTACCCTCCATGTTTGCCACTTCATCACACGATGACGTGGAATTTCAGCGACAGGAAATGAACCAAACCAAACATTTTATTTTTCGAAAGAAAATATCAATCGATCTGTATTTTGTACCAAAGTTCATTGTGATAACGTTATTTATTTATACTTATTAGGTTCAAAGGTAAAAAAAAAAATAAAAAAAAAAAAAGGTTGTTCGGTGGACACGCCCACTAACGATACCGTGTGTTATTGTTTGCATTCGGGTGTTTGTCAACTTTAGATAGCTATCTTAATTACATAAAATATGAACGTTATCTAGTCACATCAACGTTAGAATAGGCCATAAACTGTATGCACCAAACAGTTTCGATTGTGGAAAGAAAAGCATTGCCATGGCTAACTAGCTAGCCAACTGGTTAGCTAACTTCAGTGATTAAAAACCTACGGGTCTATGAAAATGACGACCACCAACAAGATGGACATGTTTGAATATGGGAAAGTTCTGAAAATCTGTGCTCCTATGGTCCGGTATTCAAAGTAAGATGATCTGATTTTCGGGCATTTTCATTGACTTGTTCAGCTGTTGGGATTTGTGCCGATAGCTGAAGTAGGTTGAGAAATAGCTATATCTCATCTTTTATTTTCTGCTTTTCCAGGTTGGCATTCTGGTCACTGGTGAGGAAATTTGACTGTGACATTTGCTTCACTCCAATGATAGTTGCTCCTGACTTTATGCGTTCTGTCAAAGCCAGAGACAGTGAATTTACAAACAATGAAGGTAATATGAGATCACTTTTTTTCTAAAAGGAAATATTAGATGGCTCTCAAAATATAGGGACTTGGTGTCTGCAGTCATTGGATGTGTGAAGACTGTCAATTTGGTGTCAAATAAATCCAACTTTATTGCTCTCTGTATCTCCCAGCTGACCATCCTCTGATCATGCAGTTTTCTGCCAGTGATGCCCAGACCCTGGCTGATGCAGCCTGTGTGGTCGCACCCTTCTCTGATGGAGTGGACCTCAACTGTGGCTGTCCTCAGCGGTGGGCCATGTTGGAAGGCTACGGGGCATGTCTTTTCAACAAACCTGAGCTGGTTAAAGACATGGTTCGACATGTCAGGAACCAAGTGGACAATCCTAACTACACAGCCACCATCAAAATAAGGTAAGAGTGATCATATCACCAAATATAATTGTTTGACAAAAGAGCTTGTAACAGCTGTATTTTGCAAGTAACCTAAGTGTCATCTGAAGTTCCTTTTCCAGTCGTTGTTTCCTCTCTCTTTTCCCAGAATTCACAAGGCAGAGGTGGCAGGGATGTCCTGGATAACGGTCCATGGTCGGACCGCAGAGGAGCGCCACCAGCCGTCCACTTTGACGCTATCAAGACCATCAAGGACAGCCTGTCAGTCCCTGTCATCGCCAACGGAGACATAAAGACCCACCGAGATGTGGATACCACTCATCAGCTCACTGGAGTTGATGGTCAGTTCAATTAGTGCAAATCTCAATTGATTCCTTATTCCCAATATTGTGCACTACTTTTGACCAGAGACTCCAAAGGCACTCACACAGGGCTCTGGTCAAAAGTAGTGCACTGTGTATGGGAATAGGGTGTCATATGAGACAGACCCTTAGTTAACTACACGTGTAGTTATTTCCTTGGGAAATATGCTCTTGAAATGGCTTCATATTAAATCCCTTTATATGGGCCAAAGTGATCCACAATGACAAGCTGTGCAGTTCTATTAAAATAAACCACAACATGGGGGGGTTTCTGGGTGGGAGCCACTATCATGGTTTATTTTCATAGAACTGCATAGCCCACTGTTTACTCCTTATCATAAACACTATCTGTTTTTCATCTGCATTTATTCTGTAACCTCTCATTCCCTCCAGGGAAATCATTCTCTGTTTATTGTGTCATCTTAACAGATATTAATGGTAAATACTTAAAAGGGTAGCTAGAGGTTCCATGCACAGAAATAATTAGAGAAAATATAATAATTAGAGATATTATAGAATATCTCTATACAGGATCTTTATAGTTATATGGCTCACTCAAGGCACTTCCCCCTCCCACCTCACATGCCCTGTCTTGTAGGTGTGACGGCAGGCCAGGGGCTGTTGTCTAACCCGGCCATGTTCGCTGGCTACAATGAGACCCCTCTTGAGTGTATGTGTGGGACTGGGTGGACCTCTCCACAAACCAGGGGACCCCTTCACCTGCTTCCACCAGCACCTCATCTACATGCTGGAGAGGAAGGTTCCCAGCCCGAGAGGAAGGTTCCCAGCCCGAGAGGAAGGTGTTCAACTCCCTGCATAGCACCGCCGCTTTCATAGACTACCTCCACAACACATATGGATCAACAGACACACAGACAGTAGGCCTATCATAAACACAGGCTAGGTATATTTTATTGTGTATGTTATTAATTTTATTTTCAATGGAATAAAATATTTTATTTACTATATTACCTTTTTTATTTTTTGTCTCATTCTGATAGTTGAGGTGTGCAGTGTGCGTGCACATAACGTGTCCCTCTACCTGCAAAAAAAAATGAAGGTTACATCAGATTCACTTCAACATGTCCAGTCAGACACGACTAAAAGGTACAAACAAAACCAAACACATTACACCTAATTTCATCATATTTGTACTTTCCATGATGTGTACAGTATGGGATTTACAATATATGGCAGAACCTTATTGGTTCTCCTCAGTAGAGAATAAGCCAGTAAGCGAACAGCTAAACGTCATTATACTGTATAACGTCATTCCAATGAGACCCAAAAGAAAGTGACAGCAAAAAAGAAGAGTGAAACAACTGTCTCCAAACTTAAGTTTGCTTTTCATCCTCCAGTTTCTTTGTTTCGGGTGCCGCAGAGTAAGTTACATACTTTGCAGAATTATTAAGATACTGAACTTGGCTCCTCGTATGTGTAGTTACTATGTATTTCACCAAACTGCTAACGGTAGCTAACGTTAGTTGGTAACGTTAGCAGTTAACGTTAGCTAAATAGCTAACGTTATCGTGTCCTGCTTTATAATATTGCCAGCTACCTGGCTGATGTCACCGCATGAGGCAAAGTCTTTAGCAATAACGTTATATAGCTAGCTACTATTTCTATGATATAAGGACGTATGTTACACACTAAATGAAACAGCATAAACTTAGTACTGCTGGATGTTATTAACCAAGCATGTGAACCTAGTTACGTATCTAGCTAGGTAGGATAAGAGGTTTATCACTGAAACAGGAACTACATTGTTCTTAATACATTTGCATTGGTGGTTTCACAGTTAGCTAGAATATATCCAGAGGAAACTAGCTAGCTACGTAGCAAGTTGAATCTTTCTGTTGTTGACATCAACAATTAAACCAGTCCTTTTCCATTCTGGCAAAACAACCTAACGTTACTGCCAGACTGTGAAAAGGACCTCCGTTGCTTAAAATGTTTCATGTTTTACAGACTGTATTGTTAGAGATGACGTTGCAATGGACTGCAGTTGCCTTCTTCCTCTATGTGGAAATGGGTGTACTCCTCATCCTCTGTCTACCCTTCGTCTCAGCCACCAGGTAGGAATGAGCCCTAACCAATCCTGATACTGCAACAACCCAGTAAGAAACATTATGTTGAAATTTTGTCTAAAATACGTATTTTCCAGAAGTCAGGTTAATTTAGAGTTTTGAATGAAAGTTGAAAATACGTCATTTACAGTTGTTAAAAATACATCATTTTTTGGTCACGGGCGGATTACCAGGACGCATACTCAGAGCTTGCGCCAACCAGCTGGCAAGTGTCACTGACATTTTCAATCATACCCACATGTTTCAAGCAGACCACCATAGTCGATGTGCCCATGAACGCCAAGGTAACCTGCCTAAATGACTTCCGCCCCGTAGCACTCACATCTGTAGCCATTGTTAGGTTCTAGTTATTAGAGTAAGAACCCGACGGACACTGTGAAAGCTTAAACCAAGTTTATTCTTGCCAAAGGATCGAACAGCTGAATTGTCAAAAACATGTTTACAATAGTGGTGGTATTTGTACCACAGTTTGGGTGGAGTCTCCTTCTCCTGCCTAGCAATAAAGATGCAAAGTGATACGGGCAATAAACGGTTCCTCATCCCTTAACATGACCTGACCTGACCCCCTTCATCACTAATCCATGGCTCGCTCCCCTTATTAATGTTGCCACGTGATCGTTTTCCCTGCACTCAGCACATTCCAAGCTTAATTGCACACACCATACACCTTCCTCCTACAGATAACCATTAACTTCTGGTATAGACCCTCTAAACCTAAGCACTCAATATTTCAATAGGATACCTGATAATTAACCCTATCCCAAGTTAAGGAGTTAGAAGCCAGAATCCATCACCATGAAAATCTTTAAAAAGCTGGTCATGGCTCGCATCAACACCATCCCAGAAACCTTGGACCCACTCTAATTTGCATGCTGCCCCAACAGATCCACAGGTGATGCAATCTCTATTGAACTCCACACTGCTCTTTCCCACCTGGACAAAAGGAACACCTAGGTGAGAATGCTGTTCAAATCAAATTGTATTAGTCACATGCACCGAATACAACAGGTGTAGACCTTACAGTGAAATGTTTACTTATGAGCCCCTGACCAACAGTTCAGTTTCAAAAAATACGGATAAAAGTAACAAGTCATTAAAGAGCAGCAGTAAAAAATAACAATATATACAGGGGGTTGCCGGTACAGAGTCAATGTGCGGGGGCACCGGTTAGTTGAGGTAGTATGTACATGTAGGTAGAGTTAATTAAAGTGACTATGTATAGATGACAACAGAGAGTGGCAGTGGTGTGGAGGGGGAGACTTGGCGCTCCGGTACCGCTTGCCGTGCAGTAGCAGAGAGAACAGTCTATGACTAGGGTGGCTGGAGTCTTGGACAATTTTTAGGGCCTTCCTCTGACACCGCCTGGTATAGTGGTCCTGGATGTCAGGAAGCTTGGCCCCAGTGATGTACTGGGCCGTTCGCACTAATCTCTGTAGTGCCTTGCGGTCGGATCCCGAGCAGTTGCCATACCAGGCAGTGATACAACCAGTCAGGATGCTCTCGATGGTGCATCTGTAGAACCTTTTGAGATTCTGAGGACCTATGCCAAATCTTTTCAGTTTCCTGAGGGGGAATAGGTTTTGTCGTGCCTGCTTCACGACTGTCATGGTGTGCTTGGACAATGCTAGTTTGTTGGTGATGTGGACACCAAGGAACTTGAAGCTCTCAACCTGCTCCACTGCAGCCCCTTCAATGAGAATGGGGGCGTGCTCGGTCATCTTGATCACGTTGAGGGAGAGGTTGTTGTCCTGGCACCACACGGCCAGGTCTCTGACCTCCTCCCTATAGGCTGTCTTGTTGTTGTCGGTGATCAGGCCTACTGTTGTGTCATCGGCAAACACAGACAAAACACACACACACACACACATGCATATTACGTCACACACACAAACATTCACATTCCTTCACACTCTTCACATACGCTGCTGCAACTCTCTGTTTATTATCTATGCATAGTCACTTTACCCCTACCTACATGTACATATTAACTCGACTAATCCGTACCCCTGCACATTGACTCGGTACCGGTACCCCTGTATATAGCCTCGTTATTGTTATTTTGTAACTTTTTTTCATTTAGTTTATTTAGCAAATATCTTACTTTTTAAAACTCTGCATTGTTGGTTAAGGGCTCGTATGTAAGCATTTCATGGTAAGGTCTACCTACACCTGTTCATCCCAAATGTGTTCGATGGGGTTGAGGTCAGGGCTCTGTGCAGGCCAATCATGGTCTTCCACAACAATCAATTTATGTATGTACCTCGCTTTGTGCATTGGAGCATTGTCATGCTGAAACAGGAAATGGCCATCCCCAAACTGTTGCCACAAAGTTGGAAGCACAGAATGTAATTGTATGCTGTAGCGTTAAGATTTAACTTGACTGGAACTAGGGGGCCTAGGCCAAACCGTGAAAAACAGCCCCAGACCATTATTCCTCCTCCACCAATCTTTACAGTTGGCAATATGCATTGGGCCAGGTAGCGTTCTTCCTGCTTCCGACAAACTCAGATTAGTCCGTCGGACTGCCAAATGGTGAAGCATGATTCATCACTCCAGAGCACGCGCTTCCACTGCTCCAGAGTCCAATGGCGGCGAGCTTTACACCATTGCAGCCGACACTTGGCATTGTGCATGGTGATCTTGGGCTTGTGAGCGGCTGCTCAGCAATGGAAACCCATTTCATGAAGCTCATGACGAACAGTTCTTGTGCTGACGTTGCTTCCAGAGGCAGTTTGTAACTCGGTAGTGAATGTTGCAATCGAGGACAGATGATTTTTGCACACTAGGAGAGCTGTTGTTTCTCCTAGACATTTCCACTTCACAATAACAGCACTTACAGTTGACCGGGGCAGCTCTAGCAGGGAAGAAATTTGACAAAGGTGGCATCCTATGACGGTGCCACGTTGAAAGTCACTGAGCTGTTCATTAAAGCCATTCTACTGCCAATGTTTGTCTATGGACATTGCATGGCTGTGTGCTCGATTTTATACACCTGTCACCAATGGGTGTGGCTGAAAAAGCTGAATCCACTAATTTGAACTGGTGTCTACATAATTTAGAATGTACACTATATATACAAAAGTAAGTAGCATTATATCACAATAATAATTTTTCAATCAATTTATTATAGGAAACAAAAGCCAACTTAAGGTTACAATATTTATTATTGCTCCCATCTGTCACATGCACTGTTAGCTTCTTCATAAGCTTTAAAACTGGTAGTGGTGATTTTCAATTTAGTCCAACTTACAGAATAAACTAACAGACCACTTCAACTACAATAACATTCTCAGTAACGATTACTGAAATATTTGTTTCTTGCTGTGACTGTGATATGTTGTTTATCTACCTTAGTTGAATGCACTGACTGTAAGTTGCTCTGGATAAGAGCGTCTGCTGAATGACCAAAATGTAGAAACCCAAAAAGTGTTAAACAAATCAAAATGTATTTCATATTTGAGGTTCTTCAAAGTAGCCACCCTTTGCCTTTGACAGCTATGCACACTCTTGGCATTCTCTCAACCAGCTTCATGAGGTAGTCACCTGGAATGCATTTCAATTAACAGGTGTGCCTTGTTAAAAGTACATTTGTGGAATTTCTTTCCTTAATGCGTTTGAGGCAATCAGTTGTGTTGTAACAAGGTATGGGTGGTATACAGACGATTTGATAAAAGGCCGAGTCCATATTATGGCAAGAACAGCTCAAGTAAGCAAATAGAAACGACAGTCCATCATTACTTTAAGACATGAAGGTCAGTCAATGCGGAAAATTTCAAGAACTTTGAAAGTTTCTTAAAGTGCAGTCGCTCAAATCAAATGTTATTTGTCACATACACATGGATAGCAGATGTTAATTCAAGTGTGGCGGAATGATTGTGTTTCTAGTTCCAACAGTGCAGTAATATCTAACAAGTAATCTAACAATTCCCCAACAACTACCTAATGTACACAAATCTAAAGGGGTGAATGAGAATATGTACATGTAAGTATATGGATGGCCGAGCGGCATAGGCAAGGTGCCATAGAGGGTATAAAATACAGTATTTACATGTGATATGCGTAATATAAGATATGTAAACATTATTAAAGTGGCATTATTTAGAGTGCATTGTATAAAGTGACTAGTGATCCATTTATTAAAGTGGCCAGTGATTGGGTCTCAATCTAGGCAGCAGCCTCTCAGAGTTAGTGATTGCTGTTTAGCAGTCTGATGACCTTGAGATACAAGCTGTTTTTCAGTCTCTCGGTCCCAGCTTTGATGCAGACACATCTCAACATCGACTGTTCAGAGGAGACTGCATGAATCAGGCCTTCATGGTCGAATTGCTGCAAAGAAACCACTACTAAAGGACACCATGAAGAAGAGACTTGCTTGGGCCAAGAAACACGAGCAATGGACATTAGACCGGTGAAACCAAAATGTTTGAGTCAGTCAAATCACATGAATACATATTAGATACGGCAAAATGTATCGAAATGCAAGAAAAGTATCTTTAAAACTGCAGAATTGTTCTCTGCACCCCATGACAAAATGTGTAGAACTGCAGGGAATCCGTTTTTAAACCTGCAAAATGTTCTCTGATAACAAGATGGGTGTGACCAGGGGGGGCCTGAGGGGAAAACTGTGGGAAAGCCTGCTCTACTGTGCTGTTCAAACTTGTGAAACATAGATGTCTATATTTGGTTCAGATTTGAACATAACCGGATCAAATCTGAAACAATCAAAGACATCTATGTTGGGGCCAAATCCAGGCCGATCAGGACAGACATCGGCATGGCCGATTAATTAGGGCCGATTTTCAAGTTTTCCTAACAATCAGTAAACGGCATTTTTGGACGCCGATTACATTGCACTCCACAAGGAGACTGCATGGCAGGCTGACCACCTGTTACGCGAGTGCAGCAAGGAGCCAAGGTAAGTTGCTAGCTAGCATTAAACGTATCTTATAAAAAACAATCTTAACATAATCCATCATGGTTGATGATATTACTAGTTTAACGAGCTTGTCCTGCGTTATAATCAATGCGGTGCCTGTTAATTTATCATCGAATCACAGCCTACTTCGCCAAACGGGGGATTTAACAAGCGCATTCGCGAAATAAAGTACTGTCGTTGCACCAATGTACCTAACCATAAACATCAATGCCTTTCTTAAAATCAATACACAAGTATATTTTTTTAAACCTACATATTTAGTTAAAAGAAATTCATGTTAGCAGGCAATATTAACTAGAGAAATTGTGTCACTTCTCTTGCGTTCTGTGCAAGCAGAGTCGGGGTATATGCAGCAGTTTGGGCCGCCTGGCTCGTTGCGAACTGAGTGAAGACCATTTCTTCCTAACAAAGACCGTAATTCTTTTGCCAGAATTTTCCATAATTATGACATAACATTGAAGGTTGTGCAATGTAACAGTAATATCTAGACTTAGGGATGCCACCTGTTCGATAAAATATGGAACAGTTCCGTATTTCACTGAAAGAATAAACGTTTTGTTTTCGAAATGACCGTTTTTACCGGATTTAACCATATTAATGACCTAAAGCTCGTATTTCTGTGTGTTTATTATTAAGTCCATGATATTTGATAGAGCAGTCTGACTGAGCGGTGGTAAGCAGCAACAGGCTCGTAAGCATTCATTCAAACAGCACTTTCCTCCGTTTGCCAGCAGCTCTTCGCAATGCTTGAAGCACAGCGCTGTTTATGGCTTCAAGCCTATTAACTCCTGAGATTAGGCTGGCAATACTATAGTGCCTATAAGAACATGCAATAGTCAAAGGTAAATTAAATACAAATGGTATAGAGAGAAATAGTCCTATAATAACTACAACCTAAAACTTCTTAACTGGGAATATTGAAGACTCATGATAAAAGGAACCACCAGCTTTCATATGTTCTCATGTTCTGAGCAAGGAACTTAAACGTTAGCTTTTTTTACATGGCACATATTGCACTTTTACTTTCTTCTCCAACACTGTTTTTGCATTATTTAAACCAAATTGAACATGTTTCAGTATTTATTTGAGACTAAATTGATTTTATTTATGTATTATATTACGTTAAAATAAGTGTTCATTCAGTATTGTTGTAATTGTTATTATTGCAAATATATATAAAAATCGGCCGACGTAATCGGTATCAGCTTTTTTGGTCCTCCAATAATCGGTATCGGCGTTGAAAAATCATAAATCGGTCGACCTCTAGACCAGACCAAATCTGAACTAAACAATTGATTCATATTTTGACAGAAAATCGACGTCCTGTACGTTGAAATCAAGGCCAGTCCGGACTGCACCAAAAAAAGACTGCCGGTCCAGACATGTTACAATCATGTTACAATTGAGACAACGTTGTGACTAGCTGCATTAGGGCTGACCTCAATTAGTTGACTGGTTGATTGTTTGGTCGACCAAGTTTTATGTATTTTTTTTTAGCAGTTGCAAACAGACTAGACACCCTAATGTACTTGTCCTCTTGCTCAGTTGTGCACCGGGGCCTCCCACTCTTTCTATTCTGGTTAGAGCCAGTTTGCGTTGTTATGTGAAGGGAGTAGTACACAGCGTTTTACAAGATCTTCAGTTTCTTGGCAATTTCTCGCATGGCAAATACCTTTTATTTCTCAGAACAAGAATAGACTGACGAGTTTCAGAAGAAAGGTCTTTGTTTCTGGCCATTTTGAGCCTGTAATCAAACCCACAAATGCTGATGCTCCAGATACTCAACTACTCTAAAGAGGGACAGTTTTATTGCTTCTTTAATTAGAACACAGTTTTCAGCTGTGCTAACATAATTGCAAAAGGGTTTTCTAAAGATCAATTAGCCTTTTAAAATGATAAACTTGGATTAGCTAACACAACGTGCCATTAGAACACAGGAGTGATGGTTGCTGATAATGGGCTTCTGTATGCCTATGTAGAAATTCCATTAAATCTGGCACAATAGTCATTTACAACATTAACAATGTCTACACTGTATTTCTGATCAATTTGATATTTTAATGGACAAAAAATGTAATTTTCTTGAAATAAACAAGGACATTTCGAAGTGACCCCAAATTTTTTGAATGGTAGTGTAGAACATTTACCGTTAATTCCTAGCATTTCTAATCTATAATGTGTGTTTGGTTATGGTCATTTCTGTTAATTCATTCAATCTATTATTATTCTAGTTTTACCGTTCTCATTGTCAAAGTGGACACGTTTGCAGAGCGCACAACCTATGCTACTATTGTGAGAAACAAATTTGTTTTTTATGAGTTTTGTCAATTTAGACGTTGTCTTTTGTTTGGAGTGCTACTGTCAATATTGAGTAAGGATGGTCACGAGTCATGAAGGCAGTCAAATTCCACTTGACCGTTTAGTCACGGTAATTAGGCTACTCCAACCTCTGATGCTGCTGATGGTCATTCGTAGTCTAACAAACTTGCTAACTGTTTCAAAACAGGTGCATAATAATGGCCCACTCTAAATGAAAACAAATTGCACACATTATTTAGTATGTGTAAAGACAAGATTAAATCAAGAATACTCTGTGACAATTTTAGCTGCTTATCACTTGTGAATTATAAATTATCACTTGTGAATGATACCCAGCTTAAGGCAAGAAACAATGCCTTTTATTTATTTGTATCGTAGTTGCAAACCTCATGTAGCCTAGGCCATAGCACTATATGTTTTGATAAGGTTTGTATCACAACTAAAGGGGCCAAATAATTTTAAATCAAGCACATTAATCTGCTTCACAAGGGGTGTAGAGTTTCATGTTTGGGAAAGATAATTTCCACCATTAAAAAAAAAAAAACTACCCTAACCCGTACAACACTAGGCAAATTGTGCGCCGCCCTATGGGACTCCCGGTCACAGCCGGTTGTGATACAGCCCGGGATTGAACCTGGGTCTGTAGTGACGCTTCTGATGCAGTGCCTTAGACCGCTGCGACACTCGGGAGCCAATGCCACAGAGTTCTAGGCAAATCTTGTCTGCTAATTGAACTAGTGTAGCCCACAGCCAAATGGCATAGCCAGATCAGGACCTAACATAAGGACGAGTATGCTATTATTTTCTTCTGAAAGACTGCATTTTCTTCATATCATCTTTCTTTAGACCTGTCTAAAATAAATAATGGATTTATTGGAGGCTATATTACATGGATTTATTATTTAAAAAAATTAAATGTAGATGTTCCAAAGGTCTGCATCAGTGGCTTGTAGGCTATGTGTGGAAGTCAGGAGATGCTAAATGTGTTTGTTAATTAACGGTCAATTACCGTGAGACCGACAGTTATTTGTTTACAATCACCGGTTATTTGCTTGACAATTCCATGACCGCCACAGCCCTAGTAAGGAGGACGCGCACCTGATTACACATAGAAGTAGGCCTAAGGCTACCTGGCCTGCTCGCAAATGTAGGCATATAAATGTGCCCATTTGGGGATCTGATAGTATTTGTGAATGGCTTAACACACCACCACTACTGAACTGTGGAGATTCTCAAAGTAATGTTTTCTTCACCTCAAACAGAAAGAAAAGAGAGTCTGTTTTTACATCCATTGAGATTTTGAGAATGATAATAGTTCCCCAATGTATTTGAAAAATCTTTCCAGCTCTCCCTTTTGATAACCACGCAGCGTGAAGGGAAAAATATCATGCTTTGATCGAGTGGAAACGTCATAAAATAGGCCTACCTGGTGAGCTCTTATCCCTCGCCCAAATAGTCTACAGATGTCTGTCCCGAGCTTACTGGCATGGCGAACTCTAAGGGCCCAGAATATTTTAGTTTCCTAGTGTGAGAACTTCTAGCTGAACCCAAGTTGATGCAATGTTTCAAGTTCGTTGCAGACAGGCAATGCATAGCCAATGTGATTTATAGGATATTTATTTTTGTCAGGATGTTTTCTACCTACAGGCTGCCATGTTTTATTGTTGGCTTTATGTAGGCTAATTTTACAAAGTTGGCAATGGCAATAAAGTTACTTTTTAGGTTTGTATCATTTTCGATTAGATTTTGATAGAATTTTGATTAACCACGTCAATGATTGAGATACGAAGACATTATTATAAATGAAATAAAACCGTTCAACTAAAATGTGCATATGAAAACCATAACAGATCAGTAAAAATTGTAAGAAATTGGCATTCCACTTGTGTAGCATATTACCGGAAACTTCAGGAAAGTAGAAAGCCAGCAGGAGCGGGAGGAGGATGGTCGGGTCACGTTAATACGTTTTTTCCCCCTTTTAGTTATCTTGATTTCTGGCTCCCTCTTGAGTCGTTTGTGTCTTATTTAATCAAACAGTTTGCTTGAAGCGTCAGACAAGCATCTAGATTATTTTACTAAAACACATAGGGTGTGTCTATAAATGGAAAATACACGTTTTAACATTTCTACCAATCGATTGGTAGAAAGAACAGAGGACTTTCGGTCGACAAAGTTGTTTTTATTTTTGTCGGGGACAGCCCTAAGCTGCATCCAGGGATATTTTATTAGACATCGGCTTGCTTTTGCAGTGTTCTGAGTCTCAGCATTATGTTTTTGTGCTCTTTTACAGATGGCAGAGTATCTTCCAGCTGAGAATATGGAACAAAATGGCCAGGTTTTGGAATAAATTCTTCCTCGCCATGATCATAATCCTTATAGTCCTCTTCCTCGGTAAGCTGATGCCAGAAAGTGTCATGGTTTAATTTACTCACAGATCATAATGACTCACGATAATGACAATCTCATACAATACTTTTGCAATCTCCATGTCTTTCCATGTTTAACCATGTCGTACCACACCTGCACACCCTCCTGTCCTTCTATAGATGCTGTGCGTGAGGTGAGGAAGTATTCGGGGGCGGGAAACAGCAAGGATGCTAATCTGCATCCCAACATGTTTGACAACCTCCACATGAAGCTGTTCAGAGCCCAGAGGAACCTCTACATCTCCGGCTTTTCCCTCTTTCTCTGGCTGTAAGTCCTGGATCTGTCTGTCCATCACTCAACCATTGACATACTGAATCCTCACTGTGTCGTCTTCACATTGGGATGGATACTGGTGAAAACCAGCCAGTGCATGGATTGTCATAATCTTAGAGATTTCTTTATTCATTACAATGACCATAACACCCTGGTCGTATTCAGGAGGGCACATCGTAGAAAAGTGTTTAGCAACGGAAAACAAAAAATGTGTTCAGATGGACAAGTTCAGGTGGCAGCTCTCTGTTAAATATTTTTATCAGTATTGAACACAATCTATGTGTGTTGTTTCTCTACAGAGTGCTGAGGCGGGTGATCACGCTGATCAACCAGCTGGCGACGGCGTCTAGCACCACGGCCTCTCTGCAGACCAAGGCAGAGAGTGACAACCAAACTGCCAAGAAATACATGGAGGACAACGAGCTACTGAAACAGGTAAAGTCATACCCAGTATCACTGCCCTTTCTCCACTTGAGCCCGTATTTAAAAGGGTCTCAAAAAGAAGAGGAGCGCTGATCTAGGATAAGGCCCCCCTTGTCCATGAAAACGTATTCATTTTGATGTAAAAGGCGAAACTGATGCTGTATCAGAACTCCTACTCAGAGATATGGGCCTTCATCCACACTAAAAGTAACTAAAATAATTGTTGTATTGCATATGGTTGAGAGGTGTGGTTAATGTTTACCTGTGTTTGTTTCAGACTCTGATGGATGGGAAGGGGAACAAGGCCACAGCAGAGGGAAACGAGCTGCTGAGAAAAGAGATGGAGAAACTGAGAGGAGAACTGAAGGGCACAGAGGAAGGTGAGGAAGAAACACACACAATACTTTTGTGACAGACTGAATAATAGAACCAAAAATCCAATAATACTGAAATCAATTGAAAATGTACAACTACAATACAATAACCAACTAACCAAATGAAATCAGACCATGATGACAATAAAACAAACATGGGCTTCAGTTACTGTTCAAGAATGTGCACTTTGACCCATAGCATGTCACCTTTTAGAGAGATTGGATGATATGCATGGGAATTGGATGATAATGGGACTGCTTTGGGGTTAATGTTTTACCTAGCCTTGAAAAAGTCCCAATCCGAGATGGAAGCTATGAAGAAACAATCCGATGGACTGACCAAAGAATACGACCGACTGCTGAAAGAACACCAGGTAACGCCAGACCAGCTCATACATACAGTATCTACAATTAGCCTACTGTGCCTTCAGAAAGTATTCACACCCCTTGACTTTTTCCAAATGTTGTTGTGTTACATTTCGCCAATGGCCTACACACAATACCCCATAATGTCAAAGTGGAAACATGTTTTTTGAAATTTGTACAAATTAATCATCAAATCAAAATCAAATCAAGTTTATTTTATATAGCCCTTCGTACATCAGCTAATATCTCGAAGTGCTGTACAGAAACCCCCCAGCCTAAAACCCCAAACAGCAAGCAATGCAGGTATAGAAGCACGGTGGCTAGGAAAAACTCCCTAGAAAGGCCAAAACCTAGGAAGAAACCTAGAGAGGAACCAGGCTATGAGGGGTGGCCAGTCCTCTTCTGGCTGTGCCGGGTAGAGATTATAACAGAACATGGCCAAGATGTTTAAAATGTTCATAAGTGACAAGCATGGTCAAATAATAATCAGGAATAAATGTCAGTTGGCTTTTCATAGCCGATCATTAAGAGTTGAAAACAGCAGGTCTGGGACAGGTAGGGGTTCCATAACCGCAGGCAGAACAGTTGAAACTGGAATAGCAGCAAGGCCAGGTGGACTGGGGACAGCAAGGAGTCATCATGCCCGGTAGTCCTGACGTATGGTCCTAGGGCTCAGGTCCTCCGAGAGAGAGAAAGAAAGAAAGAGAGAAGGAGAGAATTAGAGAGAGCCAAGATTTTCAAAATGTTCATAAATGACAAGCATGGTCAAATAATAATCAGGAATAAATGTCAGTTGGCTTTTCATAGCCGATCATTAAGAGTTGAAAGCAGCAGGTCTGGGACAGGTAGGGGTTCCATAACCGCAGGCAGAACAGTTGAAACTGGAACAGCAGCAAGGCCAGGTGGACTGGGGACAGCAAGGAGTCATCATGCCCGGTAGTCCTGACGTATGGTCCTAGGGCTCAGGTTCTCCGAGAGAGAGAAAGAAAGAGAGAAGGAGAGAATTAGAGAGAGCATACTTAAATTCACACAGGACACTGGATAAGACAGGAGAAGTACTCCAGATATAACCAACTGACCCTAGCCCCCCGACACATAAACTACTGCAGCATAAATACTGGAGGCTGAGACAGGAGGGGTCAGGAGACACTGTGGCCCCATCCGATGATACCCCCGGACAGGGCCAAACAGGAAGGATATAACCCCACCCACTTTGCCAAAGCACAGCCCCCGCACCACTAGAGGGATATCTTCAACCACCAACTTACAATCCTGAGACAAGGCCGAGTATAGCCCACAAAGATCTCCACCACAGCACAAACCAAGGGGGGGGGCGCCAACCCAGACAGGAAGATCACGTCAGTAACTCAACCCACTCAAGTGACGCACCCCTCCTAGGGACGGCATGAAAGAGCACCAGTAAGCCAGTGACTCAGCCCCTGTAATAGGGTTAGAGGCAGAGAATCCCAGTGGAGAGAGGGGAACCGGCCAGGCAGACAGAGCAAGGGCGGTTCGTTGCTCCAGAGCCTTTCCGTTCACCTTCAGTTAATAAACTGTTAATAAAGTTAATAAAACATAAAAATCTGAAATGTCTTGAGTCAATAAGTATTCAACCCCTTTGTTATGGCAGGCCTAAATAAGTTCAGGGGTGAACATTTTCTTAACAAATTGCATAATAAGTTGCATGGACTCTGTGCAATAATAGTGTTTAACATGATTTTTGAAGAACTACCTCATCTCTGTACCGCACACATACAATTATTTGTAAGGTCCCTTAGTCGAGCAGTGAATTTCTAACACAGATTCAACCACAAAGACCAGGAAGGTTTTCCAATGCCTTGCAAAGAAGGATACCTATTGGTAGATGGGTAAACATAAAATAAAATATCAGACATTGAATATCCCTTTGAGCATGGTGAAGTTATTAATTACACTTTGGATGGTGTATCGATACACCCTGTCACTACAAAGATACAGGCGTCCTTCCTAGCTCAGTTGCCAGAGAGGAAGGAAACTGCTCTGGGACCGCCATGAGGCCAATAGTGACTTTAAAACAGTTTGAGTTTAATGGCTGTGACAGGATAATCGAGGATGGATCATGAACATTCTAGTTATTCCACAATATTAACCTAATTGACATCGTGAAAAGTTGGAAGCATGAACAGAATTAAAAAAATATCCCAAAACATGCATCCTGTTTGCAATAAGGCACTAAAGTAATACTGCAAAAAATGTGGCAAAGTGTTATGTTTTGGGAAAATCCAATGCAACACACACAGTATCGCTCTCCATATTTTCAAGCCACCGAGCATTGTGGTGGCTGCATCATGTTATAGGTATGCTAGTAATTTTCAAAGACTGGGGAGTTTTTCATCATAAAAAATAAACGGATAGAGCTAAGCACTGGCTAAATCTTACAGGAAAACCTAGTTCAGTCTGCTTTCCACCAGATACTGGGAGAATTCACCTTTCAGCAGGACAATAACCTAAAACAAAAGGCCACATCTTCACTGGAGTTGTTTACCAAGAAGATAGTGAATGTTCCTAAGTGGACGAGTTACAGTTTTGACTTAAATCTACTTGAAAATCTATGGCAAGACATGAAAATTGTCTAGCAATGATCAGCAACAAATTTGACAGAGCTTTAAGAGTTTTGAAAAGCATAATGGGCAAATACTTCTCAATCCAGGTGTGGAAAGCTCTTAGATTTACCCTTAGACTCACAGCTTTAATCGCTACCAAAGGCTCTTACAGAGTATTGACTCAGGGGTGTGAGTACTCATGAAAATTAGATATTTCTGTATTTCATTTTCAACAAATTGTGCAAAAGAATTCTAAAAACATGTTTTCACTTTGTCGCAATCGTGTATAGATGGGTGAGACTTTTTTTTATTTAATCCATTTTGAATTCAGGCTGTAACACAACAGTGTGGAATAAGTCAAGAGGGATGAATAGTTTCTGAAGGCACTGTACATGTTTGATTTGATATTACTGCTTACCCTGCCTTCTTCAAAGCTGTATATTACGACCCTGCTCAAATGTAGACAGAATACTTCAGCTCCGACTTTAGTACTACTACTGTATATTTACCTCTACCACTTCACAGATATACTGTATATATTATTTTTTCCAGAATCTTCAAGAGATTGGCGACAAAAAGGATGATTGATCGGTGTTATGACTACAGCGGTCAGAACATTTACAGATTGTACCAAGAAACCAGAAAAAACACTGTCACGCACGCTAACATTTTCCTTTGACATACTGAAGCACTGTGCATGATGTCACCAAAATACTCGTCCAAAGCACCACTGAGCCGCCAAACATTAGATAAAAAACACCTGAGCACGTTTGTAATAGAATAGCTACTACACCAACATAGAAATAGTGTTTATAGTATTTGCTGACTTTTGGAGAATGTCACTGTTGTGAATGAATGCCTGCATGCATGGCTGTACAAGCTTCAGATTACAGTGGTCTTCTACTGTGAATGTATTTTTGATGTAATGGGCTTGCTATGCTGTTTTTTCCCTGTATATGACAAGAGTACCACCGTTGCATTCATATCCATTTTGTTTCACCTTAGCAGCTAGGCATATTACAGATTGAGTTGTATGTGTTTTGTAAAACAAAATTAGCATTGAGTTCATAGTGGTAGATAATCTATATTGAGTTATTTTTGTTATTGAATATTTGATATCAATGGTGATGTTCTGTTTTCATTCCTCTTAGATGTCAAGGGTGATGATTTTCTGTTTTGTAATAAGGATACTGAAACGGAAAAGTCTGAGCAAATTCCTCTTTCCTCTTCTCACTCAGACTCCCTGTATTGACTGTCCCAGCCCAGGGGTTGGGTTGGTAGACCGGGTCAGCACTTGGAGTGGGTAATTGACCAACAAATCTTCCTCCAGACCCCATCCCCTAAGTACTTATCTCCTATAGGGCCCCAGTACTGTACATCCCCCAGTACTGTACTGATTGAATAAGTGCCTTTCAGACCACTGTAGAGATATTTTCTCATTGCGAGTACAAAAATCTGCTTTGAGTAAGAAAGGGTTGCAATATTCCAGTATTGCTCACTATTAGTTGTTTTTGTTGCGAAATACGTTTTTTTAGTTTGGAAAAATTGTCTCGACATACCAACATGTTATCCCATATTAAAAATGTTTTACTGTTGTATTACATTTACAAGTTATTCTGTTTAATCTAAGAAATACAACTATTTTTTAAGCGAGTGAGAAATGCCATCCATTTAATTTTCTTCACAAAACAACGTAATTCATATAAGTTTTTTCCTTGGTATCGCTTGCAAAATCAACAAACTCAGCAAAAAAAATATTTGTAGGAACATAGGATTCAACAACTGAGACACAAACTGAACAAGTTCCACAGACATGTGACTAACAGAAATGGAATAGTGTGTCCCTGAACAAAGGGGGGGTCAAAATCAAAAGTAACAGTCAGTATCTGGTGTGGCCACCAGCTGCATTAAGTACTGCAGTGCATCTCCTCCTCATGGACTGCACCAGATTTGTCAGTTCTTGTTGTGAGATGTTACCCTACTCTTCCACCAAGACGCCTGCAAGTTCCTGGACATTTTAGGAGGGAATGGCCCTAGCCCTCACCCTCCGATCCAACAGGTCCCAGACGTGCTCAATGGGATTGAGATCCGTGCTCTTCGCTGGCCATGGCAGAACACTGACATTCCTGTCTTGCAGGAAATCACGGACAGAACAAGCAGTATGGTTGGTGGCATTGTCATGCTGGAGGGTCAAGTCAGGATGAGCCTGCAGGAAGGGTACCACATGAGGGAGGAGGATGTCTTCCCTGTAACGCACAGCGTTGAAATTGCCTGCAATGACAACAAGCTCAGTCCGATGAGGCTGTGACACACCGCCCCAGACCATGACGGACCCTCCACCTCCAAATCGATCCCGCTCCAGAGTACAGGCCTCGGTGTAACACTCATTCCTTCGACGATAAACGCGAATCCGACGATCACCCCTGGTGAGACAAAACCGCGACTCGTCAGTGAAGAGCACTATTTGCCAGTCCTGTCTGGTCCAGCGACGATGGGTTTGTGCCCATAGGCGACATTGTTGCCGGTGATGTCTGGTGAGGACCTGCCTTACAACGGGCCTACAAGCCCTCAGTCCAGCCTCTCTCAGCCTATTGCGGACAGTCTGAGTACTGATGGAGGAATTGTGCGTTCCTGGTGTAACTCAGGCAGTTGTTGCCATCCTGTACCTGTCCCGCAGGTGTGATGTTCGGATGTACCGATCCTGTGCAGGTGTAGTTACACGTGGTCTGCCACTGCAGGGACGATCAGCTCAAGCAGATAAGCAGGGACCCTGGGCATCTTTCTTTTGGTGTTTTTCAGAGTGAGTAGAAAGGCCTCTTTAGTGTCCGAAGTTTTCATAACTGTGACCTTAATTGCCAACTCTCTGTAAGCTGTTAGTGTCTTAATGACCGTTCAACAGGTGCATGTTCATGAGTTGTTTATGGTTCATTGAACAAACATGGGAAACGGTGTTTAAACCCTTTACAATGAAGATCTGTAAAGGTATTTGGGATTTTACGAATTATCTTTGAAAGACAGGGTCCTGAAAAAGAGATGTTTATTTTTTTGCTGAGTTTATATATTTGGCCCACCAACCTTTTTGATTGAAATTGGATTTATTACCCGTATGCAATACTGCCACCTAGTGGATTTGATCAGAACTGAAATAAGAAAGCTCCTGCTGCACACCAAAGGCAGAGAACAGCTATGATAAGCTGGCACAGTGGCATCTCCTGTGGCACAACAGTCACACAGACATGAACAGTAGCCCCGTTTTATACCTGCTGCTAACGTGTCCTTTGCCCTGATCTTATCCACATTCTGATTGTGCCCTTAGTTTTAGACAGGTTTAGACGATTAAAAGGCGCACTGTGATCAGATCTTACACAGCAAATTCTCCAGTGTTAAATCAACACAGTGTTAACTGTAACACTAGACAAATCGAATTGTATTTGTCACATGCACCGAATACAACAGGTGTAGACCTTACTGTGAAATGCTTACTTACAAGCCCTTAACCAACAATGCAGTTCAAGAAATGGTTAAGAAAATATTGACTAAATAAATTAAAGTAAAAAATCTAAATTAACACAAAATAACGAGGCTATATACTGGGGGTACCAGTACCGAGTCAATGTACAGGGGTGCAGGTTAGTCAAGATAATTTGTACATGTAGGTAGGGGTAAAGGTGACAATGCATAGATAATAACAGCGAGTAGCAGCAGTTTAAATACAAAGGAGGGGGAGTGGCCATTTGTAGTCCATGTGGCCATTTGATTAATTGTTCGGCACTCAGCACTCCTATGGCTTGGGGGTAGAAGTTGTTAAGGAGCCTTTTGGACCTAGACTTGCTGCTTGCTACTTGACTTGGTGCTCCGATACAGCTGGTCATGCGGTCACAGAGAGAACAGTCTATGACTTGGGTGACTGGAGTCTTTTACATTTTTTGGGCATTCCTGACACCGCCTAGTATATAGGTCCTGGATGGCAGGAAGCTTGGCCCCAGTAATGTACTGAGCCGTACGCACTACCCTCTGTAGCGCCTTACTGTCGGATGCCGAGCAATTTCCATACCAGGCGGTGATGCAACCGGATTGTGCTTTTTTCGCAAATGCGCTTTTGTTAAATCATCCCCCGTTTGGCGAAGTTGGCTGTCTTTGTTAGGAGGAAATGGTCTTCACACAGTTCGCAACGAGCCCAAACTGCTGCATATACCCTGACTCCGTTGCACAGAACGCAGGAGAAGTGACACAATTTCCCTAGTTAAAAGAAATTAATGTTCGCAGGCAATACTAACTAAATATGCAGTTTTAAAAATATATACTTGTGTGTTGATTTTAAGAAAGGCGTTGATGTTTATGGTTAGGTACACATTGGTGCAACGACAGTGCTTTTTTTTCGCGAATGCGCTTGTTAAATAACTGTTTGGCGAAGTAGGCTATGATTCAATGATAAATTAACAGGCACCGCATCGATTATATGCAACGCAGGACAAGCTAGATAAACTAGTAATATCATCAACCATGTGTAGTTAACTAGTGATTATGTTAAGATTTATAGTTTTTTATAAGATACGTTTAATGCTAGCTAGCACCTTACCTTGGCTCCTTGCTGCACTCGCATAACAGGTAGTCAGCCTGCCACGCAGTCTCCTCGTGGAGTGCAATGTAATCGGCTATGATCGGTGTCCAAAAATGACGATTACCGATTGTTATGAAACTTGAAATCGGCCCTAATTAAATCGGCCATTCCGATTAATCGGTCGACCTCTACTCTGTATGGGAATAGGGTGTCATATGAGACAGACCCTTAGTAACTAGACGTGTAGTTATTTCCTTGGGAAAGATGCTCTTGAAATGGCTTCATATTAAATTCCTTTATATAGGCCAAAGTGATCAACAATGACCAGCTGTGCAGTTCTGTGAAAATAAACTACAACATGGGGGGTTTCCTGGGAGCCACTGTCATTGTTGATTTTCACAGAACTTCATAGCCATTTTTATCATAAACACTTCATCAGCATTTAGTCTGTAACCTCTCATTCCCTCCAGGGAAAACATTCTGTTTGTGTTATCTTAACAGATATGAATTGTAAATACTTAAGGGTAGCTAGAGGTTCCATGCGCAGAAATAATTTGAGAAAATATAGAATATCTCTATACAGGATCTTTATTGTTAAATGGCTCACTTAAGGCACTTCCTCTCCCACCTCACATGCCCTGTCCTGTAGGTGTGATGGCAGCCCAGGGGCTGTTGTCCAACCCAGCCATATTCGCTGGCTGCAATGAGATCCCTTGTGTGTGTGTGTGTGTGTGGGACTGGGTGGACCTCGCCACAAACCAGGGGACCCTCTTCACCTGCTTCCACCAGCACCCCATATACATGCTGGAGAGGGTCAGCTCTCAACCCGAGAGGAAGGTGTTCAACTCCCTGCAAAGCAGCGCCGCAGTCATAGACTACCTCCACAACACATATGGATCCCCAGACAGAAGGCCTATCATAAACACAGGCTAGGTATATTTTAATATGCATGTTATTGATTATTGTCAATGGAATAAAAGTGTTTGTTTATTATTTCTCATTCTGATAGTTGTGGTGTGCATATGTCTCCCTCTACCAGTGGTATAAAGTACCTAAGTAGTACTTTAAAGTATTATTTTGGGGTATCTGTACTTCACTATTTATATTTGACTACTTTTACTTCACTACATTCCTAAAGAAAATGGCAGACTCAATAAACACATATGCTTTGATTAGAATATAATTTTTTTTGGACTGCCCATGGCTATCTGAAAATTAAATAAAAATTTAAAAAATGGTGCCATTTGGTTTTCTTACTGTAAAGAATTTGAAATTATTTATACTTCAATATTTTTAAAACCAAATACTTTTACTCAAGTAGTATTTTACTGGGCGAGTCATTTTTACTTCGGTCATTTTCTATTGTATCTTTACTTTTACTCATGTCACGAACCGGCTCGAAGTTCGTAACAAAAAGGGAGACATGGAGATAAGGAATAACAAAATATATTTATTAACTAAAGTAAACTAAATACAATTTACAATGGTGTGTGTAATCAGTAGCGTAAGTGAGTGGTTGCATGCATAAATGTGATAATGAGGGGTGTAGCAAAGGTGCCAACGCAAACAAAACAGCCACAACCAAAATCTATCAGTGTGTCTGCATGGAAGCGGACAGGTAAACGTTTCTGTAGGACTTCATTCCAATGAGACGCAAAAAAAGGAGCGTGAAACAACTCTCAACTTTGCTTTTCTCTTTTCATCCTCCAGTTTCGACCGTTTCTGGGTTCTGGTGCCGCTGAGTAAGTTACATACTTTGCATAATTATTAAGACATTGAACTTGGTTCCTCATATGTGTAGCAACTAACTATTTCACAAAAGTATTTGCTAACCTTGTAGTACCATTGAGATAGCTATGGCTTCTCTCCTAACAGATGGCCAGCTGCCTAGCTGATTTCAATGCATTATGCAAAGTCTTTCGAAATATATAGCTAGCTAGCTTCAGAATGGAGAAGGCATAGCTACTTTTCTATGATATAAGGACGTATGTTATATACTGAATGAAACAGCAGCTGTAATTTCAGAAGATGTCCATAATATATCTGGAGTAATAGTGCAATTATAGATAGTGTTTCACAGTATTACTTAACCGCCAGTGTTGTGATTGGCAGTGATATTCGACTATTGATTTCTCCTGCTGGAGCAGAATCTGTTCTAACTTTCTTTCTGTGTTAACTTGTGGAAATTGCTCTGTAATTTCCTGGTTTCTAAAATTGTACACTGTTTGCTCAATTTCAGTTTATGTGAACAAGCACTGAATAGTGTAGGGAATCATTGTACCATCTAAATCGCTGTGAATATATAGTTTCAATAATATCGTTTTACAGCTGATTGAAGCTGGTGTACCAAAACCGAAAGTAGAAGGCCCAAGTCTCTGTCATGTTATGAGAAATGGGATGCTGGGGAAGGAGGATGTCTGTTTTGAATGCAGCCTAATGCTAGGTGAATTACAAGATACTTCAGTGATTTAGATGGTCCCTACACTATTCAGGGCATGTTTTCTCCCATAAACTGAAATTGAGCGAACAGTGTAGAACTTCAGCAACCCATGATTTGACAGAGCGATTTCCACTTGATAATACAGCCACAAAGTCAGAACAGTTTTCCCATTTTACAATAGTTGCAGCTCCAGCGGGAGAAATCAATAGGCTAATATCACAGTCGGGAATGTAATACTGTGAAACGCTATCAGTCAATTATTACTGCAATATATTGACATTAGAAATTACAATGCAAAAATTCGAAAATAAATAAATAACATTTGTGTAGCACCTTTTAACCAAGCATGTGAACTTTGTAGGTAGCAAACTAGGATACGAGGCGTATCACTGAAACAGGGACTGCATTGTTGTTCCGAATACATTTGCATTCATGGTTTCACAGTTAGCTGAAATACACTGCTCAAAAAAATAAAGGGAACACTAAAATAACACATCCTAGATCTGAATGAATGAAATATTCTTATTAAATACTTTTTTCTTTACATAGTTGAATGTGCTGACAACAAAATCACACAAAAAATTATCAATTGAAATCAAATTTATCAACCCTTGGAGGTCTGGATTTGGACTCACACTCAAAATTAAAGTGGAAAACCACACTACAGGCTAATCCAACTTTGATGTAATGTCCTTAAAACAAGTCAAAATGAGGCTCAGTAGTGTGTGTGGCCTCCACGTGCCTGCATGACCTCTCTACAACGCCTGGGCATGCTCCTGATGAGGTGGCGGATGGTCTCCTGAGGGATCTCCTCCCAGACCTGGACTAAAGCATCCGCCAACTCCTGGACAGTCTTTGGTGCAACGTGGCGTTGGTGGATGGAGCGAGACATGATGTCCCAGATGTGCTCAATTGGATTCAGATCTGGTGAACGGGCGGGCCAGTCCATAGCATCAATGCCTTCCTCTTGCAGGAACTGCTGACACACTCCAGCCACATGAGGTCTAGCATTGTCTTGCATTAGGAGGAACCCAGGGCCAACCGCACCAGCATATGGTCTCACAAGGGGTCTGAGGATCTCATCTCGGTACCTAATGGCAGTCAGGCTACCTCTGGCGAGCACATGGAGGGCTGTGCGGCCCCCCAAAGAAATGCCACCCCACACCATGACTGACCCACCGCCAAACCGGTCATGCTGGAGGATGTTGCAGGCAGCAGAACGTTCTCCACGGCGTCTCCAGACTCTGTCACGTCTGTCACGTGCTCAGTGTGAACCTGCTTTCATCTGTGAAGAGCACAGGGCGCCAGTGGCGACTTTGCCAATCTTGGTGTTCTCTGGCAAATGCCAAATGTCCTGCACGGTGTTGGGCTGTAAGCACAACCCCCACCTGTGGACGTCGGGCCCTCATACCACCCTCATGGAGTCTGTTTCTGACCGTTTGAGCAGACACATGCACATTTGTGGCCTGCTGGAGGTCATTTTGCAGGGCTCTGGCAGTGCTCCTCCTGCTCCTCCTTGCACAAAGGTGGAGGTAGCGGTCCTGCTGCTGGGTTGTTGCCCTCCTACGGCCTCCTCCACGTCTCCTGATGTACTGGCCTGTCTCCTGGTAGCGCCTCCATGCTCTGGACACTACGCTGACAGACACAGCAAACCTTCTTGCCACAGCTCGCATTGATGTGCCATCCTGGATGAGCTGCACTACCTGAGCCACTTGTGTGGGTTGTAGACTCCGTCTCATGCTACCACTAGAGTGAAAGCACCGCCAGCATTCAAAAGTGACCAAAACATCAGCCAGGAAGCATAGGAACTGAGAAGTGGTCTGTGGTCACCACCTGCAGAACCACTCCTTTATTGGGGGTGTCTTGCTAATTGCCTATAATTTCCACCTTTTGTCTATTCCATTTGCACAACAGCATGTGAAATTTATTGTCAATCAGTGTTGCTTCCTAAGTGGACAGTTTGATTTCACAGAAGTGTGATTGACTTGGAGTTACATTGTGTTGTTTAAGTGTTCCCTTTATTTTTTTGAGCAGTGTACAATATATCCATAGGAAACTAGATAGCAAGCTAGCTACGTAGCCAGTTGAACTTTCCGGTTGTTGACATCAACAATTAAACCAGCCCTTTTCCATATTCTGGCAATATAACCTACTGCCATACTGTGAAAAGGATCTATGTTGCTTAAAATGTTTAATCTTTTTCAGACTGTATTGTTAGAGATGACGTTCCTATGGACTGCAGTTGCTTTCTTCCTCTATGTGAAAATAGGTTTAGTCCTCATCCTCTGTCTACCCTTCATCTCAATTACCAGGTAGGAATGAGCCCTATCCTGTCCTGATACATTCAGCAACTTCACATTAAACTAAATTCATTTTGAAATGATGTCTAACGTAAATATTTTCCATATGTTGAAGTGAGGTTAATTTCAGGTTCTGAATGAATGGTGAAAAAGTATTTTTCTGAAGTTGAAAAATACATATTTTTGAACGATGAAAATACGTATTTTCCAGGCGTTGAAATCAGGTTCACTTTCGGTTCTGAGTGAAAGTTGAAAAGACGTAATTTACAGATGTTGAAAATATGTATTTTTTGGTCATTGATTCTATGTCCAAATTTCAGCTGCGAAATTCTAAATGATAAAAAATATTTTTTCTTATTTTATTTAACCTTTATTTAACTAGGCAAGTCAGTTAAGAACACATTCTTATTTACAATGATGGCCTACCAGGGAACAGTTTGAACAGTATGGCACAGTTCAGTACAGTAGTTTAATTCAGTAGAGTACAATACACTGTGCTGTACTCAACAGTACTTTTCTTTACTGAACTGTACTCTGCTGTGCTCAATTGTGCTGTACTGTACAAACTTGTGAAACAGATGTCTATGATTTGTTCAGATTTGGACTGGACCAAATGTGAACCAATTAGAGAGATTTGATCTGGACTGGGCCAAATCTGAACCAATCATAAGAGGTCTATGTTTGGGCCAAATCAAGGCCGGTCCAGACATCTGTGGCTGTTGAAATCCAGGCTGGTCCAGCCCGGACTAAATCTGAACCAAACATATCTATGTTTGGGCCAAATCAACGCCAGATCAAATCTGAACCAAACAGACGTCTACATCCGGACCGGACCAAAAATCTACATCCGTGCATGTTGAAGTCAAGGCTGGTCCAGACTGCACCAAAGAAAGACATTGCCGTCGATCCATTGCTTTGTGCAATTATGTTTTTGTGCTGTTTTGCAGAATGCAAAGTATCTTCCAGCTGAGAATATGGAACAAAATGTCCAGGATTTGGACCAAATTCTTCCTCAACATCAAATTATCCTACATCATGATCACAATCCTTATAGTCCTCTTGATTGGTAAGCTGATGCCAAAAAGTATGTCTAATTTACTCACAGATTTTAATGGCTCACAATAGTGACAATCTCTCACGGAGAGTTTCCAATCTCAATCTCATACAATGCTTTTGAAATCTCCATGTTTTACTATGTTTAACCATGTCGTACCACACCTGCACGTCCTCCTGTAGACTCTTTGCGTGAGATGTGGAAGTATTCGCAGGTGAAGAACAACAAGGATGCTAATCTGCATCCCGACATGTTTAACCACCTCCACATGAAGCTGTTCAGAGCCCAGAGGAACCTCTACATCTCCGGCTTTTCCCTTTTCCTCTGGCTGTAAGTCTGTGAGCTCTGGATCTGTCTGTCCTCCCATTGACCTACTGAGTCTGGTGAAAACCAGCCAGTGCATGGATCGTCATAATCATAGAGATTCCTTTATTCATTGCAATGACCATAACAGTGGTCGTGTTCAGTAGGGGACACCGTAGCAAAATGTTTAGAAAAACGGAAAACAAAAAATGTGTTCAGATGGACAAGTTCAAGTTGCAGCACTCTGTTTTAGAAATGTTTTAAAATCTCATTATTGAACACCATCTCTGTGTGTGTTGTTTCCCAACAGAGTACTGTGGCGGGTGATCACTCTGATCAACCAGCTGGCGACGGCGTCTAGCACCACGGCCTCTCTGCAGACCAAGGCAGAGAGTGACAACCAAACTGCCAAGAAATGCATTGAGGACAACAAGGTACTGAAGCAGGTAAGGTCATACCCAGTATCACTGCCCTTTCTGCACTTCAGCCCGTATTTAAAAGGGTCTCAAAAAGAAGAGAAGCGCTGCTCTAAGATAAGGCTCCCCTTGTCCGTGGAAACGTATTCATTTTGATCTAAAAGGCGAAACGGAGATATGGGCATTCATCCACACAATAAGAAACTAAACAAATTTTGGTACTGCATTATGGTTGAGAGGTGTGGTAAGTGGTTAATGTTTACCTGTGTTTGTTTCAGACTCTGATGGATAGGAAGGGGAACAAGGCCACAGCAGAGGGAAACGAGCTGCTGAGAAAAGAGATGGAGAACTGAAGGGCACAGAGGAAGGTGAGGAAGATACACAGACAATACTTTTGTGACTGACTGAATAATAGAACAAAAAAATCCAATAATACTGAAATCAATTGAAAATGTACAACTAAAATACAATAACCAACCAACCAAATGAAATCAGACCATAATTACAGTAAAACAAACATGGGCTTCAATTACTGTTGGAGAATGTGCACTCTGACTCATAGCATGTCACCGTTGGGATAGACGGGATGATATGCATGACAATTGGATGTTAATAGGAATGCTTTGGGGTTAATGTTTTACCTAGCCTTGAAAAAGTCTCAATCCAAGATGGACGCTATGAAGAAACAATCCGATGGACTGACCAAAGAATACGACCGACTGCTGAAAGAACACCAGGTAACCCCAGACCAGCTCATACATACAGTATCTACAGTAGCCTACATATTACCGCTCACCTGGCCTTGTTCAAAGCTGTCACTTACAGTAGATGCTGTATATTACGACCCTGCTCAAATGTAGATAGAATACTTCAGCTCTGACTTTAGTACTACTACTGTATATTTACCTCTACCACTTCACAGATATATTGTTTTTTCCAGAATCTTCAAGAGATTGGAGACAAAAAGGATGATTGATCGGGGTTACGACTACAGCGGTCAGAACATTTACAGATTGTACCGAGAAACCAGAAAAAACAGTCACGCACACTATCACTTTCCTTTGACATACTGAAGCACTGTGCATGATGTCACCAAAATACTCTTCCAAAGCACCACTGAGCTGGCAAACATTAGATAAAAAGCACCTGAGCATGTTTGTAATAGAATAGCTACTACACCAACATAGAAAGTGTTTTTCTATTATTTTCGTACTTTTGGAGAATGGATGGCAGTACAAGCTTCAGATTACAGTGGTCTTCTACTTTGAATGTGTTTTTGATGTAATGGCAAGATCACCATTGCATTCATATCAATGATGTCTATATTCCAGTTTTTTACCTTAGCAACTATGCAGATTACAGATTGAATTGTATGTTTTTTGTAAAACAAAATTAGCTTTCAGTTCATAGGGGTAGGGAAGCTATATTGAGTCATTTTTATTGTTAAATATTTATCAATGGTGATGTTTTGTTTCCATTCCTCTAGAGATATTCTACGTATTTAGATGTTAAGTGGTTTGAGAATTACACAGGGTCAGGGTTCGGCTATATTGAAAATCAATATGGGGTCATGATTTTCTGTTTTGTAATAAGGATTCTCAAACACTTACAAAAGTGAGGTGATTCCAGTGGTGTAAAGTACTTAAGTAAAAATACTTTAAAGTACTACTTAAGTAATTTTTTGGGGTATCTGTACTTTACTATTTATATTTGACTACTTTTACTTCACCAATTCCTGAAGAAAATATTGTACTTTTTACTCCATACATTGACCCCAAAAAGTACTCTTTGAATGCGTAGCAGGACAGGAAAATAGTCACATTCACACACTTATCAACCGAACATCCCTGGTCATCCCTACTGCCTCTGATCTGGCAGACTCACTAAACACACATGCTTCGTTTGTAAATGATGTCTGAATGTTGGAGTGTGCCCATGGCTTTCCGTAAATAATAAACAACAAGAAAATGGTGCCATCTGGTTTGCTTAATATAAGGAATTTGAAATGATTTTTACTTTTGATACTTACAGTGAGGGAAAAAAGTATTTGATCCCCTGCTGATTTTGTACGTTTGCCAACTGACAAAGAAATGATCAGTCTATAATTTTAATGGTAGGTTTATTTGAACAGTGAGAGACAGAATAAAAACAAAAAAATCCAGAAAAACGCATGTCAAAAATGTTATGAATTGATTTGCATTTTAATGAGGGAAATAAGTATTTGACCCCTCTGCAAAACATGACTTAGTACTTGGTGGCAAAACCCTTGTTGGCAATCACAGAGGTCAGACGTTTCTTGTAGTTGGCCACCAGGTTTGCACACATCTCAGGAGGGATTTTGTCCCACTCCTCTTTGCAGATCTTCTTCAAGTCATTAAGGTTTCGAGGCTGACGTTTGGCAACTCGAACCTTCTGCTCCCTCCACAGATTTTTTTATGGGATTAAGGTCTGGAGACTGGCTAGGCCACTCCAGGACCTTAATGTGCTTCTTCTTGAGCCACTCCTTTGTTGCCTTGGCCGTGTGTTTTGGGTCATTGTCATGCTGGAATAACCATCCACGACCCATTTTCAATGCCCTGGCTGAGGGAAGGAGGTTTTCACCCAAGATTTGACGGTACATGGCCCCGTCCATCGTCCCTTTGATGCGGTGAAGTTGTCCTGTCCCCTTAGCAGAAAAAGCATAATGTTTCCACCTCCATGTTTGACGGTGGGGATGGTGTTCTTGGGGTCATAGGCAGCATTCCTCCTCCTCCAAACACGGCAAGTTGAGTTGATGCCAAAGAACTCCATTTTGGTCTCATCTGACCACAACACTTTCACCCATTTGTCCTCTGAATCATTCAGATGTTCATTGGCAAACTTCAGACGGGCATGTATATGTGCTTTCTTGAGCAGGGGGACCTTGCGGGCGCTGCAGGATTTCAGTCCTTCACGGCGTAGTGTGTTACCAATTGTTTTCTTGATGACTATGGTCCCAGCTGCCTTGAGATCATTGACAAGATCCTCCTGTGTAGTTCTGGGCTGATTCCTCACCGTTCTCATGATCATTGCAACTCCACGAGGTGAGATCTTGCATGGAGCCCCAGGCTGAGGGAGATTGACAGTTCCTTTGTGTTTCTTCCATTTGCGAATAATCGCAGAAGCTGTTGTCACCTTCTCACCAAGCTGCTTGGCGATGGTCTTGTAGCCCATTCCAGCCTTGTGTAGGTCTACAATCTTGTCCCTGACATCCTTGGAGAGCTCTTTGGTCTTGGCCATGGTGGAGAGTTTGGAATCTGATTGATTGATTGCTTCTGTGGACAGGTATCTTTTATACAGATAAGAAACTGAGATTAGGAGCACTCCCTTTAAGAGTGTGCTCCTAATCTCACCTCGTTACCTGTATGAAAGACACCTGGGAGCCAGAAATCTTTCTGATTGAGAGGGGGTCAAATACTTATTTCCCTCATTAAAATGCAAATCAATTTATAACATTTTTGACATGCGTTTTTCTGGATATTTTTGTTGTTATTCTGTCTCTCACTGTTCAAATAAACCTACCATTAAAATTATAGACTGATCATTTCTTTGTCAGTGGGCAAATGTACAAAATCAGCAGGGGATCAAATACTTTTTTCCCTCATTGTAAGTATATTTTAAGCCAAATACTTTTACTCAAGTAGAACTTTACTTGAGTCATTTTCTATTAAGGTATCTTTACTTTTACTCAAGCATGACAGTTGGGTACTTTTTCCACCACTGAGAGATTCTTATTCCCTCTTCTCACTCTCAGACACCCTGTAGTGTGTCACACACACAAGTGAAGATTGTATAGACTAATAAAACCAGAGTATGACTGTCCCAGTCCAGAGGTTTGGTTGGGTAGATGGTGAGCTTGAGTTAGTTAAAAAAAAAAGGCAGGTGGTTTGTTAAAGAAGAATGGTAGAAAGTGTAAGCAGTGAGCTGAAGACAGGAGAAGAAATGGAAGTGAATGAGGGCGAAGTATTGGAGGTTGTTGTTTAACTAGCTTACGTTACGTGACGTGTGTGATCTGACACATTGTTTACCTAGCTAGCTACATGTTGTAAGCTAAAGTGTACAACACCCATTGAATATGGAATTGTTGCCAGCTGAGCTGGTTTGGCTGCTTTCATGTTATCCAGGAGGTAAACAAATCATCGGCCAGAGCCTACGGCTCTGAATACTCCAGGAGCGAAACGAGATGGGGGAGGCTAAAGCTTAAGAGGGTGTGAACGATGTTGAATGTGTGTAGACAAAGAGCGCTTCACTAGATACCAATCATTCAAAGGCCATTTTCTCAAAAGTGAGATTACAAGTTTATCAACTTTTAAAGCAGAATTACTTTCCCATTGTTCCTCAAAAATGTTTTGATACACCATTTTGTAGCTCTGAGTCTCTACTTTTATCCAATGTAAATAAATACAATTTCAAACGTTGCTACATAAGAACAAATCCAGCAGATGAGTCACATATCATCATGACAGCACACCTAACATCTTAGGTGAATGAGTCAAAACGGCCCAATTCTCATGGTATACAACAGGCTAACCACTACATTTGAATATACTCTATACACTTTAGGAATTAACTTGATTCTACTCATATTTTAAAATATTTGATTGGTATTTGAATATAAACAAAAACATAACTTTAAATATCACAAAGCTTGAGTCACACACTACATGAGAGTCCTTTGGCAGGAGAGACGCGGGATTGAAGGGGGAGAAGGAGGAATGCAATTAAACACTGGAGGCATCTTAGTTTGAACTTTACTCCATTTGTTACCTGCAGTCTTGCGAGAAATATATTTGACAGTGATAAACAAGAAATTGTTAGTGTAAAAAAACATGTACACTAAATATTAATCCATTCAGTCTTAGAAGATAACATCTTTATTTCACAATAACAGTAAGGAATTCATAGCAGATTACTCATATTTCAAGTATAATAAAATACTTTGTCTAATCACACGTTAATTTAGGAGAATCTGTAGTACACCCGACCGTAGAGAAGGTGCAGGAGATACTGTAATGGAATATAGTCTCTGAACACTCAGGACCAATGCATACATTTATTTTATTAGGCTATTCTTTCAGACGCAATACCTTCATCAGAGCATACACGAACACACAATGACAATGGCCACATATAGCCTACGCGTCAATGCAATCAGACATGAAGAGCAACGCCTGCGTGAAAACAGCACAAGGTGGCACATCAGTAATCAGCTATCTCAAGAAAAAGTATAACTTAAGTTAGACATTGTCCCCCCCCCCAGTACATATTTTACATAGTTATTTTTACATAGTAAAAAAAAAAAAAAAAAAAAAAAAAAACCAAAAAATATAATATATACACTCAGCAAAAAAAGAAATGTCCCTTTTTCAGGACCCTGTCTTTCAAAGATGATTCGTAAAAATCCAAATAACTTCACGGACCTTCATTGTAAAGGGTTTAAACACTGTTTCCCATGCTTCTTCAATGAACCATAAACAATTAATGAACATGCACCTGTGGAATGGTCGTTAAGACACTAACAGCTTACAGACGGTAGGCAATTAGGGTCACAGTTATGAAAACTTAGGACACTAAAGAGGCCTTTCTACTGACTCTAAAAAATACCAAAAAAATATGCCCAGGGTCCCTGCCCATCTGCGTGAACGTGCCTTAGGCATGCTGCAAGGAGGCATGGGGACTGCAGATGTGGCCAGGGCAATAAATTGGAATGTCCGTACTGTGAGAAGCCTAAGACAGCACAACAGGGAGACAGGACGTACAGCTGATCGTCCTCGCAGTGGCAGACCACGTGTAACACCTGCACAGGATCGGTACATCCGAACATCACACCTGCGGGACAGGTACAGGATGGCAACAACAACTGCACAAGGAACGCACAATCCCTCCATCAGTGCTCAGACTGTCCGCAGTAGGCTGAGAGAGGCTGGAATTAGTAGGCCTGTTGTAAGGCAGGTCCTCACCAGACATCACTGGCAACAACGTCACCTATGGCCACAAACCCACCATCGCTGGACCAGACAGGACTGGCAAATAGTGCTCTTCACTGACGAGTCGTGGTTTTGTCTCACCAGGGGTGATCGTCGGATTCGTGTTTATCGTCGAAGGAATGAGTGTTACACCGAGGCCTGTACTCTGGAGCGGGATCGATTTGGAGGTGGAGGGTCCGTCATGGTCTGGGACGGTGTGTCACAACATCATCGGACTGAGCTTGTTGTCATTGCAGGCAATCTCAACGCTGTGCGTTACAGGGAAGACATCCTCCTCCCTCATGTGGTACCCTTCCTGCAGGTTCATCCTTACATGACCCTCCAGCATGACAATGCCACCAGCCATACTGCTCGTTCTATGCGTGATTTCCTGCAAGACAGGAATGTCCGCGTTCTGCCATGGCCAGCAAAGAGCCCGGATCTCAATCCCATTGAGCACGTCTGGGACCTGTTGGATCGGAGGATGAGGGCTAGGGCCATTCCCCCCAGAAAGGTCCGGGAACTTGCAGCTGCCTTGGTGGAAGAGTGGGGTAACATCTCACAGCAAGAACTGGAAAATCTGGTGCAGTCCATGAGGAGGAGATGCACTGCAATACTTAATGCAGCTGGTGGCCACACCAGATACTGACTGTTACTTTTGATTTTGACCCCCCCCTTTGTTCAGGGACACATTGTTCAATTTCTGTTAGTCACATGTCTGTGGAACTTGTTCAGTTTATGTCTCAGTTGTTGAATCTTATGTTCATACAAATATTTACACATGTTAAGTTTGCTGAAAATAAACGCAGTTGACAGTGAGAGGACGTTTCTTTTTTTGCTGAGGTTATATGTTCTATGACTGAAGTAAAAGTCACCCAGTAAAATACTACTTCAGTAAAAGTATTTGATTTTAAATATATTTTTAGTATCAAAAGTATGGACTCCCGAGTGGTGCAGCGGTCTAACACCATACACAAACCGGCTGCGCGCATGCGCCATCGAGCGCAAATTGATTTTGTCCCCCCACACCAAACTTGATCACTACACGCAGGTTGAAATATCAAAACAAACTCTGAACCAATTATATTAATTTGGAGTCAGGTCGAAAAGCATTAAACATTTATGGCAATTTAGCTAGCTAGCTTGCTGTTGCTAGCTAATTTGTCCTGGGATATAAACGTTGAGTTGTTATTTTACCTGAAATGCACAAGGTCCTCTACTCCGACAATTAATCCACACATAAAACAGTCAACCGAATCGTTTCTAGTCATCTCTCCTCCTTCCAGGCTTTTTCTTCTTTGGACTTTATATGGCGATTGTCATAGTTACCACTACGACCGACTGAACTCAACTCAATCACCCATGTGGGTATAACCAATGAGGAGATGGCACGTGGATATCTGCTTCTATAAACCAATGAGGAGATGGGATAGGCAGGATTTGCACCGCGTTCAGTCACAAATAGAACTGACTTCTATTTTAGCGCTTGGCAATGCAGACGCTCATTGGCGCGCAAGAGCAGTGTGGGTGCAATCATTGAATAACATGTATGTGTAAATGTATTTTGCAATGGTGTGGTCAGCATGTTAGGCATTGCATCTCAGTGCAAGTTACTTTACCATATGGGTACCAAGTTCGAATCCAGGCTGTATCACATCCGGTCGTGATTGGGAGACCCATAGGGCGGCGCACAATTGGCCCAGCGTCGTCCGGAGTAGGCCGTCATTGTAAATAAGAATTTGTTCTTAACTGATTTGCCTAGTTAAATAAAGGTTAAAAATAATAATAATTAAGATTCAAAGCACATGCATATCTGAGCTATCTTTGTTGCAGGTGCTTGGTAACAGTTGAATAATATGAGAAAAAAACAAGAAACCCGTACACTGCTCTTTATTAAGCTTTACATATCGGCCTCAAGGCCTTCGTCAGAGTTTTTGTGAATGTTTATAATTTGCACCCTTATGTAGACTTTGCTCCACCCACATCCATTCAATGAATCGAATGGGGTTGGAGTCAAGGTAAAATAAGCAAGTGTTACCAAATATAACAATGTGCATTTCATAAGTATTCTAATAAAGAGTGTACAAAAAAAACGTATTAAACACGTCTGTAAAACCACAATGAGGACATCGACCTATCAAGTAAGTTTTCATAAATCATTGGGTATAGTGCAAGAACAAACGTCAGAGTAATCTGGAGTGGTGGCATTAATTCATGTTCACATATACAACATAACATGCATGGGCATTTCATCATTAAGACCTTTTGGGAATAATGTCTGGAGGGTGAAAATCCCAAAACATTCTCTTTTGCTCAGAGTATTATTTATATCACCTCCCCTGTCTGATATCTTAACTTTCTCTATGCCACAAAATCTAAAAAGGTAGAAATGTCATGTTTTTGGTCATTAAAATGTACTGCGACTGGATAATCCCTGTCGTTTCTCCTGATTTCATTTATGTTCACTAATTCTCTTTGAAAGAAACGAGACGTTTTACCTACAGCCCACATGGAATTTAATCATGTCGATCACTGGTTCTCAATCCTGATCCTGGGGACCCAAAGGGGTGCACATTTATGTTTTTGCCCTAGCACTACACAGCTGATTCAAATCATCAATTCATTAAAAGCCTTTGATGATTTGAATCAGGTGTGTAGTGCTAGGGCAAAAACATAAATGTGCACCCCTTTGGGTCCCCAGGATCAGGATTGAGAACCACTGATAGATAACATGGGTGGTGGAGCATGTAATAATGTCATTTATTTGGAACCGTTTTCCTGTGTGGGTGGCAGAAATATTCACAACTCATCATATTGTTGCACTGTGCGGAAACTCTGCATTTATAGCTACTGTTCGGAAGAGGGCGTAAAGGAGCCTGGCAAAAAGAAAATGTGGCTGGTAGTTGGCATGGACCAATTTGTCACGTAAATTGCAACCTCTCCTATATAAAATAAGTGGTGGGTTCTTCAATTAAGCTGGCAAGGCTGGGTCCGATAATATAACATGCCAGTGTTTCTTGACAGCATCTACCACTTTGCGTGAGTTCAGAGTATATGTGGTGGTGAACATTACAGTGTTCTTTAACTCTAGTGGGTCTTTGTTGTAGCAGTTCATCTCGTGTTTTCCCTAATGTCAAATGTAGAACTCTATCCACACACTCTTAGAAACCTATTGCTTTTTCTAGGTAGTCCTCTGTGGGGTGGCATATATGGTACAGTCTGAAACACTGGCTTCATGGAAGTCCTCTTTTTAATGGCTCAGGGTGGAAGCTGTCTCCCTGTAATAGAATATTTCTGTCTGTTTCTTTTCTGTACAGAGTTGTAAACAGGGTTCCATTTTGATTGCTCAATCCACATATTGATGTAATGAACACGTTTAGTGTGACATTCAATAGCGAATTTGAGATTGGGGTCAATGTCATTGAGTAATGCCATAAAGTCTGATGGCTCTTCTCCCGTTCCTTAATAGGTCAATACGTCAAATATGTTAATACGTCAAAACATATTCAGCCAGCTCTAGAATAAACTTTGTTATTGGGTATTTGTTAGTATCTCGGTCTCTCAAATAGTGAGCAAGGTCTGCCAGCCAGAAAATATGAAAAACTATCGGCCTATATCGAATCTTCCATTCCTCTCTAAAATTTTAGAAAAAGCTGTTAGAAAAAGCCATCATAGCACTGAGACTGCACTTGTGAAGGTGGTAAAGGACCTTTTAATGGCGTCAGACCGAGGCTCTGCATCTGTCCTCGTGTTCCTAGACCTTAGTGCTGCTTTTGATACCATCGATCACCACATTCTTTTGGAGAGATTGGAAACCCAAATTGGTCTACACGGACAAGTTCTGGCCTGGTTTAGATCTTATCTGTCGGAAAGATATCAATTTGTCTCTGTGAATGGTTTGTCCTCTGACAAATCAACTGTAAATTTCGGTGTTCCTCAAGGTTCCGTTTTAGGACCACTATTGTTTTCACTATATATTTTACCTCTTGGGGATGTCATTAGAAAACATAATGTTAACTTTCACTGCTATGCGGATGACACACAGCGGTACATTTCAATGAAACATGGTGAAGCCCCAAAATTGCCCTCGCTAGAAGCCTGTGTTTCAGACATAAGAAAGTGGATGGCTGCAAACTTTCTACTTTTAAACTCGGACAAAACAGAGATGCTTGTTCTAGGTCCCAAGAAACAAAGAGATCTTCTTTGAATCTGACAGTTAATCTTGATGGTTGTACAGTTGTCTCAAATAAACTGTGAAGGACCTCGGCGTTACTCTGGACCCTGATCTCTCTTTTGACGAACATATCAAGACTGTTTCAAGGACAGCTTTTTTCCATCTAAGTAACATTGCAAAAATCAGAAACTTTCAGTCCAAACATTATGCAGAAAAATGTATCCAGGCTTTTGTTACTTCTAGGTTAGACTACTGCAATTCTCTACTTTCTGGCTACCCGGATAAAGCACGAAATAAACTTCAGTTAGTGCTAAATACGGCTGCTAGAATCCTGACTAGAACCACATTTTTTAAATCATATTACTCCAGTGCTAGCCTCCCTACACTGGCTTCCTGTTAAGGCAATTGCTGATTTCAAGGTTTTACTGCTAACCTACAAAGCATTACATGGGCTTGCTCCTACCTATCTTTCCGCTTTGGTCCTGCCGTACATACCTACACGTACGCTACGGTCACAAGACGCAGGCCTCCTAATTGTCCCTAGAATTTCTAAGCAAACAGCTGGAGGCAGGGCTTTCTCCTATAGATCTCAATTTTTGTGGAATGGTCTGTCTACCCATGTGAGAGACGCAGACTCGGTCTCAACTTTTAAGTCTTTACTGAAGATTCATCTCTTCAGTGGGTCATATGATTGAGTGTAGTCTGGCCCAGGAGTGTGAAGGTGAACAGAAAGGCTCTGGAGCAACGAACCGCCCTTGCTCTGTCTGCCTGGCCGGTTCCCCTCTCTCCACTGGGATTCTCTGCCTCTTATCCTATTACAGGGGCTGAGTCACTGGCTTACTGGTGTTCTTTCATGCCGTCCCTAGGAGGGGTGCGTCACTTGAGTGGGTTGAGTCACTGACGTGATCTTCCTGTCTGGGTTGGCGCCCCCCCTTGGGTTGTGCCGTGGCGGAGATCTTTGTGGGCTATACTCGGCCTTGTCTCAGGATGGTAAGTTGGTGGTTGAAGATATCCCTCTAGTGGTGTGGGGGCTGTGCTTTGGCAAAGTGGGTGGGGTTATATCCTTCCTGTTTGGCCCTGTCCGGGGGTATCATCGGATGGGGCCACAGTGTCTCCTGACCCCTCCTGTCTCAGCCTCCAGTATTTATGCTGCAGTAGTTCATGTGTCGGGGGGCTAGGGTTAGTTTGTTATATCTGGAGTACTTCTCCTGTCTTATCCGGTGTCCTGTGTGAATTTAAGTATGCTAGGACCATGCCTCAGGACTACCTGGCATGATGACTCCTTGCTGTCCCCAGTCCACCTGGCCGTGCTGCTGCTCCAGTTTCAACTGTTCTGCCTGCGGCTATGGAATCCTGACCTGTTCACCGGATGTGCTACCTGTCCCAGACCTGCTGTTTTCAACTCTCTAGAGACCGCAGGAGCGGTAGAGATACTCTTAATGATCGGCTATGAAAAGCCAACTGACATTTACTCCTGAGGTGCTGACTTGCTGCACCCTCGACAACTACTGTGATTATTATTATTTGACCATGCTGGTCATTTATGAACATTTGAACATCTTGGCCATGTTCTGTTATAATCTCCACCCGGCACAGCCAGAAGAGGACTGGCCACCCCTCATAGCCTGGTTCCTCTCTAAATTTCTTCCTAGGTTTTGGCCTTTCTAGGGAGTTTTTCCTAGCCACCGTGCTTCTACACCTGCATTGCTTGCTGTTTGGGGTTTTAGGCTGGGTTTCTGTACAGCACTTTGAGATATCAGCTGATGTACGAAGGGCTATATAAATACATTTGATTTGATTTGATTTGATATAACCAATCTGCTGTCTTGTGAAGATGTGGATTCTAGAATGTCACCTTTAAACTTGTTAATAAGTGTCAAAACACCAGCAGAATGATTTGATCCATGACTGAAATAGGCCATATCTCCCCATTGTGCTTTCCAAAATTTCAAATCACTTTCACCCGAATAACAAAATATGCGTTACTGCGTTTACAGTATGACAATAAAGCTTTCCTTTTTGTGGGATTTCTCAAACCCCTAGCATTCAGACTAACGATATTGAGTGAATTGAAAACGAACTCCTGCATTAAAAAAGAAAGAACACAAACAGTGAACCTTGAGAGGATTACTCCGACGGAAAACTACGCTTAGCCGAGGTAGCGGTGGTTAACAGAATAACAAATCTATTTACTTCCTTTTGGCAAGTGTTCGAACGGTACATGTATTCGTGGCAGTACATTAACTGTACTCATGGTAGTACTCACAGTTCCAATTTGGTTAATGTCAACAGAGTTACCCAGTAATCATTCTTCCTTCGATAAACGCGTGTGGGCCCTTGAACCCCGCCTTCTTTCCCTCTTGTCGCGCCTTCTGTATAAGCGGCCACAGTTTCTCTCTGATGCGGAGTTTCTTCTCGTCCAGAAACTTGTTCCCCTCGGCCATTTTCCATATGATGTCCCTGTAATGGCGCATAGTTAAGCGCAAGATGATATTGCGAGGGGGTCCATCAGATCTTCGTTTCCCAAGTCGATGTACCACATTAATCACGTCTCTTTGCCTGTCTTTGATGCATGGTGCCACTTTTCCCAGGATATTAATGACTACTTCTCTAATATCCTCTACCTCTACCTCTTTTACACCTTGGATTTTCAGATTCCACCTGCGAGAGTACCTTTGAAGTTCAGCTACATTCTCACACAGCTCATTATTTTTGGATTGCATTTTCTTCAACTAATTCTCTAGGAACGTTATCTTTTCCTTGTTCTCGCTCACAATTTTGTGTAGTTGATTGACAGTTTCAGACAAATTATCGATCTTCTTTGATCTTAAATGTTTCATATCTTACAGACTGTATTGTTAGAGATGACGTTGCAATGGACGTCAGTTGCATTCTTCCTCTATGTGGAAATGGATGTACTCCTCATCCTCTGTCTACCCTTCATCTCAGCCACCAGGTAGGAATGAGTCCTGCAACGACATTCCAGACATTAAAGTTAGATTCTTTGCAGGTTCTGAATTAAAGGTGAAAATACATATTTTCTGGATATTGAAATCAGGTTTATTGTCGGTTCTGAATGAAAGTTGAAAATACGTCATTTACAACGTTTATCCTACGGGATCGGTGTCCCTATACCGGGAGAAACAAGTACAAATTTGGTTGGTCCGAACCAGACCAACTCTGAATGAAGCATAGATGTCTAGGCCAGTGGTTCCCAACCGAAGTGCCGTGGCACACTGGTGTGCCTTGAGGAACACCCAGCTGTGCCGCAAAACTTTTCCTAATCTTGATTATTATTTTTGAATACTCACTTATAAAAGTGACCTGTGGAATGCACATGCCATTTTGACTTGGGCGCACTAGTGCCGGTCAGATAATGCGTTAAATGGCTCATGGTTACATCTATCAGTCCAGTGCACTCCGGCTGTTGTTACAGTTATATCATTTGAAGGACACATATCACGAGCAAAGTAATTTGCATCATTTTACTTTATCTGTGAAAACAGGCAAGTCTGATTAAGAGTCATTTATTTCTTAATATTTATTTCTCTGGGCTTGGCGTTGTCCGGGTTAGGGGAGGGTTTGGCCGGCAGGGATGTCCTTGGCCCATCGCGCACCACAGCCTCTTCCATAGAAACAAAAGGACTTTGTGTCCAGAAATCCGCTTGTCTGTAGCCTAAACTGTTCGAAACTAAATACCTATTTCACATTAGCTACATTTTCTTCGTTCTGGCACAATTGTGCACCGCCCCATGGGTCTCCCGGTTGCAACAGAGCCTGGACTCGAACCCATAATCTCTAGTGGCACAGCTAACACTGCGATGTAGTAGACCACTGCGCCACTCGGGAGGCCCACGAGATGCACTTTAAGGAGTAAACACAAACTAACCACCATGAGTAACAAACTATAATAACTATACAAATATTTCAAACAAACGCTATTTAATCCAGAAAATAATTTGTCACAGAAAATGGATTGTTTGTAGTATGGATCAGATGAGATGGTCATTATCACAAAATAAATTAATAGGGAAACTTTAGGTGTGCCGCAGAATTTTATCCCATCAAGGTGTACCACGGAATGAGAAAATAAAAGGTTGGGAACCACTGGTCTAGGCTATGTTTCACAAGTTTGAACAGCACAGTATGGCACAGTTCAGTACAGGACAGTCGTTTTTAAGCCCATAGATTTCGTTTTAATGTTAGTCACTCAAATATCACATATATAAACATTGGACATGGCAAAATGTATAGAATTATAAGAAAATTACCTTTAAAACTGTCAGATGTGTGCGTACTGGTAGCAAAGTCAGGTGCAGAAGAGCAGAGAATTTGTGAACAGGCACACACTTTATTTAGGCAAAAGTGCAAAATGCGCAAAACAGTCACAAGAATTATGTTTAACAATAAACATCTTCGTGAAAAATAACACGGAAAAACAAGCCAGTCTGGCGCGTCAACAATACCCACGTAACACAAACAATCTTACACAAAGACATGATGGGGAACAGAGGAATAAATACATGTAGATTGATTGGGGAATGAAAACCAGGTGTGCAGGGAACAAGACAAAACAAATGGATACATGAAAAATGGAGCGGCGATGGCTAGAAAGCCGGTGACGTCGACCGCCGAACGCCGCCCGAACAAGGAGAGGAGCCGACTTCGGCGGAAGTCGTGACAAAAACTGTAGAATTGTTCTCTGCACCCCATGACAAAATGTGTAGAACTGCAGGAAATACGTTTTAAACCTGCAAAATGTTCTCTCCCCGACAATAAGAGGGGTGTGAACAGGTTGTGTCATGAACAATGCTTGTGCCCATAGAAATAGAGGGGGCACGGGATGTTCCCCAATGCTGGAAGTGGGACCTAAGTGAAAATGTTTGGTAACCTGCTCTACTGTGTTTGGGCCAAATCAAGGTCGGTCAGGACCTGACCAAATCTGAACCAAACAAAGACGTTTATGATTGGTTCAGATTTTGACCCAAAAAATAAGTCTTGTTGTGGTCCATGCTTAGTGGGAATCCATCATAACATGGAGAGTATAGCTATAGCTATGGACAAAGTAGTAAAAGGCGCTTGGCTCCCTACAAGCTACAACAGGAATCATGTTACAATTGAGACAACGTTGTGACTAGCTGCATCCAGGGTTACTTTATTAGACATTGATTTGCTTTTGCAGTGTTCTGAGTCTCAGCATTATGTTTTTGTGCTCTTTTGCAGATGGCAGAGTATCTTCCAGCTGAGAATATGGAACAAAATGGCCAGGTTTTGGAATAAATTCTTCCTCGCCATGATCAGAATCCTTATAGTCCTTTTCCTCGGTAAGCTGATGCGAAAAAGTTTGTTTACTCACAGATCATAATGACTCACAATAGTGACACTCTCACCAGAGATCTTACAATCTCATACAATGCTTTTGCAATCTCCATGTCTTACTATGTTTAACCATGTCGTACCACACCTGCACGTCCTGTAGACGCTGTGCGTGAGGTGAGGAAGTATTCGGGGGCGAAGAACAACAAGGATGCTAATCTGCATCCCAACATGTTTGACAATCTCCACATGAAGCTGTTCAGAGCCCAGAGGAACCTCTACATCTCCGGCTTTTCCCTCTTTCTCTGGCTGTAAGTCCTGGATCTGTCTGTCCATCACTCACCCATTGACATACTGAATCCTCACTGTGTCGTCTTCACATTGGGATGGATACCAGTGAAAACCAGCCAGTGCATGGATCGTCATAATCATAGAGACTTGTTTATTCATTACAATGACCATAACACCCTGGTCGTATTCAGGAGGGCACATCGTAGCAAAATGTTTAGCAACGGAAAACAAAAAATGTGTTCAGATGGACAAGTTCAGGTGGCAGCTCTCTGTTAAATATTTTTTATCAGTATTGAACACAATCTATGTGTGTTGTTTCTCTACAGAGTGCTGAGGCGGGTGATCACGCTGATCAACCAGCTGGCGACGGCGTCTAGCACCACGGCCTCTCTGCAGACCAAGGCAGAGAGTTGACAACCAAACTGCCAAGAAATACATGGAGGACAACGAGCTACTGAAACAGGTAAAGTCATACCCAGTATCTTGTCTTTGGCTATGCCAGATTAAGTGATATGACATGCTATTCTATAAAATCATTTCTCTGTAATTAATATTACCTGATTAAGCTAATCAGGTAGATAATTAACTAGAAAGTAGGGGCACCACGAAATAATGTTTATAGAGCTGTTATCTTCAGAATAAACTCTTAAAGACCTGGTAATCTTTTACATCAATAGCAGTCAATATTTAATCGTCACCTTATTTCAGTATCATCTGAAAGTTGTAAATTCTTGGTTATCTTCACAAACCCTGGCTAACAAGTTGAATCAGCAATACAAAATTGGGTTTAATTATTTATTTACTAAATATCTAACTAATCACACAGAATTACATATACACAGAATGGATCATTGATTACTAATTATGTCCTACAAGAAAACGTCCCTGGGAGACGGAACCTGTATGACGGCTGGTTACACAAAGAGAGGGGGTTGGGCTTGAATGAAAGCGTGGGAGGACTGAAGAACAAAGGGAGAAGCAATGCTATCGTAAATACAGAATCTTATGCATTCTAAATATCCCGCCATTTGGAAAAGGAAAATGCAATAAATATTTACTCTGAGCTGCGCTTCAATAGGTTGGTTGTAGATGGAAGGCCGTGTTTGTCCTTTATGGATCTCTGGTCCTCTGAAGACTGTCTAGTGGTGAACTGGAGCGTGGTAGAATGGATACTTGGTAGTACCATTGTCGTGTGGTAGAACAAACACTCTGTCCGTCCTCTCCTAGCCCACGTCTACAGTTGCTGCGCTAACGCGACGGCTAGGAGGTATCACTCCTTTAGTGAATAAGAGTTCAAAGTTCATACCAAGTTGCCATGCTATATGCTCATGCTATATTCTGACTGCTATAGTCGAAATTCATCCTTCCGGCATGTAGGTTGTCACCTTCACATTGAAATTCGATGATAATGTCGTTAGGATCTCTAAGGTTGGCTTAGTTCTGTAGGTGGTCTTTGTCCTTTCAACGTGGGGACCTCAAGTCCACACGTCCTTGGAACAGCTTATTATCTGAGCCCTTTTAACGTAGGACTGTCGCCCTAACGTCCTCGGGATAGAAAGTTACATTTTCGTCAAGGGCTTTATATAGGAGGGGAGAGAAGGGCGTGTTTCATAGTTTATAACCAATGTCTCTTCACATGGGCAGCCCACTGAGTGAGCAGAGCTTTCTCTCATTTGGAAGCTAAAATTGCACAACAATTCCATGTGAATCTGATAACTAGAATGTGTAGACTTTCCAAGGTACAGTTTATGTCGTCCTATCATCAGTAATACTGTCTCAGACGCCAACTGATCTGGCATCATATTCATTGAGTACCAATGCATATTTTCAACTTGTTGGATTACCGAAATATGGTTCCTTTCCCCCCACCTTTTGATGTTCCCAGACTCTCTATGTTTAACAAAGGCTATTCAGAGTCCTTCTGTAGAGTCAAGAGAGGAAAGGGAGAAAGGTATTTATGGGGGGTCATAAACCTTACCCACAGGCCAACGTCATGGCACCAGTATCACTTCCCTTTCTGCACCTGAGCCCATATTTAAAAGGGTCTCAAAAAGAAGAGGCGCGCTGATCTAGGATAAGGCCCCTCTTGTCCATGGAAACGTATTCATTTTGATGTAAAAGGCGAAACTGATGCTGTATCAGAACTCCTACTCAGAGATATGGTTGTTCATCCACACTAAAAGAAAATAAACACATTTTGGTATTGCATATGGTTGAAAGGTGTGGTTAATGTTTGTTAATGTTTACCTATGTTTGTTTCAGACTCTGATGGATGGGAAGGGGGACAAGGCCACAGCAGAGGGAAACGAGCTGCTGAGAAAAGAGATGGAGAAACTGAGAGGAGAACTGAAAGGCTCAGAGGAAGGTGAGGAAGATACACACACAATACTTTTGTGACAGACTGAATAATAGAACCAAAAAATGCATGGGAATTGGATGATAATGGGAATGCTTTGGGGTTAATGTTTTACCTAGCCTTGAAAAAGTCCCAATCCGAGATGGAAGCTATGAAGAAACAATCCGATGGACTGACCAAAGAATACGACCGACTGCTGAAAGAACACCAGGTAACCCCAGACCAGCTCACATACAGTATCTACAATTAGCCTACTGTGCCTTCAGAAAGTATTCACACCCCTTGACTTTTCCCAAATGTTGATGTTACAGCCTGAATTGAAAATGTATTACATTGAGATTTTTCACCAATCGCCTACACACAATACCCCATAATGTCAAAGTGGAAATATGTTTTTTGAAATTTCTACAAATTAATAAAAAATAAAAAGCTGAAATGTCTTGAGTCAATAAGTATTCAACCCCTTTGTTATGGCAGGCCTAAATAAGTTCAGGGGTGAACATTTGCTTAAAAAGTCACAAAATAAGTTGCATGGACTCTGTGTGCAATAATAGTGTTTAACATGATTTTTTTTATGACTACCTCCTCTCTGTACCTCACACATGCAATTATTTGTAAGGTCCCTCAGTCGAGCATTGCATTTCAAACACAGATTCAACCAGGAAGGTTTTCCAATGCCTTGCAAAGAAGGGTACCTATTGGTGAGCATGGTGAAGTTATTAATTACACTTTGGATGGTGTATCGATACACCCTGTCACTACAAAGATACAGGCGTCCTTCCTAGCTCAGTTGCCAGAGAGGAAGGAAACTGCTCTGGGACCGCCATGAGGCCAATAGTGACTTTAAAACAGTTTGAGTTTTAATGGCTGTGACAGGAGAACTGAGGATGGATCATGCACATTCTAGTTACTCCACAATATTAGCCTAATTTACAGAGTGAAAAGAAAGACATGTACAGAACAAAACATATTCCAAAACATGCATCCTGTTTGCAACAAGGCACTAAAGTAATACTGCAAAAAAATGTGGCAAAGTGTTATGTTTGGGGCAAATCCAATGCAACACGACTGAGTACCACTCTCCATATTTTCGAGCATTGTGGTGGTTGCATCATGTTATGAGTATGCTTGTAATTTTTAAAGACTGGGGAGTTTATCTTTATAAAAAATAAACAGAATGGAGCTAAGCACTGGCAAAATCTTACAGGAAAACCTGGTTAAGTCAGCTTTCCACCAGATACTGGGAGAGTAAATCACCTTTCAGCAGGACAATAACCTAAAACAAAAGGCCAAATCTACACTGGAGTTGCTTACCAAGAAGACAGTAAATGTTCCTGAGTGGCCGAGTTACAGTTTTGACTTAAATTTACTTGAAAAGCTATGGCAAGACCTGAAAATGGTTGTCTAGCAATGATCAACACCAATTTGACAGAGCTTGAAATGCTTAAGCATAATAGCAAATATTGCACAATACAGGTTTGGAAAGCTCTTAGATTTACCCATAAAGACTCACAGCTGTAATCGCTACCAAAGGCTATTTTACAAAGTATTGACTCAGGGGTGTGAGTACTCATGTAAATGAGATATTTTAGTATTTCATTTTCAACAAATTTTCTAAAAACATGTTTTCACTTTGTCATTATGGGGTATCGTGTGTAGATGGGTGAAAAAGAAAATCAATTTAATCCATTTTGAATTCAGGCTGTTACAGAACATGTGGAATAAGTCAAGAGGGATGAATAGTTTCTGAAGGCACTGTACATGTTTGATTTGATATTACTGCTTACCCTGCCTTGTTCAAAGCTGTATATTACTACCCTGCTCAAATGTAGACAGAATACTTCAGCTCTCACTTTAGTACTACTACTGTATATTTACCTCTACCACTTCACAGATATACTGTATATATAATTTTTTCCAGAATCTTCAAGAGATTGGCGACAAAAAGGATGATTGATCGGGCTTATGACTACAGCGGTCAGAACATTTACAGATTGTACCAAGAAACCAGAAAAAACACTGTCACGCACACTATCACTTTCGTTTGACATACTGAAGCACTGTGCATGGTGTCACCAAAATACTCCTCCCAAGCACCACTGAGCCGCCAAACATTAGATAAAAAACACCTGAGCACGTTTGTAATAGAATAGCTACTACACCAACATAGAAATAGTGTTTATAGTATTTGCTGACTTTTGGAGAATGTCACTGTTGTGAATGAATGCCTGCATGCATGGCTGTACAAGCTTCAGATTACAGTGGTCTTCTACTGTGAATGTATTTTTGATGTAATGGGCTTGCTATGCTGTTTTTTCCCTGTATATGGCAAGAGTACCACCGTTGCATTCATATATATATATATTTTACCTTAGCAGCGAGGCATATTACAGATTTGAGTTTTATGTGTTTTGTTAAACAAAATGAGAATTGAGTTGATATGGGTAGAGAAGCTATATTGAGTGATTTTTGTTGTTGAATATTTGATATCAATGCCGATGTTCTGTTTTTAGTCCTCTGAAGATATTCTACGTATTTAGATGTTAAGGGGTTTGTGAATATTACACAGGGTCGGTCTAGATTGAAAATCCAATATGGGGTCATGATTTTCTGTTTTGTAATAAGGTTTCACGAGTGGGCTCCCAAGTGAGCTCCCGAGTGGGGCACCGGTCTATGGTACTGCATCTCAGTGCTTGAGGCGTCACTACAGACACCCTGGTTTGAATCCAGGCTGTATCACAACCGGCCGTGATTGGGAGTCCCATAGGACGGCGCATAATTAGCCCAGCGTTGTCTGGGTCTGGCCGGTGTAGGCCGTCATTGTAAATAAGAATTTGTTCTTAACCGACTTGCCTAGTTAAATAAAGGTTAAATAAATAAAATAAGGATTTTCAAACAGTTACAAAAGTGGGAGGAGATTCCTATTCCCTCTTCTCACTCTCAGACCCGCTGTAGTGTGTCACATACAACTGTGAAGATTGTATAGACTAATAAAACCAGAGAGTATGACTGTCAGCCCAGGGGTTTGGTTGGGTGGACCGGGTCTGCACTTGAAGTGGGATTGACCAACAAGTCTTACTCTAGCCCCCATGCCTTATTAAGCACTTATCGCCCCCAAGTACTGTACATTAAATTCCAATACTAGGGGACAGAAGCTTCCCTGACTGAATAAGTGCCTTTCAGACCACTGTAGATATATTTTCTCATTGCGAGTACAAAAATCTGCTTTGAGTAAGAAAGTGTTGCAATATTTCAGTATGGCTCACTATTAATGTAATTATTATTATTTGAAAATGTTTTTTGGGGGGGGGGGTTCTCCACATACAATCATGTTATCCCATATTAAAAATGTTTTATTATTGTATAACATTTACAAGATATTCTCTTTGTTTAATCAAAGAAATACCCCCAAATATTAAGCGAGTGAGAAATGACATCCATTTCATTTAATTTGCTTCACAAAACAAAGCGATTCAAAATAAAAGTTTCTTGGTATCTCTTGCCAAATCAACATATATTTGGCCCACCAACCCAAGTGTTTGAAATATTCACCTGTATAATATAAAAAGACTTGTTTATTCACTAATTTAGGAACAACCTTGATACAACCTGAGAATTGACCATGATGTTTTTGTTCAGCGATTTTGGCACATTAAAGGCTCTATTCAATCCGTATTGCGGAAATTCAGCGTTAGTGTGTTTAAAATATAAAGGCAATATTCCAGCTGTAGTGGAGACTGCATTCATGGTAAACGCTGCTCAATCGGAAATTACCTTTACATTTCTCTCGGGCAATTGTAAAGCTTCAGCGATACACATTAAATAGAGCCCTAAAACTTTCAAACATACGTACACAACGTATACACACTCAGACACGCAGACAGACTGACCAATAAATTATGCAAATTTGCTTTACTTCTCATAATGAATATGGCACCTACAGTGGATAGTCACTGATGGTAGACAGTGTAGTGGTCCAGTGGATGTGCATTTTATATCTATAATGATCTTTGAGTTGTTAATTGTATCACAATTCATTGTGATAATACTGACATTTTCAAGACCGAGATGGATTTACTACCTGTATGCAATACTGCCACCTAGTGGATTTGATCAGAACTGAAATAAGAACACTCCTGCTACACACCTAAGGCAGAGAACAGCTACGGTAAACTGGCACACTGGCATCTCCTGTGGCATAACAGTCACACAGACATGATGAACAGTAGCCCTGTTTATACCTGGTGCTAACGTGTCCTTTGTCCTGATTTTGTCCACATTCTGATTGTGCCCACATTTTTAGACCGGTGTAGACAATTAAAAGGTGTATTGTGATCAGATCTTACACAGCAAATTCTCCCGTGTTAAATCAACACTGAGAATGTTACATTTAACACTGGTCCAATGTCTATACCGGTCCACACTTTTCAGTGTTAAATTAACACACTGCTTAGTGTAAAGCATTATTTGCATATTTCCCAGAGTGCCTTGCCTTTCGAGTGAATTGCAGAGATACCACCCATGACTGTATTACTTAGTGACAGAGAGATGGTTGTTGCATTCATCTATTTTCAATCCCACAGCCTTCACCAAGTGAGATCTGAAGTCAATTATGTTATCATTTAAATTTAATTATTTAACCATAAATCAGATGCCATAAACTCATAATTTACAGGGAAATCAGGCTGCAGGTCATAAATGCTGTGATGTGTAATCCAGCCAGAGGGGATAGCCAACATTTGGAATTTTTGTTCACCGATTACTGGTTTGGGAAGGATAACAGATGAGACAACCTAAAGAATTTAAACTGGAACAACCATTTCAGTGCCGGTTACAATAAGTTCAAGTAACATATTTGATTAGTTTAGAAAAATGCATGTTATATTTGAGTTGAATCAGACTATTTCATCAATAAATGTACATGCAAAAACAGAGATATGGAAACAAACAATTCCAAGAAATCTACCTGCAGTAGAGCATGCTGGGAAATATGATAATGATGGGTGTGGTGTTGGTTTACCACTGGTTATTAATTAATACCAACACTGGGTTTCTTTTAAACCACTGAGTGTTAATTTACCACCTGAATCAACACTACAAATGTTAAACAGAAATATCAACACTAGGTAACGCTAACCAATTTGCTGTGTATAAGTGTAAACAGACAAGATCAGGACAATATCAGCACGAAGGGTGCATGTTAGAACCAGGTATAAACAGGGCTATTGAGATCACAATTTGGCAATGTTAACAGTAGAGAAACGCAGAATGTCTGACATTCTCTTTCAACAGATTGAAGCTGTCTAACAATATTATAATGTAGACTACCTTGAGAGTTGTTACAAAAATACTCAGTGACCGAAACTGGACTCTCCCTGCAGTAAAAACAATTAACCAATGGTCAACAAATCCACGTAAATACTTTCTTTGTACCAACAACAAAGATGACATTCTATGTACTTACATTTGTGGTTTTGTGAAATACAGCAGGTACATCTATGAAATACTTCAGTTATATCAAAAACATATACAGCTGAAGTCAGAAGTTTACATACACGTAGGTTGGAGTCATTAAAACTCGTTTTTCAACCACTCCACAAATTTCTTGTTAACAAACTATAGTTTTGTCAAGTCGGTTAGAACATCTACTTTGTGCATGACACAAGTAATTTTTCCAACAATTGTTTACAGACAAGATTATTTCACTTATAATTCACTGTATCACAATTCCAGTGGGTAAGAAGTTTACATACACTAAGTTGACTGTGCCTTTAAACAGCTTGGAAAATTCCAGAAAATTATGTCATGGCTTTAGAAGCTTCTGATAGGCTAATTGACATCATTTGAGTCAATTGGAGGTGTACCTGTGGATGTATTTCAAGGCCTACCTTCAAACTCAGTGCCTCTTGGCTTGACATCATGGGGAAATCAAAAGAAATCAGCCAAGACCTCAGAAAAAACATTGTAGACCTCCACAAGTCTGGTTCATCCTTGGGAGCAATTTCCAAACGCCTGAAGGTATAACCTGAATGGCCACTCAGCAAGGAAGAAGCTACTGCTCCAAAACCACCATTGTAAAGCCATACTACAGTTTACAACTGCACATGGGGACAAAGCTTGTACTTTTTGGAGAAATGTCCTCTGGTCTGATGAAACAAAAATAGAACTGTTTGGCCATAATGACCATCGTTATGTTTGAAGGAAAAAGGGGGAGGCTTGCAAGCCGAAGAACACCATCCCAACCGTGAAGCACGGGGGTGGCAGCATCATGTTGTGGGGGTGCTTTGCTGCAGGAGGGACTGGTGCACTTCACAAAATAGATGGCATCATGAGGTAGGAAAATGATGTGTATATATTGAAGCAACCTCTCAAGGCATCAGTCAGGAAGTTAAAACTTGGTTGCAAATGGGTCTTCCAAATGGACAATGACCCCAAGCATACTTCCAAATTGTGTCAAAATGGCTTAAGGACAACAAAGTCAAGGTAATGGAGTGGCCATCACAAAGCCCTGACCTCAATCCTATAGAAAATTAGTGGGCAGAACTGAAAAAGCGTGTGCAAGCAAGGAGGCCTACAAACCTGACTCAGTTACACCAGCTCTGTCAGGAGGAATGGGACAAAATTCACCCAACTTATTGTGGGAAGCTTGTGGAAGGCTACCCGAAATGTTTGACCCAAGTTAAACAATTTAATGGTAATGTTACCAAATACTAATTGAGTGTATGTAAACTTCTGACCCACTTGGAATGTGATGAAAGAAATAAAAGCTGAAATAATTCATTCTCTTTACCATTATTCTGACATTTCACATTCTTAAAATAAAGTGGTGATCCTAACTGACCTAAGACAGGGAATTTTTACTAGGATTAAATGTTAGCAATTGTGAAAAACTGAGTTTAAATGTATTTGGCTAAGGTGTATGTAAACTTCCGACTTCAACTGTATATTTTTAAATATACATAACCTAGACAGGTCCAGTACAAATACATAATTTATGTTCTATGAGATGAGATGGTCAGGCACAGCCCGTTGTTGGTTCCTGCAAATCTAGTGTTTGTGTGTGTCTGTGTGTAACGTGAGGGATCAGGGGAGATTGTCTCAGACTGTCACAGCCGTGTCTCTCTCTCTGTGTTGTTGTAGTCTGTTGTGGAAGTCTGTAGCGATTGGTCCGAGTTGGAGGCTAGGACCTCCTCTTTCCTGAGTGCCTCCAGTTCTGCTCCGCCATTGGCCTCTTGGTGGGCGCTGCGTTCCTCTCTCCGCAGGTGTTGTTTGAGCAGCACGAATCCCAGTATACACAGCAGGAAGGAAACTGTCCTCAGGCCCATAGTCAGACCCAGGTAAGCTATCCTGAGGAGAGAGAGACCAAGGGATACACACACTCAGACTTGACATTACACTGGTGCTTCCAAGTGGCAAGTCTACTGAGGTTGCCTTCAATATTGGCTTGAAAATCAATGTTCAGCATCTGATGTTATAGAGGGTATGCCTCTCCAACATTATCACTTTGAAGTAAGTGTGTTGTCTGTGTGCGTTTGTGTTGTGTATCAGGCTTGACCAGGGCCCTGTTTCAGAAAGCAGGTTTAGTGAAAACTCAGTTGACTCAAAACTCTGGGTTTTCGGTTTCACAAAGCCAGTTTAGCTTAACCCTGAGTCAGTTACTATGGCAACATACTCCGTGAAGCTAACCTGCTCACTGGCAGGTTTTCTTCAACTAACCCAGAGTTTCTCATATCGTTCATATGACACACCGTGGACATGCTCTCAGTTCGGAACAAATTCTTTGTGTTGCACTTAGTTTTTTTTGCCAACGGGAGTTTTCTATATAACATCGGTGACACTGAGCATATTTCCAAGGCAACCGTCTGTCAGGCTGTCAGAAATGTGACTCTTGCAGTGAAACGTTTACTGTACACTTTTGTGGTGTTCCCAAGTCACAGACCCACAAGACTCATCAAAGAAGAATTCCACAGAATTGCCGGGTTCAGTCTAAGCAATAATTAATTAATTTAGTATGAAGCTTCGAGACTTGAAGCACTAATCAGTTAATTTGATATATTTTAGGGTTTCCAGGTGTGATTGGCTGCATAGATGGCACTCATTCCTATCACAGCTCCTTCAGTAAATGAAGGAGATTATGTGAATAGGAAGTCTTTCCACAGCATTGATGGGCAGGTAGGCCTAAATAGTAGCCTTTAGCAATCCAAATGAAAGATACTTCACAATACAGCTACTGCAGCAAATTACTCTTCTGCACTGTGAAGATCATATGTGATGCAGCCCACATCATCAGCAACGTGGAAGCAAAGTGGCTTGGGTCTGTGCATGACTCGCAATTTTTTTGTGAGTGTACATTGAGCGCCCGTGGAGAGTTATATATATAGCTATATCCTATTATAATCAATATTTAGCTTCCTCCTATTGCAACTGAAAATGTAAACTGTATCCTCGTATTATCATAGGAGAATTCAATGGTTACCTGCTCAGTGACAGAGGATACCCCTGCCAACCCTATTTTCTGACCCCTTACCCTGATCCTGGCCCGCGGCAACGTTATAACTTGGCTCACTGCATGACACGAGCCAGGGTAGAGATGACCATTGGGATGCTCAAGGCCCGGTTACAGTTCCTTCGTAGGCTCAGGGTCACCCCAGAAAGGGCATGTGACATTATTGTGGCATGTGTGATTCTCCACAACATTGCCACAATTAGAGGAGATCAATGTCCTACTCAACCAGTGAACGACCCTGATAACGATCCTGACCACCCCGCTGATGCACGAGATGGAAGAGCAGTCAGAGACACAATATGCTATCATCATTTCTAATTGACCCATCACCTCCCCAGTGTCAAATAAAGACAATGTGCCTTTTTTTAATTAAGTCTTCTTTATTTCCTGCAAGTACAAATGCTGTACAATAGTTAATATTTGTTATGTAAACAAGTAAAATCCTCCGCCTGTAGGCACCTCACCCACCTTTAACTGATGTTCCAGCTGTTGTATTTCTATCTTTTGCATCTGCAGCCTTGTGGTCAATTTCTAAATTACATTTTTCAATTTGTTTCTCTAAGTGCACCTTGTACAGCACAGGGAGCTATAGGAACACACAAAAAAATGACATTGAATTTCACAGTGCCAGGTCTAGTTAGTTTCATTGTAAGTCATGGGCCAATGCTGAACAACATCTTACTGAGGTAAGTTGTGCTGTGGAGGTGGATGGACCCTCTTCCTCATTGTAATTTCCAGCATTGCTCTGTTAGAGAAAAATAAGGTGCAAGTTTTATTATGGTACAACACTATCATCAACTGTTAGATGTTATTTTTAAGGTGTAAACCTCAATAGGCCTCTCTGTATCTTCCCTCTCTGTGGCAGCTGTCTTCATCCTCCTCATGTAATGAAAAAAATAATTGGTGTTCTACTCTAACCCATTATGAAAAATCTGTAGAGTATTAAGAGTACAATTACAAAGAATTGTACCACTACAAGAAAATCAGTGTGCTAAGTTGTGTCTAAGATGGATGGGTGGGAGTCACTGAGGTAACACTGGCAAAAGGATGAATATACATATATCAATAATTTGAATAACTAACCTCTTATGTAGGTCCTTGTGTCCTGGGGGGTGGTTGGGTCAGATGAGCTTCCTCCAGAGATGCCTTCAGCAATAGGTCGCCCACTGTTTTGACTGAGGGCCATCTCTTCAGCCTCTGTGAGTGGTGGTGGACCGCCACTTGTTTTTCGTCCCTCTGCCTTTTTTCTATTGGCTATAATGGAGGTCAAATTTGACCAGTAAGCACAAATTTGGAGAATTGTATGTATAAAGGCATTTAGGTGTTACTTTTTAATAGACAATATTAAATACTGGCAGTGCCGGGATGGCTGAAAAAGTACCTTTTTTTGCTTAGAACATTTCACAAACTACTTAAATATATCACATGTTGAATGTAGCCACTGAATGCTGTTTAATTAGCTAGGGTAGAACAAACAACACCACAATTGCTTGTCATGAAATTATACCTTACCTGTTTGAAGTATATTTTTATATTTCATCTTCAGTTGCTGCCAAGTACGTTTTGTGCCTGTTGGTTTGCACCTGCATAAATATTAAACACACACACACACACACACAATATATAAATGTTGAAATTGTGGAACACTCAAGATAAAACAAAATGTTTTTCAATTAATACTCACCCATAGACTCGGTCAGCAATTTTCTGCCACGCCAGCTCACGTTCTTTTGCTGCCGCTGCATTGCTTTTTTCCTTAAATATAGACTCATATTCTGCATACGCATTCATTCATATTTCTAACTCCACTGGGGAGAAGTAGGAGGCTCGTGCCCTTTTTCCTCCTGTTGCCATGATGAATCATGTTATCTGCGTTCCATTGAGGGCTTTTTATATCCTCATAAATGTGCTTTACTCAGGGTTAACTTAACTCAAGAGTGTCACGCCCTGACCTTAGAGATCCTTATTTATTCTCTATGTTTGGTTAGGTCAGGGTGTGACTCGGGTGGGAAAATCTTTGTTTTCTATTTCTTTGTGTTTTTGGCTGAGTATGGTTCCCAATCAGAGGCAGCTGTCTATTGTTGTCTCTGATTGGGGATCATATATAGGTTGTCATTTTCCGTTTGGGTTTTGTGGGGAGTTATTTTCTGTTTAGCTGTTTTTGTTGCCTGACAGAACTGTGCGCTTTCGTTTTTTCTACTTTGTTATTTTGTTGCGGTGTTCAGTTTATTAAAAATCATGAACGCCTACCACGCTGCACCTTGGTCTCCTTCTTCCTCCGACGACGGATGTGACACAGAGTTGATTGAACTAATTGTTATCACCTGTTCTGAAACCGAAAACTTTGACAGCTCAGAGTTAGTCAACCCAGAGTTCAGGTTTAAACTCAAGAGTTTGTTAAACCTGCTTTCTGAAACAGGGCCCAGTAGTGTGTATGTGTGTATTACCTGTATGCTGTAGTGTTGTATATACGACAGGCTCCTCTCCCTCCGCATCTCTTCTGGCCCCACTTCAGACACGTGGTGTCGATGATCGCCCCAAAGTAGATGGGCGCTGGGATGCCCGCTGTTATAACACAAATACACACAACGTGATCTACCAGTAATACGGAGGTGGCTAATCTTGGTCATGGAAAAGGGCAGTGTGTGCAGGATTGTGTCCCAACCCAGAGCTAACACACCTGATTCACAAGTAATACTTTTTCTAGATTACCTTTGCAACAGAGTGGATTTTTAAGAGGATTTTGTTCAGGGTTTTAATCCTAATAGAAGCTGATTAGTGGAGAAATGTGTGACTTGGAAACAAACTGGCTGCAGCTAGTTTTATATCAGTGTTACTAAGCTGCAGAGCGCTGGCTGTGGGACTGGTATGGCTTGATCAGACAGGAGTAGGAGGAAGTTGCCACAAGACGCTGATCTAAGGTCAGTTTAGTGCCCCCCACATGTTAACATTTTGGGTAGTAAACTGATCCTAGATCTGTGATCGGACAGTATTGACTCACCAAGTGTACGTGTGGACAGAGTATGGAACCCCAGAGCTAAGGACTTGAGTTGAGGCTTGATACACCTGCATGGGAGAACACCATCATCAACTTGAACTTTAACATAACTATGAATACAGATAATAGACATCAATCTGAAGATATTATACATGAAATGTCATGATATGAAAGCATCAACAATTGAGTTATGGTTCATTATTACGTTTGCATACTCAGACAGCTTTAAAGGTCAACTCAAAAGACTATTGTTGCTGACATACAGTTAGTTGACTTACTGGCTACGTCAGAGAACGTCATGAGTACCAAAGAGTGAGTACTACTGGCTTCCGTTGGTAGAGCAAGGTAGTACACCATCAGAAAGGTCTGCCCTTACTACCTTGCTATTCAGCTGTTCTCTCAAGACCCAGAGCAAAAACAGAAGCAGACCCATCTCAGACAACTAAGACGCTCTAAAAATATCAAAACAAAAAGCAGATAGGGCACTGCCAGTAACTTAATTTGTCCCAGTAAGGGCAACACATTTCATCGGGTCAGCTGATCGAGCTTTGGGCAGATCTGCTGGATTTTTGGTTTGTGTGCGTGTGTACGTGTGTGTGTATGCGTTTGTCTGTGTGTGTGTACATTTGCTAATTAAGGACTAGTTTTAGCCAGTAACAGTATTCTACTTTTCTGATATACAGTAAAATCCTCTATTGCTGACTTTCCTGTAACCTCTTTGAAGTATGCCGTGGGATAAAGATTTAAATAAAATGTACTTAAAGTGTACTGAAACTATGTTTACTACTATAGGGAGAGAGCAGGAAGAACAATGAGCTGACTCATAAAAACCTCTCTCTCAGTCCAGTCAGATCACGAATCTAGAGGACGTAATTCAATCATCTGAAAATGCTATTTGACTGTCTCCTCGCCCTCTATAAAGTCTGTTGCAACCTTATTTACAATGACGGCCTAGGAACAGTGGGTTAACTGCCTTGTTCAGGGGCAGAACGACAGATTTTTACCTTGTCAGCTTGGAGATTCGTTTTAGCAACCTTCGGTTACCGGCCCAACCCACTAACCACTAGGTTACCTGCCACCCTGCTGTCATAATACCCATAAAACCTAGCGGTCAAACAGGGAAATGGTACCAATCGTTTTTCCACCATTCATTTTTCCCATAGGGGATTTTAGAAACACTTCAAATAAGGGCTGTGTTGTGTGTAGGCTTACCCTGGCGTGACGTTTTGATAACTGTAAATCTCTCTAAGACAAGGTGACTTTTATCGATATATTTGCCTGTATTTACCTCCCAAAAAGAAAATGCTAATTAGCTGTTAATGGTGGGAAAACGATTGGAACCAATTCCCTGTTTGACAAATATTATGACTCTATAGAGGCTCTCTCTATTTACATTTTCTTCTTCCAAATTGGCAGATCCCTCCTGATGACCCGGTTGGACATGACTCCAGCCAATAAAGTTGGAAGTCCCACACAGTTGACTACATTAAAATGGTGGAAGTCCTCAATGGCACTGCCCATGCTAATATGGCCTTTTGACCACTAGAGGCCTCCATCGTTCTCTATGGTTGCAACACGGCCCTATAAGGCCGGAATTCAATCGGATCGCGATTTGTCTGCTATGCAGCTTTTAAAGACAATGTTTCCGCGTTCGTCGTAAACACTGCATATGTCAGCTCAATCAAAAATTTACAGGAAATGGTGCATTGTAGACAAAGCGCAGTTGAATTGAATCCCGGCCTAAGTCTGTTACACAGACTACATTCAACTTCTGTCAGCCATTCTGTCACCCATTGTGAGCCCATTTCACTACAGTGTTACCCATGGTGTACTACTGTACAGTAGTAGCCAAGTGTGTGAGAACTTTCTAGGTGAGATCATTCTGAACAAGGTGGTGCAGATAAATGTAGTAAACCTTATGCTGGTTAGGTTTTCAGTGGTGTAAAGTACTTAACTAAGTAAAAATACTTTAAAGTACTACTTAAGTCGTTTTTGGTACTTTACTATTAATATTTTGACTACTTTTACTTTTACTTCACTACATTCGTAAAGAAAATAATGTACTTTTTACTCCATACATTTTCCCTGACAATCAAAAGTACTTGTTACATTTTGAATGCTTAGCAGGACAGGAAAATGGTCAAATTCAAGCACGTATCAAGAGAACACGTACTGCCTCTGGCCTGGCGGACTCACTTAACAGAAATGTATTGTTTTGTAAAGAATGTCTGAGTGTTGGAGTGTGCCCTTGGCTATCCATACATTTTAAAAACAAGAAAATGGTGCCGTCTGCTTTGCTTAATATAAGGAATTTTAAATTATTTATACTTTTACTTTGGATGCTTAAGTATATTTTAGCAATTACAATTACTTTTGATACTTAACTATATTTCAAACCAAATACTTTTAGATTTTAACTCAAGTAGTATTTTACTGGCTGACTGACTTTTACTTAAGTCATTTTCTATTAAGGTATCTGTACTTTTACTAAAGTATGACAATTGGGTACTTTTTCCACCACTGGTTTCTCAGTAGCCATGGTTACACCTTGCATTAACATGTGGTTGTCATCATCCGATCAAGATGATCCGATCACTATCTGATCGAGATTTGTTGCGTCTACACATGGTAATATCTGTCTCTTATCTGCCCACTTCGTCCCTATTGTGACCAGATTCCCTGGTCCCTCCCTGTATGCAAATGAATCCAACCTGCCTTGGACCTCCCGTTATGACACAAGCTGTATTAAATCGACAGAAAACAGCACGCTTTTATAGTTAATAGTTTTATACTCTCATCAAGGCATAATAGACTTACTGTCCCAATAACTATTCAGAGAATCTCTCCAATCCCTAAAAACATCACCACACAAACAAGCTGAGTATCTGGATGTATGTACAAAATACAATTATCGCACAGTATAAATAAAAATGAGACTTAGGCCTTAATGCACACAGTAAAAACAGAAACAGGTTAAGTTACAGAGTAGGCTACAAAGTGCATCTGAATTCCTTGGCCTTTCTGTTGCCTACGACGTTTTCAAATATTAGAACCCCTTTTCTCATATTCAGGATACTATCTCTTCATAAATATCTTTATTTCTATATGCTATTTTAATCAGAGCTGGACGCGGTATTGGACTGTGGCATATCCGACCACAGTGCCAGTTGGCACTTGGTTTCTAAAGACCATGATCTTAATTCAACTGGCTGGTGTTATTTTTTTTAAGAGGCTGGAACAACCGTGACGTTAGCCAAATTTATACACTTTCATCGTCCGGATTCATTTACACCAAGGAGGTAGTCGAAGACGCAATCACAATCAGATCATAATGTGTATTTTGATTGTCTACACCTGTCGACCAATGTGGGCACAATCAGAATGTGGCATGATCAGGACAACGGACGCATGTTAGAACCAGGTACAAACGGGGCTTCTGTTTGTTTCCCCTTTAAGGTACCTTGTTGTAGCCGGAGACCCAGATTTCTTTGTGCTTTCTTGCCAACTGCTATGACCATCCCTTCTTGTGTGTGTGTGTGTGTGTGTGTGTGTGTGTGTGTGTGTGTGTGTGTGTGTGTGTGTGTGTGTGTGTGTGTGTGTGTGTGTGTGTGTGTGTGTGTGTGTGTGCGTGCGTGTCACTGACCTGATGAGGACCATGTAGCCTGGCGTGCCACCCAGTGAGATGATAAAGGAAGTGATGACAGAAAGAGCCAGGAAGTAAGGGAAGACACGGTCACAGTCGTCTCTGTGAGGACAGTGGCCTACACTGGCTGTCAGGTTACCACTGCTCAGCCCTGCTACCACCACACAGCTACAGTTAGAGAACACCTGCAGAGGCACACACACAGAGATACACACACACAGAGACAGAGACACACACAGACACACACACACACACACAGACACAGACACACACACACACACACACACACACACACACACACACACACACACACACACACACACACACACACACACACACACACACAGAGGCAGGCACAGGCAGGCAAACACACATACAGACATAAACCCACCAGGGTGCGAGTCAATTCCAAATGAAATCGTACTGAAATTAAAATGGAATTGACCCCACCCTGTTGCTCACAAGTTTATGAATCAATAATATGATATATCAGATTACACAGTCAATTTGCATCTCAAATGGCACTCTATTCCCTATATAGTGTACTACTTTTAAACAGAGCCCAAAAGTAGTACACTATATAGGGAAGAGGGTGCCATTTCGGGATGCAGCCTCAGTGCTGGCAATGATCCTCATCTCACCGTGTTCTTCCCTGATCCTGTGGAGGTCTGGCAGCCAGCCAGGCAGGGAGAGACGTACGTGATGCCGTTCTCTCCACAGACAGGGTCCCAGTCTCTGCCTGAACAAACACAGTCTGCGTTACAGGCTGAGAATACTGAGCGCTCCTCATACGATACACCACCCACCCTGAGAGAGAGAGAGAGAAAGAAAGACGGAGAGAAATAAAGAGAATGAGAGAAAGAGAGAAAGGGAAAAGTGGGGTTGCTATTACCGTTTTTTTCAATTGCTAACATGCATTGGTCAAAACGTAAGTCACATTGTCAAAACTCTTCACACCGTCAGCGAAACAGAAGTGTATGGGGACCAAACTGTGAATCATTTTTCATTGCTTTCACACAAAATGCATTCAATGACCACATTCTCCGAAATCCAAGAACTCTTTTCTCATTCATTCTCCACCACCTGCAAAACTATATATTTGCAGCACGTTTTCAAATGCTAACACACCGTTTCCAAAACTGTTAAACACATTCAAAACAGAATGATAAAAATGTTGTGCATTTCTGCAGTAACCAGATTGAAACATATATAGAAAATCTCAGCAGACTATTTCATCATTCCAAACACAGCTGATTGCAATTTCAGCTGAAAGCCTACCCAAGTGTCCTGTTTTTAGTCTCGTTACCAAACAGACAAAAGAGGATGGCTTTGGAATGATTTATTTTGGAAACATGGATGAAGGAAGACAGGTTGGTGGGGAAAGAAGAGAGGCAGGGAGAGGGAGAATGCGTGGAGGACAAAGGAGAGGAAGACCAAGAGCGGTGGTCTCTGATGAGATAAGGGCCACAATTATTTACCATGTTGTAAACCATGGTCTCTCTTTGAGAGAGGCCGGTTTAAGGGTGCAAACAGTTGTATCAATAGTACAAATTTTCCGGCAAAACAACAGGTGAGATGTGCATCTTTCAATGATAATTGAACTACATATTACAGTACAATACAGTATGTTCACATTTTTACATGTACTGACATTTTGAAATATATTGATTGTTTTGTGTTTTTCAGTAGGATACAAAGATTGCCTCCCACAGGAGGGAGAGGCAGAATACTATCAGATGCGCAGGAAATTGCCATTGTTGACATGATAATTTGCAACAATGCAATAAAACTGCGGGAAATTCGGGACAGAGTGTTGGCAGACAATATCCCTTTTGGGAATGTGAATACGGTCAGCACAACGACAACCAGAGTCCTAGAGAAACATAAAATCAGGATGAAGCACTGAACCCTTTGAGAGAAACGGTGAACGTGTGAAAGAACTCCAGTATCAATATGTCCAGGTAAGATGTCTGTTCAATAACCAAACAGCGTACATACACAGCTATGCATAATGTAAAGTACTGTAAAACTGTGGCTTGGTTTGCTGCACATCCCAGGATGTCAGTACTATTCCTGCCTCCATACTCCCCCTTCCTAAACCCCATAGAGGAGTTTTTCTCTGCGTGGAGGTGGAAGGTTTATGACCACATCTTCTTTACCTTTATTTAACTAGGCTACGCTGCCACCCCACATCACCAGATGTCCTTACTGGATGCCATGAATGTGGGGTGTGGAGACAATTCTCCTGAAGACTGCCAGGGTTGGATTAGACATTCCAGAAGATACTTCCCAAGATGCATCGCCAGAGAAGACATAAGGTGTGATGTTGATGAGAACTTGTGACCAAATGCAGGAGAGAGGAAGAACTAGAAACGTCACAGTACAGTATGAGTGATTATACTATACATGTTGATGGTTTTTCGTAATTATTATTGCAGCCCTGGAATTTCAGGAAATTGTTTTTTTGGTTTCAACTTATTTTTCACAAGTAAACTACTATATGCAAAGATATAGAAAAAATAAAGGCCATTGAAGCAAATTGCTGCATCTGATTCATTCTTGATACATATACTTTAGTACAGTCAATAAAGTGAAAGTGTTATTTATGTTATAAAAACCATTCAAACTTCAAAGAGAAGTTAATTTATGTAATGCTCCCTGTTAGTGTGTTATGAGTGACAATATATGCTTTCTGAGTGAGAATTATTGCCAGTTATGGCCAAACAAGCTTATTTTGAGACCTGTATGAAGTGTTTTGGCGGTTTGAGTGAGTTTTGGAGGTGAGATTAACTGTTCGGCTAAAATGCATGTTGGTAATGCAGACTGAAGAGTTTTGAAAAAGTGGCTTCAGCATCGACCGACGCTTGTTAGCAATTTAAAAAACGAATCGATTTTAATTTATAGAGCTTTTCTTTATACAGATAATTTAATGAATACAGACATGACTTGACCTCTGCCTGCTCAGATACAGAAGGTGTGACGTGTATTTAATCAAATGCATAATACGATATATATACTGAACAAAAATATAAATGCAACAAGTAAATACTGTATTTACTTAAGGGCAACTTCTACCCAGAGCTCTGTGTGTGTGCATCCCCCACCTGTTGTAGGGCAGCGTGATCCCAGCCACTTTGGCGTTCTCGCAGCTCATGACGAAGAAGAAGAGGGATAGGAAGTAGCCTATCAGAGAGGTGCCGAACGCAAACTTGGCTGCTCCCATGATGCTCAGCTTCAGCCTCTTCATGAGCAGGCCACCAGTGAAAATTCCCAACGCCACGGCAGGGATGTTGATTGTACCTGGAACAAACATACAAACAACACACACTCTGTAAACGTTAACGTCATTCTTTAGAAATATTCTTAATTCCTAGTCATGGAGGATTTAGGCCAGCACTAAGGTCTTGACGATAGGTTCAATGGGACTGAAACACCATGTAAACCAGCCAAAGCCCTAAACCAGGCATACACTTTCGCACAATACCATACTGTACCTTTTGCTACCTTTCATATCACTGTAGCTAAGTCTACCTTTTATGCCAGTGCTATTTCACAACCCATTACAGCCCCATACATACAGTACAGTAGAGTAGAACCAGGCCATACCGCCTGAGACTCTGCCTTTGATATAGTTGAAAGTAGAGAGAACACACAGTAGCGCTGTCCAACACCTACTCAAAGACCAAAGCTCTTGGTCTTTTTCATACATCAATGTACAGGTATTATATTTTATCTCTCCGTTCTATTACTGTAGTTATGCTAGATATTGCATTACCTTTCATACACAGCATGCAATGGTCAGGTCAATAGTGTAACATGAGGCCTATTTAGATCAGCATTCACATTCGAGGGTTGAATCATAACCCATTGTATAGCTCAATAAAACACAGCACCTTTGACCTCCTATTGCTTCGTCTAGTATTAACAATATTGTATGCATGTGCTTTTCTATGCGTAAAGCGAGTCCTTTAAAGTTTCAAATCTAAATTGAACTAGTCGATACTTTGGAGGAAAGCAGTGAAATAAATCAACAAGGTGTGATTGAAGGTCAGCTGTTCTATTTTGACTTTTGAGTCATGAATGTTGTAATGTGCACACGTTGACCTTTTGAAAAGGCAACGCTCCTGTAACGTCTATGAAAATAATTCCACTAGTTGGTATCTAGACGATCTGGTTGTTGTGGTTCATGAATTGCATGTTTGCTATTGCTCGTGTTAACTTGTGTGTTTTCATATCTCGCTGCCAAGTTTGTATCTGTGTGTAAAACAGATTGGTAGCCAGTTATACTTCTATTGGACCTCTCCTTTTACTGTGCCCAGTTAGTTTTATACAGCGCCTTCGCAAAGTATTTATAACCCTTGATTTTTACACATTTTATTGTGTTACAGCCTGAATTTAAAATGGATTAAATTGAGATTTTGTGTCACTGGCCTACACACACACAAAACCCCATAATGTCAAAGCAGAATTATTTTTTGTTTGTTTTTTGAAATGAATTAAAATGAAAAGCAGAAATGTCTTGACTCAATAAGTATTCAACTCCTTTGTTATGGCAAGCCTAAATAAGTTCAGGAGTAATAATGTGTTTAACAGGTCGCATAATAAGTTGCATGGACTCACTCTATGTGCAATAATAGTGTTTAACATGATTTATTAATGACTACCTCATCTCTGTACCCCACACATACAATTATCTGTAAAGTCCCTCAGTCGAGCAGTGAATTTCAAACAGATTCAACCATGCCTCACAAAAAAGGGCACCTATTGGTAGATGGGTAAAAAATAAATAGCAGACATTGAATATCCCTTCGAACATGGTGAAGTTATTAATTACACTTTGGATGTTGTATCAATACACCTAGTCACTACAAAGATACAGGTGTCAGTTGCCGGAGAGGAAGGAAACCGCTCAGGGATTTTACCATGATGCCAATGTTGACTTTAAAACAGTTCGAGTTTAAAGGCTGTGATAGGAGAAAAGTGAGGATGGATCAACAACATTGTAGCTAATTCACAATACCAACCTAAATTACAGAATGAAAAGGAAGCCTGTACAGAATTAAAATATTAAAAAACATGCATCCTGTTTGCAATAAGGCACTGAAGTCAAATCGCAAAAAAAATGTGGCAATGAAATGAACTTTATGTCCTGAATACAAAGTGTTATGTTTGGGGAAAATCACATCACTGAGTATCACTCTTCATATTTTTAAGCATGGTGGTGGCTGCATCATGTTATGGGTACTGTACGCTTGTCATCAGCAAGGACTAGGGAGTTTTTTAGGATGAAAAGAAATGGACTAAAGCTAAGCACAGGCAAAATCCTAGAGGAAAACCTGGTTCAGTCTGCTTTCCAACAGACACTGGGAGACAAATTCCCCTTTCAGCAGGACAATAACCTAAAACACAAGCCCAAATGTACACTTGAGATGCTTACTAAAACAACATTGAAGGTTCCTGAGTGGCCAAGTTAAAGTTTTGACATGAATCGTCTTGAAAATCTTTGGTAAGACTTGAAAATGGCTGTCTAGCAATGGTCAACAACCAACTTAAGAGATCTTGAATAATTTTTTAAAGAATAATGTGTAAATATTCTACAATCCAGATGTGCAAAGCTCTTAGAGACGTACCCAGAAAGACTCACAGCTGTAATCGCTGCCAAAGGTGATGCTAACATGTATTGACTGAGTGATGTGAAATTACAGTATGTAAATTAGATATTTCTGTATTACATTTTCAACACATTTGAAACATTTTCTAAAAACATGTTTTCACTTTGTCATTATGGGGTATTGTGTGTAGATGGGTGAGAAATGTTTTTATTGAATCACTTTTGAATTTAGGCTGTAACACATCACAATGTGGAAACCAGTGCAGGCTGCTGAGGAGAGGACAGCTCATAATAATGGCTGTAATTGAGCGAATGGAATGGCATCAAACACATGGAAACCATTTTTGACGGTAGCCACTAGGCCAGGAGGCCAGGGCTCGGCAACATGTGGTCCACAGGCCTAAACCTTCCCGTGAGTGATTTTCTTAGGGGGGAAAAACACTGTAAAATCACAAGGAATTCAGATAACACTGAGTTTAATCTAGAAAATCTGTTCTTAAGTATCCCCCCCCCAAAAAGTGATTGTGTCTCAATGTAATAAAGATATGATATTATTGTCATTTTCAAATACAACTTATTTTTAGGCTTAGTTGTGGTCAATTTGCAGTGTACAAATGATTCTAATTAAGTGGGCTGTCATTGTAAATAAAAATTAGTTCTTAACTGACTTGCCTAGTTAAATAAAGTAAAATAAATCAAATAAAAATGTTCCTGCCCCCCGACCATCCGCTCCTGCAAAAATCGGCCCGCGGCTTAATCTAGTTGCCTACTCTTGCACTTGGCCTATCAGTCGTCAGAGTCTCCCCATTTAACAGTAGTGTGCATAAAGCTAATTCTGATAGACCCTTAAAGGTCCACCGCAGCTGTTTTTATCTCAATATCAAATCATGTCTGGGTAACAATTAAGTACCTTACTGTGATTGTTTTTAATTAAAATGGTCAAAAAGAAACAAAAATAGCTTCTTAGCAAAGACCAATTTCTCAAGCAAGAATTTACCTAGGACTGTCTGGGAGTGGTCTGAGCAGGGAGAGGAAAACTGAAAACTACCTGTTATTGGCAGAGAGGTTTGGAACTCTCTTTCTTATTGGTCTATTCACAATTTTACCGCCTGGTGATTTCAACAGGCAGGCCAAAACTCCATCCCACCAAAACAGGCTGAAATTTCAGGTGGTCTTCTCAAACAGCTCTTACACTAAAACGGCATTATCATCATTTTCACAATTTCACAGTATTATTCCAACCTCAGTGTGGAAATATATATAAAACACAGGAAAAACATGTTTTTGACTGCACTGGGCCTATAAGAACGACCAACATACACAAGACATCTTCAGAGGACTTTTTGTTTTTGGTAACGCAGAAGTAATGTAACAAGTTACTTTCCATAGTAAGTAAAGTTGTAACGTAACAAGTTACTTTTACAAGTAATGTTCTCCAACCCTGATCAAGCCATATAAGCTATATGATTGGCCAACGTTACGTACCCATCAGGAAATTGGCTTTTGATGCTGACTGTCCGTAATGTTGCTCTATGTACTTGGGCTTGTAGGTTACCATGCCGATTAGAGAGTTCAGCTGAATGATGGTCACACACAGGTAGATGAAGTACACTGGGTTCCCCAGGAGGGTTTTCAACGTTGGTATGAAATCTAGATTAAAAACCATCAACAAAACATCATCAGTCGTCAACAACATCATCAGTTGTCATGGGCATTTTTGTCTACCTTTTTCCATACTATGGTAATTTCATCCAAAGCAACCTGAATTTAATATACCATTTTACCTGAATAGACTTTGAAAAAGCATTTTTAAACTCCAAACTCAATCTAAACCAGAAAATGTTCTAACTTCATCCCCATTCAACAAAATACCTTTGGCCATCTCCAGAAAGCCAGCTGGCTCGTCGGCTTGGTACTTATGCTCCAGGAGAGGGGAGTCTTTGATGAAGCTAGTCCGCTCCGGGGTGCACTGGGCTGGGATTCGGTCTGACGGGATGGGCAGGGAACGGGGCAGGAACCAGAAGGGGATGGCTGAAAGCAGGGTGATTACCCCAGCTATAAGGTAACCTAACCACCAGGCCCCCACCCAGCGAGCATCACCAGGGCTTATGGTGATACTCTCTATACAGCGAGGGGAGACACAGAATTTGATTTATTAGGATCCCCATTAGCCGACGCCAAGGGTGACAGCTAGTCTTACTGGGGTCCGATATATAACGAAAAATACATTACAGACAAAATACTTTACAATTTACATACATTTAAAAACATTAACATGTAGTGTGTGTGTGTGTGTGTATCGATCAGTTACACATACATGTCAGTACATACATATAACAAGAGAAGGCTATGGTGATAGTCTCTATACAGGGAGGACAAGCACAGAGAGAGAGATAGCTGTGACTGTTGGGGACAAAATACATTATGAGAATAACTGTGAGTACACTAGCAACGTTCCTAGCAACAAGACTTACTGGTGAGAAAAACAAGCACAGCACAGCTGCTTTTTGTGCATATCTTAACCATCTCTCCTGCTTCAAATTGGTTACTCAAATTAGGTAGCTGACGTCACTGAGCAGTGTTCTGGAGCACACTAGTTCATTTAGTCCGATAACCTAGAATCTAGAAGCATGAGCATACATAACACTTATTGAACACAGTCAGTGAGTGCACTCTAGGAACGACAATGAACTTAACTCAGAGCCCTGTTTGTTAGTCTAGTAGTAACCGAACGGAGGCGAATGCCCTGTCTCTGTCTAAACTGGAGAACTGACTAGTCCAAAAGTGTGTAGGTGGCCTAGACAGAATACTCGGTAGATACCGGTTACTCACCCATGTTGACAAATCCAATGTCCACATATATTTTGGCACACAGGGATCCCAGTAAATAGCCAAACACAGGACCAATGACTGCTATGGTCTGAACGCAGCCTGAAATATGAAAGACGCACACGCATGCACAAACACACACAGCAATTGATTTATTATACTAACCAGAGACAGTTCCAGAAGTCAACAATAAGACAGTTGTTGTGTGATTTTTAAAAGGTCAAAGAGATGCTTCTGCTTACATGGACCGGTCGTCCATTCATGTTATCACAACGAGGTAGATTCAATCAGATCCCGCGTTAACCGGCGATAGCAGACACCCGCATAGCGGATGTTTTGGCTGTGTGCTAAGAGCCAAATCAGTGAGCAGCTGCTCTTGCGCTCATTGTCAAAGCCACACCCACTCCACTTGCTAGAAGTTCAGAACGAGAAAGTGTAGGCTATATAGAAATAACTACGCTCAAATTGAAAAATCATTCAACTAAATAATGACCATTTTTTTATTATCCTAATCGAGATCACATTCCAGTGTTCGAAAAATGGCTGCATGGCATTTCAGTTAATGCAAGCGTGTAGCGCCCAACGCAGGAAATGAGAAGCAGGTACAAGGAGTGAACCATTTAATATAGACTGACATGCAACGGAACAAGAACAGCGTCTGGACATGGACATGAACACGACACAACGAACAAGGCTACTACAGGGAACAACACAGGGGAGCAGACATATAGAGCGTTGTAACGGAAGGTCCTGTGTTGTAATATAAACTGTCATGGTTGCTTAGCTACCATGACAAAGACCAAAGCCGGCGCAAGTACAGTTGAGGACAGTGCCAGTGGTGTCTCTCTATCACACGTGAAGGATCTTTTAAACAAACAAAAAGAGACCTATATGCAGTTGTTACAACAATAAGAAAATAGTTTCAAGTGTTTTGTCCAAATACTTGTGGATTCTACTAATAAAAGAATGGACGACCTGACCAGAGAGGTCCAGGACCTAAAGAACAGTTTGCGGTTCTCCCAGGGTCAGCTCGGCGAGATGAAACAGGAGAACGGCAAGATGACAGCAATCTGTAAGTCATTGAGAGAGGACATCAGTTCTGTGTGTGAATCCATGATAACGATGACAGATAAATCAGACTATCTTGAGGGACAACCAAGGCGAAAACAACATGGTTGTGGACGGAATTGCAGAATCTCCACATGAGACCTGGATGAAGTCTGAGGACAAAGTGAGGGAAATGATCTTTGAGAAATTGAAGATGGACCACAGGAAGATTGAGGTGGAGTGCGCCCACAGGACTGGAAAACCTACCACCGGCCCAGGCCGATAGTGGTCAAGTTCCTGAGGTTCAAGGACAAGGTAGCGGTTCTGGAAAGAGCCAAGAACTTAAGAGGAATGTATATCTTCCTCAACGAGGACTATCCTGAAGCTGTGCGCCAGAAGAGGAAAGAACTGAACCCAGCCATGAAAGCTGCCAGAGCACGTGGGGACATTGCGTACATCCGCTACGACAGGCTCATTGTCCACGCTTCCTCCCAGAAGCCTGGAAGGGATGAGAGAGCCAAGCCTATGGGTTCGTAGCCTCAACCCCGTAGCACACACACAAACACACACACACACCAATTGATTAATGGACTGCTGAATGTATATTTCTTTCTCTTGCTTTGTCTACTCTTCCAATATTATGTCTATCTCTGATAAGCTACCCAGGAAAGGGCTGAAAATAGCCCATATTAATATATGTAGCCTTAGAAATAAGGTTCATGAAATCAATAACTTGCTAACATCAGATAACACTCATATATAAGCCATTTCTGAGACTCACTTAGATAATTAATTGGATGATACATCAGTAGCAATACAAGGATATAACACTTATAGAAGAGACAGAAATGCTTATGGGGGAGGAGTTGCTGTATATATTCAGAGCCACCAGAGAAGATCTTATGACAAGTGTTATTGAAGTGTTGTGGTTGCAGGTTCACTTGGCACATCTAAAGCCTTTTCTTTTGAGGTGTTGCTATAGGCCACCAAGTGTTAGCAGTCAGTATCTAAAGAATATGTGTGAAACGCTTGATAGTGTATGTGAAGTAAACAGAGAGGTCTACTTTCTTGGGGACCTGAATATTGACTGGTTTTCATCAAGCTGTCCCCTCAAGAGGAAGCTTCCTACTGTAACCAGTGCCTGTAATCTGGTTCAGGTTATTAATCAACCTACCAGGGTGTTTACAAACACTACAGGAACAAGATCATCCACATGTATCGATCACATTTTTACTAATGCTGTAGAACTTTGTTCTAAAGCTATATCCGTACCCATTGGACGCAGTGATCACAATATAGTGGCTATATCCAGGAAAGCCAACAGCTAGGCCTAAAATAGTGTATAAGAGATCATACAAAATATTTTCCTGTGACTCTATGTGGATGATGTTAAAAATACTTGTTGGTCTGATGTGATTAATGAGGACCATCCAGGCGCTGCACTTGATACATTTATGAAATTGCTTCTTCCAATTATTGATACACATGCACCTGTTAAAAAACTGACTGTTAGAACTGTTAAGGCTCTATGGATTGATGAGGAATTGAAAAACTGTATGGTTGAAAGAGATGGGGCAAAAGGAGTGGCTAATAAGTCTGGCTGTACATCTGACTGGCTTACTTACTGCAAATTGAGAAATTATGTGACTAAACTCAACAAAAAGAAGAAGAAACTGTATTATGAAGCCAAAATCAATGATATAAAGAATGATGGAAAAGAAACTTTGGAGTACTTTGAATTAAATTATGGGCAGAAAGACAAATTCAACTCCATATTTCATCGAATCAGATGGCTTATTCCTCACAAAACCATTTGATGTTGCCAATTATTTAAATAATTATTTAATTGGCAAAGTGGGCAAACTTAGGCAGGAAATGCCCATGACAAAGAGTGAGCAATTATATTCATGTATGAAAAAACTAATAATGAAAGAAAAGCAGTGCAAGTTTGAACTTTGTAAAGTTAGTATGGGAGAGGTGGACAGATTAACGATCAATAATGACAAACCTCCTGACATTGACAACATAGAGAGAAAGCTACTGAGGATGGTAGCTGACTCTATAGCCACTCATATCGGTCATATTTTTAATCTGAGCCTAGAGGAAAGTCTTTGTAAGCCAAAGTAATTCCGCTATCCAAGAGAGGTAAAGCGGCCTTTACTGGTTCTAACAGTAGACCTATAAGCTTGCTGCCAGCTCTTAGCAAACTGTTGGAAAAAAATCGTGTTTCATCAAATAGAATGCTATTTCTCTGTAAACAAATCAATAACAGACTTTCAGCATGCTTATAGAGAAGGGCACTCAACATGTACTGCACTGACACAAATGACTGATGATTGGTTGAAAGAAATTGATAATAAGAAGATTGTGGGAGCTGTACTGTTAGATTTCAGTGCAGCCTTTGATATTATTGACCATAACCTGTTGTTGAAAAAACGTAACTTCTTAGGGCTAGGCCCCTTTTTCTCAATTTCCACCTGAATGAGGTGCCCAAAGTAAACTGCCTGTTGCTCAGGCCCTGAAGCCAGGATATGCATATAATTGGTACCAAAGAAAACACATTGAAGTTAGTTTGTAGAAATGTTAAAATAATGTAGGAGAATATAACACAATAGATATGGTAAGAGAAAATCCAAAGAAAAACCAACCAGAATTTTTTCTTTGTTGAGAGACCATCCTCTTAGAATGGAAAGTATAAGGTCATACTGAAAATTTGCTCCCAGCATGCAATTCATATGGCTTCCACAGGGTGTCAGTAGTCTATGTTCAAGATTTCAGGCTTGTAACTTCAAAAATGAATGAGAAATATCAGTTTTAGTACAGGGACACAGTCTTGGAAATTTGTGTTTGCACGCCAGGAATACAGGACGCACCTGCTAAAATCAGTTTCCTATTGAACATACTTCTTTCCGTAAAAAAATAGTATAGTTTGATTACATTTTAGGATATCTGAGGAGTAAATAGAAACGTATTTTGACTTGTTGAAACAAAGTTTAGGGGTAGATTTTCGGATTCCTTTCTCTGCATGTTGAATGAGGGGATTACTCAAATCGATGGCGCCAACTAAACAGACTTTTTGGGATATAAAGAAGGATTTTATCTAACAAAACGGCACTACATGTTATAGCTGGGACGCTTTGGATGACAAATCAGAGGAAGATTTTCAAAAAGTAAGTGAATATTTAATCGCTATTTGTGAATTTATGAAACCTGTGCCGTTGGAAAAACATTTTGATATGGGGCGCCGTCCTCAAACAATTGCATGGCATGTTTTCGCTGTAATAGCTACTGTAAATCAGACAGTGCAGTTAGATTAACACAAATTTAAGCTTTCAACCGATATAAGACACTTATATGTACCTAAATGTTTAATATATGTTTAATAATATGTTATGTTTAATAATATTATGATTATTTATTTGAATTGCGCACCCTCCAGTTTTACAGGATGTTGCCCCACTAGCGGGACGCCTAGCCCTAAATGAAGTGCTATAGCTTTTCAACCTCTGCCATATCGTGGATCCAGAGATATCTATCTTATAAAACTCAAAGGGTTTTCTTTAATGGAAGCGTGTAATGTCAAATATATAAAGTGTGGTGTACCGCAGAGCAGCTCTCTAGGCCCTCTACTCTTTTCTATTTTTACCAATGACCTGCCACTGGCATTAAACAAAGCATGTGTGTCAATGTATGCTGATGATTCAACCATATACACATCAGCAACCACAGCTAATGAAGTCACTGAAACCCTTAACAAAGAGTTGCAGTCTGTTTTGGAATGGGTGGCCAGTAAAAAACTGTCCCTGAACATCTCTAAAACTAAGAGCATTGTATTTGGTACAAATCATTCCTTAAGTGCTAGACCTCAGCTGAATCTGGTAATGAATGGTGTGGCTGTTGAACAAGTTGAGGAGACTAAATTACTTTGCGCTACCTTAGATTCTAAACTGTCATGGTCAAAACATATAGATTGTATCGGCCATCTGAAGAAGAAGGTGACCAAAGCGCAGCATCGTAAGTGTTCATGATTTATTCATAAAACTGAACACTGAATAACAAAAACAACAAAGAGAACGACCGAAACCGAAACAGTTCTGTCTGGTGCAGACACAAAAAACAACTACCCACAAAAACCATGTGGGGAAAAAGCTACCTAAGTATGGTTCTCAATCAGAGACAACGATAGGCAGCTGCCTCTGATTGAGAACCACACCCGGCCAAACAACAAAGAAATACAAAACATAGAAAATGAACATAGAATGCCCACCCAAATGACATAGATTCAATGGTTGCAAAGATGGGGAGAGGTCAAGCCGTAATAAAGAAATGCTCTGCTTTTTTGACACCACACTACAAAAAGCAAGTTCTGCAGGCTCTAGTTTAGTCTAATCTTGATTATTTTCCAGTCGTGTGGTCCAGTGCTGCAAGGAAAGACCTAGTTAAGCTGCAGCTGGCCCAGAACAAAGCGGCACATTTTGCTCTTAATTGTAATTAGAGGGCTAAAATTAATACTATGCATGCCAGTCTCTCTTGGCTAAGAGTTGAGGAGAGACTGACTACATCACTTCCTCTTTTTATAAGAAACATTAATGTGTTGAAAATCCAAAATTGTTTGCATAGTCAACTTACACACAGCTCTGACACACACACTTATCCCACCAGACATGCCACCAGGGGTCTTTTCATAGTCCCCAGATCCAGAACAAATTCAAGGAAATGTACAGTGTTATACAGAGCCCTTATTGCATGGAACTTCCTTCTATCTCATATTACTCAAATAAACAGATATGTGACTTTTTAAAAATGCATGTAGTTCTGTCTTTGACCTGTTCTTGTCTAATGATGTTCTGTATTATGTTTCATGTTTTGTATGGACCCCAGGAAGAGGAGCTGCTGCTTTTGTAACAGCTAATGAGGATCCTAAAAAAATACCAAATACATTCAGTTGAAGTCGGAGGTTTACATACACCTTAGCCAAATACATTTAAAGTCAGTTTTTCACAATTCCTGACATTTAATCCTCGTAAAATTCCCTGTCTTAGGTCAGTTAGGATCACCAGTTTATTTTAAGAATGTGAAATGTCAGAATAATAGTAGAGAGAATTATTTATTTCAGCTTTTATTTCTTTCATCACATTCCCAGTGGGTCAAACGTTTACATACACTCAATTAGTATTTGGTAGTATTGCCTTTAAATTGTTGAACTTGGGTCAAACGTTTTGGGTAGCCTTCCACAAGCTTCCCACAATAAGTTGGGTGAATTTTGGCCCATTCCCTCTGACAGAGCTGGTGTAACTGCGTCAGGTTTGTAGGCCTCCTTGCTCACACACGCTTTTTCAGTTCTCCCACAACTGTTCTATAGGAATGAGGTCAGGGCTTTGTGATGGCCACTCCAATACCTTGACTTTGTTGTCCTTAAGTCATTTTGCCACAACTATGCTTGGGGTCATTGTCCATTTGGAAGACCCATTGGCGACCAAGCATTAACTTCCTGACTGATGTCTTGAGAGGTTGCCTCAATATAACCACATAATTTTCCATCCCCATGATGTCATCTATTTTGTGAAGTGCACCAGTCCCTCCTGCAGCAAAACACCCTCACAACATGATGCTGCCACCCCCGTGCTTCACGGTTGGGATGGTGTTCTTCGGCTTGCAAGCCTCCCACTTTTTCCTCCAAACACTACAATGGTCATTATGGCCAAACAATTCTATTTTTGTTTCATCAGACCAGAGGACATTTCTCCAAAAAGTACGATCTTTGTCTCCATGTGCAGTTGCAAACTGTAGTCTGGCTTTTTTATGGTGGTTTTGGAGCAGTGGCTTCTTCCTTGCTGAGCGACCTTTCACATTATGTTGATATAGGACTCGTTTTACTGTGGATATAGATATTTTTGTACCGGTTTCATCCAGCATCTTCACAAGGTTCTTTGCTGTTGTTCTGGGATTAAGTTGCACTTTTCGCACCAAAGTACGTTCATCTCTAGGAGACAGAACACGTCTCCTTCCTGAGCAGTATGACGGCTGCGTGGTCCCATGGAGTTTATACTTGCGTACTATTGTTTGTACAGATGAATGTGATAACTTCAGGCGTTTGGAAATTGCTCACAAGGATGAACCAGACTTGTGGAGGTCATAATTATTTTTCTGAGGTCTTGGCTGATTTCTTTTGATTTTCCCGTGATGTCAAGCAAAGAAGCACTGAGTTTTAAGGTAGGCCTTTAAATACATCCACAGGTACACCTCCAATTGACTCAAATGATGTCAATTAGCCTATCAGAAGCTTCTAAAGCCATGACATCATTTTCGGGAATTTTCCAAGCTGTTTAAAGGCACAGTCAACTTAGTGTATGTAAACCTCTGACCCACTGGAATTGTGATACAGTGAATTATAAGTGAAATAATATGTCTGTAAACAATTGCTGGAAAAATTACTTGTGTCATGCACAAAGTAGATGTCCTAACCGACTTGCCAAAACTATAGTTTGTTAACAAGACATTTGTGGAGTGGTTGAAAAACAAGTTTTAATGACTCCAACCAAATTGTATGTAAACTTCCGACTTCAACTGTATATGCAGGCGCAATCAACAAAGTGAGGGAGTCCAGGTCTAATGAGCGCGTAATGACGGTACCAGATGCGTATTATGACAGGCTGGCGCTTGAGGGGGAGCAGGAGCAGGCGTGACAGAGCGATTCTGTGCAGCCAATGACAATGCCTGCTTTACGTGTTAAACTGGGGATTTGTGGATTTGACAGCTCTAATGCAGTTCCACCTCCCTCACCGTATTAAGCATCAGCTATCCGGATGTTGGCTAAAGCGGATCTGATTGAATCGGGCCCTTAGTGTATGAATCAGATTGAAAAGCAGTTTATTGAAACCGTCAGATCGACTTAACATATTGTACTTCAAATCATGCACAGTGACATTATCTAAAATTGTGTTTGCATTTCCAATTGGTCTATTACCAATGTAAAATGCAGCATTTTCCTCCCTGGCGAAATCATCTATATACGAGATCCCAAGGGGCTGCACTGGCGTCTCCCCGATCCCTCGTAAGACGTTCCCAAGGAACACATAGATCCACATGGAGAGGTTGGACTCTCCTTCACAACCTACTGGGGAGGGGGAGAGAGAGAATAGATACAGCACTGTGTGTGTGTGTGTGTGTGTGTGTGTGTGTGTGTGTGTGTGTGTGTGTGTGTGTGTGTGTGTGTGTGTGTGTGTGTGTGTGTGTGTGTGTGTGTGTGTGTGTGTGTGTGTGTGCACGTGTGTGTGCACGTGTGTATGAGCACGTGTGTGTGAGCACGTGTGAGTGAGCGTGTAAATGCGCGTGTCCATGAGTACATGTGTGTGTTTGTGTGTGTGCGTTGGTTTGTGTTTGCGTGGTTGAATGCATGTACGCACATGAGCTTGTGTGTGTGTCTGTGTGTGTGTGTAGGCGACACACCTGTCCCTGTGCTTGGTGCCTCAGAAAGCGGGTCACCCGAAGCTTGCGAGGAGGGTGACAACAGGCGCGCTGGACATGGAGAGAGGTTGGTTGAATTGGTTGAATTCACTGACGATCGGATTGATGTTTCGAACTTATAGCTGCGTACAAAACACCAATGCGACTGTTTAGCGAAGGGAGGGGAGAAAGCACCACGTTATACAGTTAGAGAGGACAGAGACAAAGCAGAACATGAGTGCTTTGGATATGCAATGAAACATTTAGGAAACACCGTTTTATACATTCAAGCGCATCATGTAACACACAATACTTAATGATAGGAAGAAGCTTTCCTGGCTTCACCTGTAAAATACAAACAATTGACGACTGAAGTGTTTTTCAGAAAAACATCCCACAGCTGTAAAAATGCATATAGTAAAACTTCTCTTGGCATTCAGTAAAGAGACTCCATATAGTGCAGCATATATTCTTAAGATTCCATATGTTCCCATCTTGTGGGAGGGATAAAACATTCGGACTGATCAAACTTTCATGACCAAGCCAAGCTAATGAGAACCCATGATAACACACAACAATGCTTCATCTCACAAACGATGGTACACAATATATAAGATATGTGCAAAATTCAGTATATTAGCATATCACTACAGAGTCACAGTGATATCTGTCCTTTACCAGACTTTATCCAAACACACAGAAATACAGTGCATTCAGAAAGTATTCAGACCCCTTGACTTTTTCCAAATTTTGTTATGTTACTGCCCTATATATCAATCTACACACATTATCCAATAATGACAAAGCAAAAACAGGTTTTTAGAAATCTTTGCAAATTTAAATATTTTTTGACTGAAATAACATTTACATAGTATTCAGACCTTTTGCTATGAGACTCAAAACTGAGCTCAGGTGCATCCTGTTTCCATTGATCATCCTTGAGATGTTTCTACAACTTGATATGGAGGAAAACTCGCCTCCCTGCGGACCTGGCATCCTTTCACTCCCTCCTCTCTACATTCTCCTCTTCTGTCTCTGCTGCTAAAGCCACTTTCTACCACTCTAAATTCCAAGCATCTGCCTCTAACCCTAGGAAGCTCTTTGCCACCTTCTCCTCCCTCCTGAATCCTCCTCCCCCTCCCCCCTCCTCCTCCCTCTCTGCGGATGACTTCGTCAACCATTTTGAAAAGAAGGTCGACGACATCCGATCCTCGTTTGCTAAGTCAAACGACACCGCTGGTTCTGCTCACACTGCCCTACCCTGTGCTTTGACCTCTTTCTCCCCTCTCTCTCCAGATGAAATCTCGCGTCTTGTGACGGCCGGCCGCCCAACAACCTGCCCGCTTGACCCTATCCCCTCCTCTCTTCTCCAGGCCATTTCCGGAGACCTTCTCCCTTACCTCACCTCGCTCATCAACTCATCCTTGACCGCTGGCTACGTCCCTTCCGCCTTCAAGAGAGCGAGAGTTGCACCCCTGCTGAAAAAACCTACACTCGATCCCTCCGATGTCAACAACTACAGACCAGTATCCCTTCTTTCTTTTCTCTCCAAAACTCTTGAACGTGCCGTCCTTGGCCAGCTCTCCTGCTATCTCTCTCAGAATGACCTTCTTGATCCAAATCAGTCAGGTTTCAAGACTAGTCACTCAACTGAGACTGCTCTTCTCTGTGTCACGGAGGCGCTCCGCACTGCTAAAGCTAACTCTCTCTCCTCTGCTCTCATCCTTCTAGACCTATCGGCTGCCTTTGATACAGTGAACCATCAGATCCTCCTCTCCACCCTCTCCGAGTTGGGCATCTCCGGCGCGGCCCACGCTTGGATTGCATCCTACCTGACAGGTCGCTCCTACCAGGTGGCGTGGCGAGAATCTGTCTCCGCACCACGTGCTCTCACCACTGGTGTCCCCCAGGGCTCTGTTCTAGGCCCTCTCCTATTCTCGCTATACACCAAGTCACTTGGCTCTGTCATATCCTCACATGGTCTCTCCTATCATTGCTATGCAGACGACACACAATTAATCTTCTCCTTTCCCCCTTCTGATAACCAGGTGGCGAATCGCATCTCTGCATGTCTGGCAGACATATCAGTGTGGATGACGGATCACCACCTCAAGCTGAACCTCGGCAAGACGGAGCTGCTCTTCCTCCCGGGGAAGGACTGCCCGTTCCATGATCTCGCCATCACGGTTGACAACTCCATTGTGTCCTCCTCCCAGAGTGCTAAGAACCTTGGCGTGATCCTGGACAACACGCTGTCGTTCTCAACTAACATCAAGGCGGTGACCCGTTCCTGTAGGTTCATGCTCTACAACATTCGCAGAGTACGACCCTGCCTCACACAGGAAGCGGCGCAGGTCCTAATCCAGGCACTTGTCATCTCCCGTCTGGACTACTGCAACTCGCTGTTGGCTGGGCTCCCTGCCTGTGCCATTAAACCCCTACAACTCATCCAGAACGCCGCAGCCCGTCTGGTGTTCAACCTTCCCAAGTTCTCTCACGTCACCCCGCTCCTCCGCTCTCTCCACTGGCTTCCAGTTGAAGCTTGCATCCGCTACAAGACCATGGTGCTTGCCTACGGAGCTGTGAGGGGAACGGCACCTCCGTACCTTCAGGCTCTGATCAGGCCCTACACCCAAACAAGGGCACTGCGTTCATCCACCTCTGGCCTGCTCGCCTCCCTACCTCTGAGGAAGTACAGCTCCCGCTCAGCCCAGTCAAAACTGTTCGCTGCTCTGGCACCCCAATGGTGGAACAAACTCCCCCACGACGCCAGGTCAGCGGAGTCAATCACCACCTTCCGGAAACAACTGAAACACCACCTCTTTAAGGAATACCTAGGATAGGATAAAGCAATCCTTCTAACCCCCCCCCCTTAAAAGAGTTAGATGCACTATTGTAAAGTGGTTGTTCCACTGGATATCATAAGGTGAATGCACCAACTTGTAAGTCGCTCTGGATAAGAGCGTCTGCTAAATGACTTAAATGTAAATGTAAATGTTAAATGTTGATTGGAATCCACCTGTGGTAAATTCAATTGATTGGACATGATCTGGAAAGGCACACACCTGTCTATATAAGGTCCCACAGTTGACAGTGCCTGTTAGGGCAAAAACCAAGCCATGAGGTCAAAGGAATTGTTCGTAGAGCTCCAAGACAGGATTGTGTAGAGGCACAGATCTGGGGAAGGGTACCGAAACATTTCTGCAGCATTGAAGGTCCCCAAGAATACAGTGACCTGCATCATTCTTAAATGGAAGAAGTTTGGAACCACCAAGACTCTTCCTACAGAGGAACTCTGTAGGTTTTTTTAGGTTTTGCTGGCAGCCCAGCAAAACTGAGCAATCGAGGGAGAAAGGCCTTGGTCAGGGAGGTGACCAAGAACCCGATGGTCACTCTGACAGAGCTCCAGAGTTCCTCTGAGGAGATGGGATAACCTTCCAGAAGGACAACCATCTCTGCAGAACTCCACCAATCAGGCCTTTATGGTAGAGTTGCCAGACGGAAGCCACTCCTCAGTGAAAGGCACATGACAGCCCGCTTGGAGTTTGCCAAAAGGCAATTAAAGACTCTCAGACCATGAGAAACAAGATTCTCTGGTCTGATGAAACTAAGATTGAACTCTTTGGCCTGAATGCCAAGTGTCACGTCTGGAGGAAACCTGGCACCGTCCCTACGGTGAAGCATGGTAGCGACAGCATCATGCTGTGGAGATGTTTTTCAGCGGCAGGGACTGGGAGAGCGTTCAGGGCCTCTGACTGGGGCGAAGGTTCACCTTCCAACAGGTCTGAATACTATGTAATTGTGATATTTCCGTTACATATTTTTATACATTTGCAAAAATGTCTTAAAAGCGGTTTTTGCTTTGTCATTATGGGGTATTGTGTGTAGGTGAGGAAAAAACATGATTTTAACCATTTTAGAATAAAGCTGTAATGTAACAAAATTTGGAAAAATTCAAGGCGTCTGAATACTTTCCGAATGCACTGTAGACTGACATTTCCTTTAAATAGAGGATCACTGGAAACGTGATTCAGAATAGAGTACACACACACGCACAGGTACACATTTACACACATATCCAGATAAGCTTTAGCTTACTGTACCACAAGTGCATTCAAAAAAGCAAATCGCTACACCCGCAATAACATCTGCTAAATTTGATTTGAAAAGGAAGCTAGGAACCCAAGCATTGTAAGTTAATCCTCCTTCAAATTAAAAGTCGGGTATAACCTCACCGTCCGATGAGGAAGTGTGGCAGAGCGATGATGAATGTTCCCACTGCCATCAGTACACAGCCCATTGCAATGATCTTGGGCCGATGCAGCTTTGCACCAAAGTAACTCACGAATGCTATCACCAACAGGTTACCTGGTAGGGGGATAGACAGACACAGAATTTGTCAATTCTCAAATTGACAAATCTGATGAATCGAGATTCAATTCACAAATTGGAAAAGTAACATGCATTTTCACTTAAGAGTTTTTCTGTTTACAACTCTATTTCGATTCCATTCCTGAATGCATTCTTGAATTGTCGAGTTGACATGGCACTGACCCCAGCTCTGACACAATGGTCTGCTTGAATTTATTCTCAATCACAATGCCTAATTCCTCTCATTGATGTAAGTGTGTTGCCATGGTGAGTTTCAACATTGTGGCACTGTTGGTTTCCTAATTCCCACTATAGAGTGATTCCTCATGAAACCCAGACAAAAAAGGACATTGTTGACATATATTTGTATCTAAAAGCATAATTTAGAAATAACGAATCAAAGTTGGTACATTGCTGACATTTTAGCCTCCCTTAAGACTGCATAATGTTTCATCTGCAAAAATTGGTGTCATGTGAAGCTTTATCGCTTGCTCTGTAATATGAGTAGTATTCTGATTTCAATAACACATTTTCTACAATAACATATTAATATAGAAAAATATAAACATGAATATACAAAATTGTATTTGGCAAATGTTCCAATATATTGTTGAAAATAATATACAGTGCATTTGGAAAGAATTCAGATCCATTGACTTTTTCCACATTTTGTTAGTTTACAGCCTTATTCTAAAATGTATTAAATTGTCTTTTTCCTCATCAAACTACACACAATACCCCATAATGACAAAGCAAAAACGTTTTTTTACTCAGTACTTTGTTGACACACCTTTGGCAGCAATTACAGCATTGATTCGTCTTGGGTATGACACTACAAGCTTGACACACCTGTATTTGGGAGTTTCTCCCATTCTTCTCTGCATATCCTCTCAAGCTCTGTCAGGTTGAATGGGGAGCATTGCTGCACAGCTACTTTCAGGTCTCTCCAGAGATGTTCAATCAGGTTCAAGTCCAGGCTCTGACTGGGCCACACAAGGACATTCAGAGACTTGTCCAGAAGCCACTCCTGCATTGTCTTGGCTGTGTGCTTAGGGTCGTTGTCCTGTTGGAAGGTGAACCTTCGCCCCAGTCTGAGGTCCTGAGCACTCTGGAGCAGGTTTTCATCAAGGATCTCTCTGTACTTTTCTCAGTTCATCTTTGCCTCGATCCTGACTAATCTTTTTTTTATTTAATCAATTTTAGAATAAGGCTGTAATGTAACAAAATGTGGAAAGAGTCATGGGGTCTGTACTCTACGGGCATATCAAAGTTCCAGAGTTGGATCTCTGCTAGTTTTAAAGTTATGGCCCATTTAATAAAGAGAAATTCGCAAAGTAGGCAATGTAACCAATCACAGCCCTCCTTTTACTTATTTTGGTGACCACTTGGAATCCATTTTCACATTCACTCTGTTGGGAATGCTTACAAATTGAATCATAAGAAAAGAAGAACCCTCCAAATCGATTGACCAAGGGCCAATTGAATGACTGTGCCGTGGCCTGGATAGAGAGAGGAGGGAGGGGGGTTAGGGTAGAGCGAGAGAGAGGGGTGTGTGAGTGAGTGAGTGAGTGAGTGAGTGAGTGAGTGAGTGAGTGAGTGAGTGAGTGAGTGAGTGAGTGAGTGAGTGAGTGAGTGAGTGAGTGAGTGAGTGAGTGAGTGAGTGAGTGAGTGAGAAAAGGGGGGGAAGTTGAGAGAGGGAAACAGAAGGAGAGAGAGAGAGAGAGAGAGAGAGAGAGAGAGAGAGAGAGAGAGAGAGAGAGAGAGAGAGAGAGAAGAAAAAAAATTGGGGTAGTGGAGGAGAGTGGTGGGCAATAAAAACTTTAAATGAGGTAAAAGAAAAGCAGCCATTTCATGATGGAACCAATTGTTGTTTTTTAAGGATGGAGGGATGACGTCCATTCCTTAAGGACCTCCATCCGCTCTCATTATTAAGAGGAGTGAGTAGGCTATTCTTCAAGGGTGCTGGATTTGTGAAGTACCACTTCAGAAACCTGCTGTAGAATGCCTAAACTTCTGAACTCCAGAAATAACTGTTCTCTGACTAAGGCAAACCTAGCACTTGGAAATGCCAGATAGTTGAAGTGTTATTGTGCCCCTTCGTTAGTTTACTACTTAAGGAAAATAACTGTTTTGATTGTGCTGAGAGCTATTGTGCTGAAAACACCTGAACTGATGATCTCTGACTGTGAATGTGTTGATTTTTCCTTCATCCATTTAGAATACTGTGTGGACTAGAATAACTGCTTTGTTTGTTGCTAAACGTCTCTATGGTTGTAACAGGTCAAGAGGCACAGAGTACATCCTGCTAATAGAGAGTTGTTAAATACAGAAAGGACTTTGAGGCTAGTCTATGGAGCTCTCCTGAGATGCTTCAGCACTTTCCTCTCTCCCTGTGGTTGGGGGCATTGGAGCCACGACAAGAGGCACACAGCGCATCCTACAGCAGGCTTCTCCAGGTTTCCATCTACTCTACGCAGAAAGGCCCTTGAGACGAGCTGATGAGTGGGAAAAAAAAGATAACTAATGTAAAATATACTGTGTCCGTTAAATGTACATTCAGGTTCAGAACTTTTGTAGGTTCAGAACTTTTGTGAAACAGCACAGTTGGAAAATATATGGCAAAAAGAAATCAAAACGGGATGGTCTTCAGAGATAGATGTGAGGGGTTGAGGGTGAAGGATGGGACTAAAAACGAACTAAAGACAACTATTGTAAAATATAGTGTTTTTCTTTAGTTTTAATATTTTCTACATTGTGGAATAATAGTGAAGACATCAAAACTATGAAATAACACATATGGAATCATGTAATAACCAAAAAAGTGTTAAACAAATCAAAATATATTTTATATTTGAGATTCTTCAAAGTAGCCACCCTTTGCCTTGATGACAGCTTTGCACACTCTTGGCATTCTCTCTTGAAGGAGTTCCCACATATGCTGAGAACTTGTTGGCTGCTTTTCCTTCACTCTGCTGTCCAACTCATCCCAAACCTTCTCAATTGGGTTGCGGTCAGGTGATTGTGGAGGCCAGGTCATCTGATGCAGCACTCTATCACTCTCCTTCTTGGTCAAATAGCCCTTACACACCCTGGAGGTATGTTGGGTCATTGTCCTGTCGAAAAACAAATGATAGTCCCATTAAGCGCAAACCAGATGGGATGGCGTATCACTGCAGAATGCTGTGGTAGCCATGCTGATCAAGTGTGCCTTGAATTCTAAATAAATCACTGAGAGTGTCATGCAGCAAAGCACCCCCACACCATCACACCTCCTCCTCCATGCTCCTCCATGCTTCACCTACTCTGCGTCTCAGAAAGACACGGCGGTTGGAATCAAAAATCTCCAATTTGGACTCATCAGACAAAAGGACAGATTTCCACCAGTCTAATGTCCATTGCTCGTGTTTCTTGGCCCAAGGAAGTCTCTTCTTCTTATTGGTGTCCTTTAGTAGTGGTTTCTTTGCATCAATTCGACCATGAAGGCCTGATTCACACAGTCTCCTCTGAGCAGTTGATGTTGAGATGTGAATGTTACTTGAACTCTATGAAGCATTCATTTGGGCTGCAATTTCTGAGGCTGGTAACTCTAATGAACTTATCTTCTGCAGCAGAGGTAACTCTGGGTCTTCCTTTCCGGTGGCGGTCCTCATGAGAGCCAGTTTCATCATAGCCGCTTGATGGTTTTTGCGACTGACATTTTCCGGATTGACTGACCTTCATGTCTTAAAGTAACGATGGATTGTCGTTTCTCTTTCCTTATTTGAGCTGTTCTTGCCATAATATTGACTTGGTCTTTTACCAAATAGGGCTATCTTCTGTATACCACCCCTACCTTGTCACAAAACAACTTTGGCTCAAACGCATTAAGAAAGAAATTCCACAAACTAACTTTTAACAAGGCACACCTGTTAATTGAAATGCATTCCAGGTGATTACCTCATGAAGCTGGTTGAGAGAATGCCAAGAGTTTGCAAAGCTGTCATCAAGCCAAAGGGTGGTTACTTTGAAGAATCTAAAATATATTTGTGTTTGTTCAACACATTTTTGGTTACTACATGATTCCATATGTGTTATTTCATAGTTTTGATGTCTTCACTATTATTCTAAATAGTAAAAATAAAGAAAACCCCTGGAATGAGTAGGTGTCCAAACTTTTGACTGGTACTGTATTTAAAAAAAATATATATTTTATATACATTACCCAAAGAATATATGGGGGATTGGAAATTATGCAGACAATTACATTGATGGAAGCCACAAGCTGATCTTATTGTTTTTGTTGCCGAGCTGAGCGTAGGGCAGCATGGTAAAAAAATGCAGTACATATTGCTCATCTGATATTTCTTAATTTCTAGTTTTTGGGGGGCTAGAAACATAAGCATTTCACTGCACATGCGATAACATCTGCAAATCTGTGTACGCAACCAATAAACTTTGATTTGACAGTTTCTCAAAGAAGGCACAATGGTAAGTTTGATAAGATTTCTGTAGAGGTGTAGGCAGAATGTGTTTCAGTGACTTTCAAACAAAAAATGCATGCCGCCTATAGCGAGTGCCACACACTGGCCGCACATTCTGCAAGATTGATTGTCTATTCAAACAATTTACATGTAAATGCTTCAGCCAACACTTCTATTCAAAAGACAAATTGTTGTTCAATATCTTGTTTATCAGTACATGATTGTGTTTAGATCTCTTGCCTTAGAATAGGCTCTGAGATTAAATAGGCTATGATGTCGCCCTCTTACCCCACAGCATTACTGTAGCCTACCCATATTGTCAAATATTTTAAGTAGGCTACCGGTCTATATACTTTTGAGCATGGTGCGCTATTGAATGAACGATAGATAAATGGTAGCCTAATATTTGTTCTGTAGCGGGAATAAACCAGTCATGTCAGAAAAGGAGAGACGCCCTACAATATTATTATGATTTAGGCTTATATAATAAAAGTTAAATAATTATATTAAGCTACATGCTGCTATGCAATCTTCTTACCAACAGCAAATGCATCTGTTTTATCACTAGGCCCACATTATAATGTTTTTATTATTCCCGTGCATCAAACACCATTTCCCCCATAAGAACAATATTTGCTTGCAATACAACTGATCAACCACTAGAAGTTGTGCGTACAAATGGTCTGAGCTGTACGCACACTTTCCCGCAAGTTCAAAATGGATAAATACCAACCTTTGTGGGAAATCTGGTGCACACAAGGTTTAGAGTTCTTTTGTGCACACACACCTTTGATAAATGAGGCCCTGATGACTTCCTATAAGGCCTTGGTGACCCATTCATTCACATATCTTCTCTTTCACAACAACATGGATAGAACGGAAGCCCAAAATAGCCCTGGGGATGAGGACGAGATGAGGACAGGGGGATGGGGACCTGTGACGCAAACACTTACTTACCTATCTCAAAGCTCCCATCGATGACGCCTGTTAGGTAACTGGGGATGTCAAAGCGCCTCTCCAGCTGGGTTATTGTGCTCTTCATGTAGCTGCCAGACAAGGCCTTGGCAAA